>NC_141299.1:3180000-3780000 GCF_037954325.1 Fistularia commersonii | reverse complement strand
AGAATCTATGAAAAGCTCATGGTCCACTCAGAAGTCCGTAAAGCTGACAGCTGGATGAGGCTGACTGACGAGTTCCTGAATTCACCTCTTGCTAATACGGTTGGGACAAAGGTTTGGACACATTTGGGAATTTAAAAAAACACAGTTGTATATCTAAAATACATTGAATGCAACCAAAATGCTTAGCGAATGAGATCCCAGAGTAAGTCCTTTTTTTTTTTTTCTAGACTGATGTACACTACAGTATACTGTCCCTGCTCCTCATCTTATCGGGGTCCCCCACTAACACAGACTTCACTGAGAGACCCCGGGTGAAGGATAATGGTAAGTTGCATATATGCACATATTCATATATAATTTAACCGCATATAAAAATATATAATTATCCCCCTAGAACCGGAGGACACATTTGACTGGGCTAAGTACCTCATGGAGGGTGAGGACATAGATGATGGGCCATACCCAGATACCCCTGTGAGTAAATCACAATTCAACATTTAGGATATCTAAGATATTACACACACACAGTTTCAGATTACTGTTATTCATATCACAAGAAAAAATAAAGAAATGTCAAGTGTGTTCTGCTGCTCCTGATGTGTTTTCCCTGAGCGAAGAAATAATACCAAAAACCTCTGCTTCTGAATATAATAGTAGTTTCTCCCATAATGTCCGGCCCTTTGTCAGCATGAACATGAGTGTGAGAGTCAGCTGATGTACATGACTGTCTCAGAAAATTAGAATAGTATAATGAAGTTCTTTATCTTCTGTAATGCAATTAAAAAAAAAAAGAACTTTTTCATGATATTCTAATATTTTGAGATAGGATTTTTGAGTTTTCTTAAGATGTAAGCCATAATCAGCAATATTGAAATAATAAAAGGCTTGCAATATTTCAGTTGATTTGTAATGAATCCAGAATGTATGACAATTTTGTTTTTGTAATCGCATTACAGAAGATAAACAACTTTATCAGAATATTCAAATTTTCCGAGACAGTCCTGCATTAGGTTCATTGGTCAGTCAGCGGTTACGGATAGATTTGAAGAACATCCTGTGTTTTCAGGAGTGGTCTGAGGAGGAGAGCGAGGATGAAGACAGCCAGCAACCAATAAGCAGGGATGACTCCGGGATTCAGTTGGATCGAACCCCTGGGGAAGATAAAGACAACACGAACAAGACGGTGCCAGTCACATGGACGGGTATGAACCAATTGCAGATAATAAATAAACAAACACAATTATGTATTCCTAAAATAAAATATCTAATAAAAAAGAAAAAAAACAGTAACACCTTAATGATAAATGTAGAAGTAAAGGTGGGATCCGGATTGTCAACATTTTATAGTGCTAAAGGAGTTTTTCAATGAGGGAACAACTGTTGTTGCAGTGGGTGAGCCTGATGCCCGGGCCTGGCTTGAACAGCACGTTGTGACTCCATACTGGGTGCCTCACGCTCCTCGCTTTCCTCACAGCTTGCATTTACACTCCAACTTGCTTAATGTTTGGTAAGACTCCCATCTTGTTTTGTCATATTCACAAAACATCAACAGGATATGCCTTTGCAAAAAAACAAAAAAAAAGATTTCAAGGAATGAGTGAGTTTGTTATGAATTAAGTGATAGATAAAATAAACACAGAAAATGCTTGATGAAGTATTTATATATAACGGTATATTTTGTTACGATATCCTTGCCCGAATGACTCGAATCCTATATAATATTGTTGTTTTTAAAGCTTTCTGACAGTTTTTATGGTCTCAAGTGGAGTTGAAGCATTAAGCTTTTGGGAACTTAATTATGATCCATAGTCCAGGCAACAGAGAGTATGGAAAAGAGGTAATGAAACAGGTCCAAGACAGTGGTGAGGCCAGCGATGCTGTATGGTCTAGTGACAATGACGAAAAGACAGAACTACAGGTCGCAGAGATGAAGATGTTGAGGCTGTCTTTGGGAGTGACCAGGATGGATAGGACAGGAATGAGTCCATCAGAGGGACAGCTCATGTTTGATGTTTTGGGGAGAAGGTCAGAGAAGCCAGTCTGAGATTGTTGGATCATGTACAGAGGAGGGATAGTGAATATATTGGTAGACGGATGCTGGAATTGGAGCTGCCGGGCAGGAAGTTGGAAGACCAAGGAGGAAGACCAAGGAGGAAGATTTATGGACGTAGTGAGAGAGGATATGAAGATAGTTGGTGGGAGAGAGGAGGATACAGAGAATAGGGTTAGATGGAGAAGGTTAATTCGCTGTGGCGACCCCTGAAGGGAAACACTGAAAGGAAAAGAAGTTGAGGAAGGGAGTTTTAGAGTGCCTTCTGCCGACAAATTAAACATTGCTGATCATTAAACTTTCCAGCAAGACAATGAGCACACATTAAATCAAGCAACGCTCCGTTGACTAAAAGATCATTGAAATTTCTGGGGTGGCTTTCGCAGTCACCAGAGTTAAATCCAATTGAAAATCTTTGGAGGGATTTTTCAGCGGGCAGTTGCTGCACAGAACCCCTCAAACGTCACTGAGCTAGATGCCTTTGCACACAAAGAACTGCCAAAGACTATAATAGGTGGAAGAAGGTAAATGACAGGTGTAAGGAGCTTGTAAGCATGATGCTTCCAAAAGCACTGAAACTGAGAGTTGAATAATACTGGATGTGCATTTGTGAAATGAGTTACAATTTTCATTTCAACTTCAAAGTTAAGTCAATCATCTCCTGTCAAAAAATTAATTTATTAATATCTATTCTTCTTTAATTATTTTTCATGTCATTTTTTGTCATCTTTTATCCTTATCACTGTAATGTTTCTTTAGATGAGGGGGTTAGTTATTTCTGATTGCAGCTATCGATCAATACATACATACGTGGACAAAATTGTTAACGCCCCTCTTTTAATGGAAGACAAACCCACAATGGTCACTGAAATAACTTGAGTTATTAAAAGTAATAATAAATAAACATTTACTGAAAATTAACCAATGACAGTAAGACATTGCTTTTTTGCAGTTCAAATAATTTGATTAAAGGGACATGTTAAGCGAAGGATAGAGTTCCCTCAGGAGATAAAAAGTAAGTTCTAGACAATACTGTTAAAGGTTAAGGCCATTAGACCGTCCCCAAGCAGCTTGATGTTCCTGTAACTACTGACTATTCAGATGTTTAAGGGCCACAGGACTATAGCCAGCCTCCCTAGATGTGAATGCAAGAGGAAGATTCATATCAAACTGAAGAGATGGATATTATGAATGGTAACCAAAAAGTCCAGAAGATCCTCCAAAGAAATAAAAGGTGAACTCGAAGGCCAAGGTACATCAGTGTCAGATCGCGTCTTCTATCGCTGTTTGACGACCAAGGACACCACTGTGAACAGCAAATTGTAAAGGAGCAAGTCTGGAATTAGCCACAATGTGTATTGACAAGCCACAATGTTTTTAGGAGAATGGACAAAACTGAAGCTATTTGGCAAGACACATTATTTCTATGTTCACAGACAAAAAGATGACGTATACCAAGAAAAGCACAATGTCCCTACTGTGACATGTGGAGGGGGGTCAATTATGTTCTGGGGCTGCTTTGCTGCAGCTGGCACAGGGTGTCTTGAATCTGTGCAGGGTACAATGAAATCTAAAGACTATTAACGCATTCTACAGTGAATTTTGTTGCCTTGTGTCAGAAAGCTTATTCTCAGCCTCAGGTCATGGGTCTTCCAACAGGATAATGACCCAGAACACACAACTAAAACACCCAAGAGTGGCTAAGAGCAAATATTGCACTATTCTGAAGTGGCCCTCCGTCAGTCCTGATCTAAATACTGCTGAACATCTGCGGAAATAGCTGACCTGTGGTGCCTGGAGAAGGCAACCTTTAAACCTGAGACAACTGGAGCAGTTTGGTTAGGAGGAGTGGGCCATAATACCTGTTGAAAAGTCAAATTCAACAGTTACAGAAATCATTTGATTGCAGTGATTGCCTCAAAAGCTTGTACATAATATTAATATTAGTACCATCAATTTTGTTCATGTCAGTTTTATTTGTTTTCTTTTTTAATTATTGAACTATTCAAAAGCAATGTCGTAATTTTCAGTGAATTCTTATTTAATACTTTTGTCAGTTTCAAGTTATCTCACTGACCATTGTGGGCTTTTTTTTGTTAATAGAGGGGTATCAATAATTTTGTCCATGTGTGTATATATGTGTAAACACAAAATTCAGTCTCATATCAGGAACAAGAATATTGTGTGAATAAATATAGAAATCGGTAATTACCATAAGATGAGTTACAGTGTGAAAAAATAACAAGGAAACTATAGCTGACTGGCAATTTATTCTAATTCTGCTGTTTGAAATGTTATTGTTGCTAGGATACAGAAAATGTCTTCTATCATTTTTTCATTGCGATAGTACTATTTGAAATGCACTTGTAACAAACAGGCCTTGATGCTCTTGAATTTAAATAAATTCAAAACAAAGCACGGCAATCCTTTTAATGTTGGATCATAAATTATTGCAAGTGACAGCCAGCCTCAGTTTCTCCCCCGTCTTTTCTTCCCTTTTTGGTTTTAATTGGTTGCTGAATAAAAAGCCGCATTGCAACCTGGGAAGAACCATTGATCTTAAAAACCGTTAAGCTTCTAAAATAGCAGTACTCTGGGCAATTTTATGCCTTGGTCCTTCTTTGCAGGATCTACACAGATGGGAGAATGTTGCTCTTAATATTGGAAAAAAAATGTTTATTTGATAAATTTGATAGCTTTTCAAAAGATTTTTAATCATTGTGCGTCATTCTATTTTCATTTTTTTTGGAAAGTTATGTCACAAATATATATGATGTAAACAATAGATGTAGGCCTGATCAATACAGAGAAATGAATGTCACAATATTGTGACAATATTGTCGTCACAATATTTTCAAGATTGAAATGTCTATCATGATTAGGAATAATTATATAATCAATCGTCAACATTTCACGTTTGGTCAAATTTCTCGTATATGTTAAAGGAAAATTATTCACTTAAGTGGTTATTTCTTGCTTATAGGGGAATTTTTTGGCAAAATGATTATGGTGAATTCTCTAATGCATTTTCCAATGATTTGAACCGTATCTGAGCAAACTAGAAAAAAGTACAAAATCAGCAGTTAATAAGGACAAAAGTGTCACAACAATTGATACAAAAATAATGAATGGAATATTACATAATTCTGGACAGACAGTTACAATGTGCTAACAAGACAGTTTGAGAGAGCAGAAATAACATATCGATTTCTATTATTTATAACACTTTATTTGAAGTTGATGCCAGCTAAGATTGAAGAAGTCGTAACCCTCAGAAACGGCTTACTTCAGTTTACTTCAGTGTATATATATACTTTAATGATTAAAATGTTTTTGCCTGGTGTTTCTCTCCTCAGGGATCAGCATTTGTATAACACAGATCCATTGTATCTGCCTGAAGAAAAAGCCTTTGTCACAGAGACCCAAGTCATACGGGAGACATTGTGGTAAGATGAGCTGCTTTACTGTTCATTGTGAAAACTTGAAAAAAATGTATCTCTAGTTTGTTACTTTGTGTGAGTGTGTGTGTGTATATATATATCTCTTTATCAAACGTCCTCTTATGCACGTTCTTGGACACATCATCAGTGTTGTTTCCTGGAGTCACTGAGTGATGGGGGTTTCACAACAGAAACCCTCATCCAGGCGACCCGACCGAGGCTGCTCAGCCGCCGGCCTGTGTCCAAGAGGCATTCTACCGCCTCCGCTGCTCTCCCCTCTTCAGTCAGAGCCATCTGGATGCTTTCTCCACAACCTCTGCGTTGTTATTCATTCTGAAGCTGCGTGGCAAACTCAGCCATCTGTGAAGATGGCTGCTCACATCAGATGTTCTCCCAGCCTGAAGCGGAACTTGACTGTGACCTTCCCCCTCTTTATAACCGAAGACCTGGACTTTGCAGGCTTGAATCTCACGCGTGCCCATGCCGTTCTCCAACCCCTGGAGAATCCATCTGGCTCCTGGTGCAGCTGTTGTTGTCATCGTGAGGTTACCTCAGATTTGCTTTGTGGACCTCTGCAATCTATTTCGTCTCCCTTGGCCAGCATGTTCATTGCCAGCACGAAGAGGGTCACTGATAAGGTACAACCAGGGATTATACCCACCTCCAGCTGGTGCCAGTCAGATGTTAGCTGACCAGATGAGACTCTCAAGCTGTACTCGCTGTAATAGTCCAGGATGAGATCTTTCACCTTCTGGGGTACATGGTGCTTCTCCAGTGCGACCTCCACCAGCCTATGTGGTATGGAGCCATAGGCGTTAGTGAGATCCAGCCATAACACAGTTAGAACAGGTCTGCCGTCTTTCAGCTCCGTGATGAGCTGGGTTACTACTCCTATGTGTTCCAGACAGCCGCCCTTCTGCACAAATGTTTCAATGTACTTATTGCTCAACTGAAAGCTGGAGGGTCTCTCGGCCACAATACTGAAGAAGATTTTGCGATCTTACTCTACTCATCACTTCCTCCACTTCGAATAGACTGGGCTCCTTCAGGTTGAAGTTTGATGCAAGCTTTAGTGGCGTTCCATGGGGCTAGTGGTTGTTCTCTACGTGGTTCACTGTACGTACCTTGATGTAGTTATTAATGAGGACGCCATTCCTCTTTTGGCCAAGGAGCTGCTCGGTCATCTTGAAGGGATTGACCGGGAAAGCTGACCTCTTCCTGGCTCTCTCTTTCCGCCTGCTCCTGTGGAGCTCTGCCCTCCGCAGGGTCAAGAGTTGCTTCCTTGGGATTGTTCTGAGGTCTGCTATGCCGCCTCCCTCAGCTTCACCTGCTGTCCTGTACTGCTTCTTTAACAGTGTTAGTTCCTTCCTAAGGCACTGGATCTTCCCTGCTCTGTGCATATGCCTCAGCTTCAAATCGCTCAGCTGCGAGGTTCACTATGAGAGTGGTCATCGACCTCAGCCGATGGTCCACCCTCCCTTTCCTGTCATTAACAGGATCTGATGCACATCTGATGCACAAACTGTTTCCATTCTGTCCTTTTTGAGGAAAGGGAGCACTGGATCCTTGGTTGGGCTTGGGCTGAAGGAGTAAAGTCAGTTGTTACTGGAGCAGCTGGCCTTGGAGGTCCTGCGTGTTGCTTAGAGACAATGCTTCTTGGGGTTGGCTTTGGGTGGCAGCTGAGCTACTGGCAGCAGGCGTTGATGACACTAGGAGGCTCTGGGCACTGTGGTTTGCCTCCAGGCCTGGCTTCTTCTGTTTCTGACCAGAATTGGCTTCTGTGCATTGTGTCACCAAGCATTTCATCCTGCCTTGATGTATCTTTAAGCCTCTCTCATTCTTGCAGGTCTTACCACAGATGCACTGTTTTGCTGTCAGAGTTATTCCATTTTCCTAAGTTGTCATTCTTGGGTCTGTCCTGATAGGGTGCTCATGCTCTCCCGTATCAGGCACCCTATCAGGTTTTGTAGCTAGTTTTTTGGGTTCTTCCTGTCAGAAAATATGGTTTGGGCTGCTAACCCTCCCCAGCCCCAAATTGCCGTCTCTCTCTCTCTCTCTCTCTCTCACACACACACACACACACAAACCAAGTTCTTGTTGGATAATAAAGAAAATAGCATGCTAATTATAGTTATATTACTTACATCCTTTGCTGATTATGTTGCAGGCTACTGTCTGGAGTTAAAAAACATTTCATATTCCAACATCATGATGGGAAAGTGGCTGTAAGGAACAACGTGGTAGTAACTCATCTGACTAGTGTAAGTTGAAGAGCAACAATCTGAGATTACTACATCATAATAAATGTTTGTTGTAGGAAAATAACCCTTGTGCTACCTTGTATTGTAGAACTGTCTGCGCTCTGTGTTGGAGAATATTGCTGTGTATGGGCAAGCTGTATTCAGACTTCAGAGGTTCTTAGATGAAGTGACAGGGTACAGTTTAGAGCCAGGCCCACCAGGCTCCACATCCTCTCACAGCTCCAAGCGGGGCTCAGAACCTCCCTTCAGGACATATCAGGCCTTTGTCTGGGCTCTTAACAAGTACTTTACCAGCTTCAAAGAGGAGCTCACAACAATTGAGAGAGGACTCATATCAAATGGTAAGTATACTTTTGGGCTAGGCAATCTGGTTTGCTGTTTAAATCACACTGTTATTTTAAGCATATCATAGCACCTTTTTTCATTCTTATAAAGGCTATAAAATGACCATCTTTACATTGTTGAGGAATGAACACAATGTTTACTGAAAACATAGCTCATGCTTATCAATTCTCCCTCTTCCACCAAAAGTCCTATTTATTTTGCATCAGTTATTTCTCATAATTCCCGTATTTTCCTCATCTCCAAAATGCCTGGCAGTTTTTTTTTTATTATAAATCTGCATCACATCAATATACATTTTTCTATTTTGGACTAATTTGTGGGTGCTAAACTTAATGCCAACATTGGCCCCAGTTTGTATGCTTTGAAGTTTTACATGGAGTTCTCTCTCAATAATGAATCCAAACTTGATTTGGATACTCATATATGATATATAAAGTTTTTTTTTTTTAATTTCTAATGCACTTTCATATTTGATATATTTTTACCTCCCTGTAGATGATGTAGTGACTTTGTCTGCAGTCCTGGAGCGTCTCAGTCCTCACCTAGCACAGATCAAAGTGCTGCACAAAGTCTTTTGCACAGGGGTTGCCGAGGTTCCCCTGGAGACCCCGAATGTTGTGCGGGCCTCTCACTTGCTCAACACTCTGTACAAGGCTATAATTGAGTATGACAGTGTCGGGGAAGCTTCAGAGCAAACTGTGAGTTTTGAACTGAGATTTAAAGTCTCTTGAAAGCTAATCTTTATGACTGTTAACAAGTGTGCTATCTGATTTGCTAGGTGGCCTTATTGTTTTCCCTGTGGACAGAGACCGTCAGACCATATCTGGAGATTGTCGATGAATGGATCGTTCACGGCCACTTGTTTGACCCTGCCAAAGAATTTATCATCCAAAGGTTTGGAGCCGAGATGGTTAAATAAAATGATGACACATTCACTCTCGCATTATAGCAGTTGCACCGAACGAAATGGTTGTATTTAAAAAGTAACCCGCTTTTTTTATTGTTCAGGAACAAAGATGTCCCAGTCAACCATAGGGACTTCTGGTACGCCACTTACACACTGTACAGTGTGTCGGAGACGGTAGACAACGAGGAGAAGCTGAACGATTCAGCAAGTGGGAGCTCTGGGGGGGAACAAGGCTCTAGTAACAGGCAGCTCACGATGGTGTCCTTCCTCAAACCTGTCCTCAAGCAGATCATCATGGCTGGGAAGTCCATGCAGTTGCTCAAAAATCTTGACTGTAAAGAAGTTGAGCAGTCAGGAAAATCCCCCAGAGGTCATTACCGCAATTCTTTTTTTTAATTTTAGTTGTGCACATTTTTAGGGAATCCAAACCAGCTAGCACTATTCTAACTGATGTTTATCTTGCATTTATTCAAGCCTCACCTCTTTGGGCACTACTTGAAGAGTGTGACCATAATAACTGTAAAAGCTGGAAAATAAATGTTAGCATGACAAGGTGCAGAATATCTTTGTTTAAAAAAAAAAAACACTTTGTATGGCACATCATGGGAAGAGAAGTAAAGGTGGATACTAAGAAAACCAGCTGTCAAAATATGCGCACTATTGCAAAAACAATGAAGATGATGGCTAATGTCATTCCTCAACACAGGGTCTCTATTCGCAACTCTGAGATTCAACTGTTGTTTAATCCAGATCAACGAACAAATAGCAAATACGGTACACAGGGCTGGCTGTTGTGCTTCTATGGATGTTCTGTATCCTAGCAACCAAAGCATTTCAACTAAAGAAAAATTCCTAAAGAAAAGGATCCGTTTAAGATCTGTGTAGCATTCTTTCATTACTTATAATAGTTATAAATCCAAACATTTTACCTAATTGGCTGCTCTCGATTAGGTATATTAGGTACATGCTTCTTTTGACAGCTTCTTAAAAAATGTATGTTTGAATTCTTTTATTTTTGCAGAATAGGGTGTGTGGTTTCAAAAATTGTTTGTATTCTACATTGCAGATGCAGAGAGGAAGAGTTTATACACTTTGTTTCTAGAGTCAGTGCAGTCACGTCTCTGCAGCCAAGACGAAACCCCGACTGACACTGTTACTGAGCAGCAGGCGACGAAGCAAAGCCTTATAAAGATGCAAAGTATCATCGCACAACACCTTGAGATTGATAATGTCCACGATCCATTGCTTGCCATCAACTTTGCCAGGTAACAAGTGACAGAGGGATAACTGAATGATACATACCAGTGTACAGATGGTAGGGTGAAAGAACAGTTTATCATATGGTTGTTTGGAAAAGTGAGCGTTAATGTGCACACTGTGGCTGTTCTGTCAGTGAAGGATGTAAACATGGATGCATTAGGACTTGTTTGAAAGTAAAACTCCCATTAACCTGGTTTTTCAGCACCTGTTTGCTTCAAACTTCAACAGATGCATGATTAATTCTTTAGGAATGTAATGCCATTTTTTTTGTAGTTGCTGGTCCTATTATCTCTCAAAACACATTATCCAAGGATTATGTGTCAAAGGGGTCATACGGTGCTCAACATATGTAATTTGATCCACAGAGCTGGCCATCTACCTTGGCCTTAATAGCTCAGCCCACTACAATTTGAGAAAAAAATGCAAATTAAGGAAACATGATCGAAACATTTGACAACATGAGCGACGCTTAGAAAATGCACTGTAAAAGATTTAACACTTCTGGGCAACAGAATCACTTCCAAGTATTCCACAGAACAGTGGGGCTCTTTCATATGTCACAAAAGAGTTGGCACGCTTGTTGTTCCCTCAGTTTGTGACTCATGATGCTATTGAGTTCAGTTGTCTGTCAGTATATTGAAGAATTAATTCAAATGCAAGTGATTGTTTTGCAGAACAAATGTGTCCAGATGCATGAATTACTCTTGCGTACCCTTGAAACAAGTCTGTTTTGCTATAATTTATTTGTTGCTCAGAGACAACTTTGGAATATAAAGTACTTGTGGCTGTTTCCCGCCAGGCTCTACTTGGAGCAAAGTGACTTCCATGAGCGTTTCTCCGGAGGGGATTTAATTGTGGATCGCTCATCCCAGTCTGTTACCTGCCAGACATTTGAGCTCACCCTGCGCTCTTGCCTCTACCCGCACATTGAGAAGCGGTATATTGAGTGCTGTGGGAACCTTATGAAGACTCTGAAAAAAGACTATAAGTAAGCATCACTTTTTAAATATAGAGGAGTGAGTGCTCTTAATAGATTTGACTTAAACGAGCTCATAGCCGATGTTAATTCATAATTTAATGCCTTTTAATACCTCTTCCAGGCTACTGGAATACCTCCAAGCGATGAGGAACTATTTCCTGCTGGAAGCTGGAGACACCATGTATGACTTTTACACAGCCATCTTTGATAAGGTTCAGGAGAAGGAGAGCTGGCAGACACTATCGTTTCTTAATGTTCAGCTGCAGGAGGCAGTTGGACAGCGCTACCCTGAGGACAGTAGCAGGTACCGCATGTATATTTGGTTCATGAGTCATATGGTCTGATATTGCTAAAAAATAGGAACTGACTCTTTCATCTTTTCCCAGATTATCAGTCTTCTTGGAGACCATTGACCCCGTTAGGAAAAAACACCCTGTAAATAATCTGGAAGTGCTCACCCTCAGTTACAAGGTACATTTTTTCCTTTTTATTTTTTAATTAATTATTTTATTTAGATTTTGATTTCAAAGATGTTCAATTTCATTTTCACTTTCCTTCCACATTTTATTCTCCTTACATGCTAAGTATGCCTACCTTTCACATGACTCACTTCTTGGTTTGTACATCACTTGGGCTATTTTTAAACCTGAAAGTTTGTGTTTTGAAGAAGATTTGATTTGTGTGGTCTCTATTTATTCTGCATTGTTCATTACTTTGATGGCCCTTATCTGCATTGTCATTACTCTCTATAGATTACTTTTATATGCATTTCCACACATTGTTCCACAGTAACTCAAATGTCCTAAAATCATACTGCAATAATGTAATAGTTATCTAGACTAATCATTTTATTTTTTTAAATTTATTGCTTTGATTTTGTTTGATAAATGTCAACTTGAACATGATCTCCTTTCCCCCCACAGGTCCCCTGGCCGGTTGACATTGTTATCAGCTCAGAGTGTCAGAAAATCTACAATCAGGTTTTTCTCCTCCTGCTGCAGATCAAATGGGCCAAATATAGTTTGGACACGCTTCGATTCAGCGGTACGAGTTAGGATGACATTTCATCTGCTTTTCTGAAAAATTATTTTTTATAAAGCTATAATATGGAGAATCTTCACTATCTTTCCTGATTTAATATTACCTCAGAACAGTCTCTTGCACGAGTTACATGTGTGTCTTTCATACTGATCATTTGTAATTCTGTTAGATTTCACAGATTTTGTGAGAGAACCTCTAAGTCAGCAGATTCATCGGATGTGTTTGTTGCGGGTCAAACTGATGCACTTTGTCAACAGCCTTCACAACTACATCATGACCAGGGTGAGATCGATGACCGACGAAATAACTGTTTCCACTGAACACAGGGAAAGAGTTGGATTTAATCACAGCACCCAAGGTTCTCTTTCATTTGTGTTCTTGTAAATCAGGCAGTTTGACCAGGATGTAGAGAATTCGAAAATAATAGTGGTGGGCCTTTATAATGGAAAGGTTTCATCACTGATTTAGTGATTGATCAGTCCATTCAATATTTCCCCTGTTCATCCTGTACACAGGCTCACAGGAGAGCAGGAGCAGGGCATACAGAGTTGCAACCATTTATTCTATTTAATGCTGTTACAGGTCTCACTTATCGATCAAAATTTCTTGGAAAAATTTCAATAGATGTAACAGCAGACCACTGAGTAGATATTTTTTTATCTTTGTCTCAGAAAGCCAGTAAATAAGCCAGTATATGTTTAAAACATCCTGACCACTTACATTTATCTTATCATCTATAAGGTTAGTCATGGAAATCCTGTCTCACATATGGAACTTGAAAGAAAAGTTTTTTTCTGATTTATAAAGTAATTCAAACGATTTCACAAGTATCTAAGATAACTGTATAGAGTAAGATAAATAAGCATTTAGACAGCAATTCTTTGAAAGGTACGATGGAATCATGCCAAAAAAAAACAACAATTTTTTTTAATTCAATTAAAAGTGGTTTTAAAAAGCATAATCAATGCCTTGACTTTTAGTTTGATACAGTATGTTAGCTTTGTTAAAGAGGAGCTTGCTTCGTTTGCAATGTTCTGGAACAAATCTGTATTTTGATAAATACAAAAAAAAAATGTGGCTGTTTTAACCTATTTGAATGACTGATGAAAACTTGGAAAATGATCAGTTGCCAAGTATGTAGGACCAAATATGTCACATAATCTTTAATCTTGCTATTTCTCCTCAGATTCTACATAGCACCGGACTGGAGTTTCAGCACCAAGTGCAGGAAGCAAAGGACCTCGACCAGCTGATCAAAATTCATTACAGATATTTGGCAACAATTCATGACCGCTGCTTACTGAGGGAAAAGGTACTTTTTCCCTTTTTTCGCTTAAAGTTTTGCACATTAGAGACAGACATGCGTAAAGTTACTGTTCTGATATTACCTCACCCCTATTTGGGGACCCAGGTAATAGAGAGATTGAAGTACCAATAAGGCTATATGTCATACAATTAGATATTGAAATATAAAAGCAGTGAAGTGGAATAGATTAAATAACAAAAGAAAATAGAATAAAGATATTCAATTATATGACAATGGTATTGAATAAAGAGGAAGGTAGAATTTTTACAAAATCCTGAGTGAAAAATTGATAGCAAAATAAAGAATATTAGATTCCTGTACACCAGGGGTTGGCAATTATTTTGGCTGGCTGACGGGCCACATTTCTCATATAATTTTATGAGCGGGCCAACTCGGTATCATGTAAATTAAACAAAAGTAAAATTACACTTTAAATATTTACATTTTTTGGCATTTCATTTCACCTTGAAAAAAACTTATGATCATATAAATACACCAACATTATTTTGTATTTAATCATCCATACAAAATTAAACAAAAGGAAAATATAGGGAGTTTCTAAATTCAATATATATTGAAAATACTTATTAAAATATTCAAAGAAAATAGTTTGGGGGGCTGGATAAAAAAGCAAAATGAGCCGGATGTGGCCCGTGGGCCGTAAAATGCCCAGGTCTTTCTGAACACAGTCTATTGCAGTTGTACTAACAAGTATAACTTTTTGAAACAAAGGGCACCTTAAAGGCAAACATCACATCTTTAAGTCTATGTCATATGAATGCTGTTTTCTGGTCAAATGAAGGCTGCCTATGAGTTTTCTTCATATATGCATTTACAACCCTTCATTCATCCGCTGACCTTCTCTTTTCTCCTGTCTCACCAGGTCAGCTTTGTGAAGGAGGCAATAATGAAGGTTCTAAATCTAGTCCTCATCTTCTCAGACCGTTGGCAGGCTGGTTTTGGAGCTTGGAAGTAAGAAACCACATGTAAAAATCAGAGTCAGTTGTAAAATAATATGACATAAATAAATGGGTCAGTAACTAATATTTAAGTTACATGTGCTACATACAAAGCCAGTATTTTTGTGGTCAAATTGTTGGTACCATTTCAATGTGAATTTACATTTAATATATTTTTTGTGCTTCTATTGTAATCCCAGGATCGAATCTATTGACAAAATGGAGTCTGATTTCAAGAACTGTCACATGTTCCTTGTTACAATCCTTAATAAGGCTGTCTGCCGTGGGTCCTTTCCTCATTGTAAGTATGGCACAGTTAATCTAACAAAGATAAATGTGATTCATATGAATGATGTGATTTGTCTTTGTGTTTTCTTTGTGTATAGTGGAGTCCCTCGCTCTCTCCCTGATGGCCGGGTTTGAACAATGTTGAGGAACCACAGGCTTTGAAAAAAATCACGCTGAAAGACATTGTTTTCCTCTGCGCTGTAACAGATGTCTCTGTGACTGCTGTCACTGTCCTCAGATGATGTGCAACACATGATGCCATTCTTTGGCAGGATGAAATGGACTGGGTAGTTACTATGGGTCTTTTTAGGGCTGTACTAAAACAAGCTGCTTTCAGACACACATTGCTACAAGTCAACTAACAATGTATATTACTGAAACAATTGTAATTACAAAAAGTATTCTATGAGTTGACGTGTTCATAGTAATGTCTTATATATGAGCACAATAAATCTTGCACTATGATGCTATTCATATTATGTCGCACTATTTATCATTGCTTTATAATAAAGTTGCATTAATAATGTGATAATAATGAAAACTGGGATGTTATTGTTTCAATAATTTCATTTTTCAGATTATTTAGACCTTTTTCAATGATCTGCCATTATATCTTATTGTTGAGTAAGATAAGAACTAACTTTTTGTCGATTGAATGACAGTTGTATTCTAGGTTAATAGCAAAGACAGGTTGGTGAATCAGATGTGCAGTAGGTTCAAGAGATTAAGGACAGAGGAAAATGTATTAATGGATGCCAAGAAGTGTGACGTAAGACGAAGAGTACTTTGAAGAGATAATGAATGAGGAAAAGGAGAGGATGGAGCAGAGGGAGGTGACCATTCTAGATACCTATAGAGGTATGGAAGTGTCTGGGAAAGGTGACAGTAGTTCTTGACTATATTGTTTGACAGGATCTTTGAGAATGGGACTATGCCTAAGGAATGAAAAAGTGTGCGGGCATCGATTTTCAAGAAACGGCATACGCAGAATTGTAACTACTGTAGAAGATTCAAGTTGATGAGCTATACAATGAAGTTCAGGAGAAAAGTAGTGGATACTAGATGGGGCAGAGTTGAGCATGTATCAGTAGCAGTATGGTTTTATGCAATGAAAGAGTACTACAGATATAGTATTTGCTTTGAGAATGATAATAAGGAAGTACTGACAAGGCCAGAGGGAGCTGCACAATGCCTTTGTAGATTAGGAAAAACCACATGACGGTGCTGAGAGAGGAACTTTGGTATTGTATGAGGAAGTCTGGGGGGACAAAGAAGTATGCAAGAGCGGTACAGGATATATATGAGAGCTGTGAGACAGAGATGTGGTGTGCTGTGGGTGTGACTGAAGAGTTCAAGGTGGCAATGGGACTGCATCAGGGATCAATTCCACTTGCTATGGTGATGCACAGGGTGACAGATGAGGTTACAGAGGAATCGCCATCAACTAAGATGTTTGCAGATGACATTGTGATCTGTAGTGAGCAGGGAACAGGTGGAGGGGAAATCTAGAAATGAGGGTATGTCCTGGAGGGGAGAGAAACGAATGTTGGAGAGATTACATGTGTGCAAATGAGGTTAGGGATCGGAGTGGAATGGTGAGGTTTCAGGGAATAGAGAGAAAGAAGATGGAGGATTTCAAGTACCTAGGGTCAACAGTCCAGATCAATAGAGAGTGTTGAAAAGAAGTGAAGAAATGTGTACCAGCAGGTCAGAATGGTTGGAGACGAGTGTCAGGTATGAGGCATGATAAGACTATAAGCTAGTCTGAAAGGAAAGGCGTACAAAGCAGTGATTAGACCAGCAGTGTTGAATTATTAAGAGACAATGATTTTGAGGAAAGGATGGGAAGCAGGGCTGGAGGTAGCGGAAATGAAAATGTTATGGTTCTCTTTGGGAGTGAGGAGTAGGCTATGGTCAGGAATGAGTCCATCAGAGAGCAAATGTCAGATGGTTTGGATATTCAATCAGAGGCAAGACTGAGATGGTTTGGACATGTATTGAGGAGAGAGAAATATATCAGTTAAAAGATATTGAGGATGGAACTGCCAGGCAGGAGGCCTTGAAGACCAAAGAGGAGATTTATGGATGGAGTAAAAGAGGACATGAAGTTAATTGGTGTGAGAGAAGAGGAGGCATAGGTTATGGTAAGATGGAGGTACATGACTTTACCTCTAAAAGGGCAAACTATAAAGCAATTGAAATATCAGTAGGAGATGTAAATATATTGTGGAAAGCTGCTGCATAGTGGATTGAGCATAGGGGTGGGGTTGGATTTTAGTCCCCTTTGGATTCCATATGCTGCACAACCACAGGTAGCAGCTTTTATTTTAAAAAAAAAGGGAAACAGACATTGGAGAAATCTCATCAGCTCTACTAGTTGATCCAACACAATATCAACTGCTTTGGCTCACACTAACAAATACTTGAACTAATAACCACAATTATCAAGAACATTCATATAGGATTAATGTTTGAGACATCACAGATCATCAATCAGGTGCAGTGCACCACTACAGCATACATCTCTGTGGCTCTCTTGCACAGACCTGTAAATATCAATTTAACATTTAAACCCAACATTATCTTTTGTAAAGTTAAAAAAAGTGTCATACTAGGGGTTTGTCAAGTCTTCCGTTGCCTCCAAGGTTGTACCCTCAAGGAGGTGGCTAAGGAAAGACTAAAAAAACAAAGAAATGGGCAATCTGAAGAGCAGCTTCGGGAACAGACTCACACAACTCCAATGTCTGCGGGAATGATACAGGGAATCCCTCCTGCCTGGGGCCATCAGATTATACAACTTAGGTTATATCTGCACCACGGCACTTCCAACATCTCTAACTGCTTTCAGGCACCTCCAAGATCTCCTGCAACACCTGCAAACATATTCAAACATTACTGTCATGAATATTCTCCATCCATATATTTCAAATTGTTCCGCTTATTCTTAGTTATTTATTCATCTCATTTTGTACACATATTTGTTCCCAGGTTGTAATTTAATTGCTCAGATCCTGCTGTATACATATACTATATTCCATTACTATTAGTGTATTTCTATGTATTCTGTACAGGTCTTTCCTTTTCCTTACCTTATTATGTATAGAGCTTGAATGAAAATCACAGTCAGAGAAACTTCATTTGTTTTCGGTGTCCTAGAATGGATCCAAAATGTACAAACACATCAAATAAAAATTTTAAAAAAGCGGTAAAAATAAAATGAAACTGAACGTGAAAAAATAAACATCTGATAAACTGGACATCATCAATTATAATTATGATGGTGTAATTATGATTTAAATACCATGTTTCTTTTCTAATGTACAATGTAACTCACATTTCTAATTTGATATGTACAGTATATTTCCTGTGCTCTTCCCTCATAATTTCCCAGTTTTGGGATCTATCTAATTCTACATCATTATCAACAACATTTACCTCGTGTTATATACACATTGATATTTTTATTTTATTTTATTTATCTTTTTTAATACCTACAGGTACTAAGAATCCATGCTTGTTGTAATGTAATCAGGCCTCCAATACACCGGACCGTGCATTCCTGTATCGCGGTGCCTTTAACCGCCCTAGCGGAGGAAGCTAGCACCGCCGCTGCCCCCAGCTGAAAAACTTTCCTGTCGAGTTTCCCTGTTCGAGGGACAGGAACTCCCTGCTCTTGTTTCTCCTCCCCGCCCATGATAATAACACCAACACCAAAGAATCCTTTCCTGCTCCGACGGGGAAAATTTGGATTAAAACAGCAGGAAAAGTTGGACTTTCAAGCCGAATGGCGCTGTAGTTGAGTCCAGCGTCGCTCGTCTCTCCCAGTTTAACGACAAGCTCGACTGGGTGAGTGATCTCGCGCTGATTGAAGTCGTTTTTAGTGTATTTCCAGCTAACTAACAGTTAACCACCCACGGTTTGAAAAAGAAAATATGCGGAGTTGCTTTGGGTGTAGCCCCTCTTTAGTCGCTCCGTGGAATTGTCCGGTTGTTTAAACGAAAACTAAACCCTTATTTGAAATGTTAATGGGAACTGTATTGTTGAGAAGGTTATAGGAGATTGTTGCGGTGCCAAGCCGTTTTCCTGGCTCACAGGCCAGAGCTCTGACTAATCCCAGGCCCCGGCACAGAGTACAGATATGTAGCCGCACCGCGCAGCTACATGGTAGCGGTAGGGCTCCTTCGATTATTCCCACTAAAAATATACATTTTCTCAAGTTTTAAATAGAAATGTGTAGTCGGGGGAGGGAGTGTGTCGTGTCCGCCAGGTGCGATAGCCCGAAACGTAAATCTTGTAAGTGACCAAAAACTTTTACTGCGACCTATATATTAACGTGGACGGTAAAATGGAAATGTTGCAAGACAGACATATCATTTACATGCTTTAACCACTGTTTCAGAAACACAGGTATACACTCAATTAATTTTGGGAAAATGGCAGAATAGTTGTGACGTTCAGGTGACTGAAACTACGTTACTCCCAATCCTTCGGATGTATCATTGAGTGATACATCCGAATGATTCTGTCAAATGACTTAAAATGGTCATTCAACATTTTAAATTGTTAAAACATGCTTGTTATAGATCACTTGAACATGTTTTCTTTTTAGATGGACACGAATCATACGTGAATTTTAATGAATGGATGTGTGTTTTTTTAATTGAGAAATTGTTGTAATTGTCAAGATCAGGAAAGAAAGGTAGAAGGTTGGCAGGCATGAAAAAACTGAGGGCAAACCCAATGGGTTGTTAATGTCACTGCATATTGTTTGAGCGGTTCAAATGCTTCAAAGTTTTCTCAAGATAGCAAACCCAAAGGTATGTATTTCATTACCATTTTAAATTATGTGAAAGTAACTTCTTACACTTGCACAGTCAATACTGACCACATATTAGCCATGCTTGAGAACATTGATTTATTTATAGCTCACTGAGAAGTCTTGACTGATCGCATTTTCTTTTTGCAACACTGCAATTACTAGTTCCTTTTACAATAAATATAATCAAGTTAAAATAGGTTTGTTCTGAGGCCCCGAGATATGAGCGTTGAGTAAGGGGCTTTAAATAAAATGTATTATTATTATTGTTATTATTCAAAGTCAGACTGCACCTTCATTTTCTCTAGGTTTATTTTTGGATTTGGTTGTTTCTATGAGAAGCTATGAGATTTTTTCAGTGTTAATCAATCTTTTTAAATGTTTTCAGGGAAAATTATTGTGGGGAAACCGTTGGTGTTTTGTGACTTGAGATCATTTGTTTTTCATGACTCGGTTTCATCAGTTGGTTCGCAGACGCTGATGTGGTGCTCTACAAACCATACGTTTTGTTGAAATGACATTGTCAAACGTCTGATAGAGAAATACCATTGGATTCTAATTGGTTCTATTTGATGTAGGAGAGCAAAAGTATCAACTTAGAAATACTTAGAGTGATATATCTATGTTTCGCATCCTCCTGTTTTGAATACCTCGGCTTACAGCAACTGATCTAGCTATTTGTTTTTTACAATACCTCTTATTAACCTTCTCCAGGCAGATGTTGCAGATTTGCGACAGCCAAATATCAGATTTTTCCTGCAACTACAACTTAATTTGAGCCTGAGAGGGTTAACTACACATGAGTATATCACTCTTAGCTGTTTCAAATTTTAAATTGTGGATTACTTCTTTCCATTTTCAAATGACAATGGACTTTAAAGCT
Organism: Fistularia commersonii; assembly: GCF_037954325.1. Classification (NCBI taxonomy): domain Eukaryota; kingdom Metazoa; phylum Chordata; class Actinopteri; order Syngnathiformes; family Fistulariidae; genus Fistularia; species Fistularia commersonii. The sequence goes on along the minus strand of NC_141299.1, from coordinate 3,759,465 downwards.
TGTGATTTTCGGATACATTTTCAACACTTCTTGAAACATTGTCTCATCTGAAATGCTGTATAAGGCAGAAGCGTTATGCGTGGGACCTTGCTGCTTCCTGTTTTTTTTTTTTAAAACAACAAACCCCATACTTCAGACTGTATTTTTTATTTTTAATGATTACCTCAGAAGACCAACAATTCAAAAATATCCATCCATCCATCTATCCATCTTCTTCCGCTTATCCTGCACTCAGGGTCGTGGGGGATGCTGGAGCTTATCTCAGCTGTCATCAGGCGAGAGGCAGGGTACACCCTGGACTGGTCGCCAGTCAATCGCAAATAATAAAAATTGAAAATATACATAATTAATACCATATTAATCCCTCATGGGGAAATTCGCTCTCTGCATTTAACCCATCATGGACCATGAACAGTTGGCTGCTGTGCATCAGCGCCAGGGGAGCAGTTAGGGGTTCAGTGTCTTGCTCAACAACACTTCAACACACGAGGTGGAGCCGGGAATCGAACCGGGAATGGCTAATTGCTTTATCTTCTGTGCAATGCTACAATGGTTTCAAAGCCATTCCTTTTGTTTTTTGAAACCTAAATCTTATTTTAATTTCTGGTTGTTTTTTTTTGTTTTTTTTGTGAAACAAAATTGACACAACAAGACTACCATTTTGGCTATGTCTTGTTTAACCCTTTTTGTGACGAGCAGTGTAGGACACGTCTTTCTTACATTCTTGTGCTTTGTTAAGCCTCTTACAAGGGAAACTGACAAACACATGGTGTGTGACTTTAGCAGTGGCCGTAATTACCAACAACCGAACAGGATAAACAATCACTTCTAAGACAACTCTTATAAGTTGTCTAGTAAGGTCCTTGTCTCTATTCTATTTGGAGAGACAACTGAGACACTAAAGTCTTAGGAGGAACTGGGCACTATAACAAAAGCCGACTGAGTTCCGTTTTTTGAATAAGTTAGTTCAAGGGTTGTATTATATTTTAACTAATACACACACAAGGTGCACTTGCCTCTGTAAGAGCTTTTGTGAAGTTTTACTTTGTGTTTTCTCCTTGTTTCAAAATGAACTGTGTCCACCTTAACAGCCTACTTGAACTGTGTTTTTGTCCTCTATATTTGTAACATAAAATTTCTTGGACATTTTCTGAACTGTTCTTACTTTCCTCGGTCTTGACAAGCAGATAGGTCTCATGCTCCCAGTGTCTTTAAATCATGCTTCCTTGTTTTTTGCAAAGATGACCATTCATGGTCTTGTAATCTACTTACAGGACTGGCTGCTGTAAATGTTGGTTAAAAAAGATAAAATGGCTATATAAACAATCATGTGTAACATTTTGTAGTTTATAATTGACTAGTCGTTCTGTAATGTCAGTATTTTTGACTTACTTCAGCTGTTGGGGATAATTACTTTTAAGATTCTCCCTGCAAAAGCAAGACAATTAGTCACTTACAGTCTGTAAGTATCATTATGATGTCGGTGTTTAGTTGAGTTTGTTTTGGTTCCAACACATTAGCTCTGGTCTAGAGCAATAATAAAGTACTTACTTGCAGGTTTCCTTTGTTTGCATTTATTAAAGATAATTGATGTATAAACTTTTGATTAGTCAGCAGAGCTTCACAAGTTTCTTTACCCAGCAAAAGCAGTAACTGTATAAGTTAAGGTTAAATCCAATGTTCTGTTGTTGTTAGAGTTGTAACTATGACACACTCAACTGATGAAGTATCTGTAAGATCTGATACGATTTTCCAGGCCCTAATTTATTTTTCGCTGACACCTCAGAGCTTTAAAGATGGAATACCTAAGAATTACCTTGAGGTAGTCAAATCCATGAAAGCTTTGCATACATACCGTATCGCTGTCAGATGTAATATGTATATTGCTAGTATGTATTCACTATCCTGCAGCAGGTTTATTGTTTTATAGATGCTCTCTGTGATAGACTTCCACAGCAGAGCAGGGGATCGTTGACCTCCTGTCACCCTGGGTCTAAGCACGCAGTGACAGCCAGGCTTTTGTGTAGGTGGTTAGTTGCTGTGGATTGTTTGACTCCCTACCATTTCTGATTGCAATGGGTTTTTTGATTGTTAAATGGTGACGTCTGAAAGTCAGCAGTCAGCAGCAGTTTTGGAATGCAAACCGAAGCATAAAACAACTCTTCCTGATGGACCACCTGTTTGCTCACATTTAACCAAAAACACAATCCTGTGGTCGTTTAGGATTTTGAGCACATTGCTGTAGAAGTTTTGAAATGCCAGTGGATAATTTGATCGGCAAATAATTGTCATAAAGGAAGCTGAAATAAGCTTGACAGTTACATATGATAAATACAGAAGGCAATGGATCTAATCGAAACATATCAGAGTACAAGAAAGAGTTTGCAATCTGTCAGATGAAATTGATCGTAGAAGAAAACTCAAAGTGACAGTGTTTGAAGTAAAATGACAGCTTGAATGCATGATTACAAGTTAGTCAGAAAGTTTTCCAATTGAAAACACAGTTGTAGCCAAGGCTTCTGGGGAAACCAATGCCATTTATTCACAGTGAGAAATATCCTAGTTTTAATGCCTATATATAAATTAATTGTATAAAACTTTTCTGTTTGTACTTGCAAAATGTTGCACCTGAAAACCTATTGTTTACCAGCTGCTTCCCACACTTACTCCTCTCTCACCTAACCGAAATGCGACAGTTGAGAAAAAAGACAAAGAGGCATCTTGAAGGTGAAGTTGACAAGTTATATGCACAAACACATTTGGTTAATTTGTTTTGGCCAGTAGAGGGTACAGGATAAAAGGTAAGCAGAAGTTCCCTTAGACCAGGGGTGGGCAAACTATGGCCCGGGGGCCACATCCAGCCCGTTGGTCTTTTTTTATCTGTCCTGCCAAAGATTGGTACAGAATTCTTACTTGGTGTGAACGATTGAATGATTGGATCAATGAATGTGGGAGCTCAAAGAGGAGATCATTTCATTTTTGGAGCTACTTGAGAACAGCTGAATGACACAGATTGGCTCTGTGATTTAGCCTTTACTGTGGACATATTGACACACATGAATGAGCTGGATGTGAAGCTACAAGGGAAAAACTGGTTTGTGCTTGAAATGCAACCAAACGTCAGAGCCTCCAAAACCAAGCTGGTTATATTTTCAAAGCAAATGTCAGACAATGATCAGACAAATGTCGGCGAGTCTGATATGTCCTGTTAACAAATGCGTTTTTTTGATATGCATAGTATCTTATGCTGACCCGGTCCAAATTTTAAAAGTCAATGCGACCCCTGAGCCAAAAAGTTTGCCCACCCCTGCCTTAGACATATAACTTTTTTTTTCCTTTTTGTTTTCAACTTTAGGTGTGTCAGCATTACTATCTAGAGCAGGGTTCTTTAATGTTTTCAGGCCAAAACTGATGAAGAAATGGAGCAAGGACCACCTATATAAATATAAGTGCGTGCGTGCGTGCGTGCGTGCGTGCGTGCGTGCGTGCGTGCGCACGGACTTAAGAAAGTTTTAATTTTAAATTTCTTAATTTACTTAAGAAAATTTTCCTTTACACTGAAACTGACTTTAGTGCCATTTACCTAAGTTATCCATATAGTGCATGGATTCATATAAAACTACCATGCCTATTTAAATGATAAACATTGTTAATTGCACGATAACATAATGTCGTCTTCCTCCTTTCAATCGTTTCGCAATGATATCTTCATTGATGTTAAAGTATATTAAAGACATTTACATTTTTGGAACATATTTTGGGGGGATCTGAAAAATATATTTTTTTCAGAACAGAGGTTCTGAATCCTTATTTTGTTTGACCTTTCCAGCATAATGACATCCACCGTGACTTTAGAAGATGCGCTCTCCAATGTGGATCTGTTGGAGGAGCTGCCCCTTCCAGACCAGCAGCCATGCATCGAGCCCCTCCCCTCCTCTGTCATGTACCAGGTCAGTGTGTAGTCTGTTTTTGTAACCATCTAACCATCTCTACAGACTGTTGGATGCAGTTACTTTATGATAATATAGAAATTGACCAAGGTTAAATACTTTTGTAAGGACCACTCAGACAAAGTTAACAAAATACTGTTATTGTTCTTTCCTAGACATATATAACACTGTCATGCTCATCATCACTCTCTTCTGTCCACAGCCAAACTTCAACACGAACTTTGAAGACCGGAACGCATTTGTCACAGGCATTGCCCGATACATTGAGCAGGCCACTGTCCATTCTAGCATGGTACAATAGCAGTTTCACACCAGAATACAGTACAATACTTAGTGTCAGTTCCCTTTGCCATTTATAGTGTCTGAGAAGATTTTTAAAATACACTTCATATCTTCTTAAGGTACCTCCTTACGGGGATTCCTCACTTGTTAACTGAAGCACTGGGGTGACAGGTGCTTTTAAAAATACGTAACAAGTCTAATTGCTATGATAAGCTTAAACGATGTGTCAGGTCATTGTGAGGAGTTTAATTCACCAAATTTGGCTCTATGACGCACCTTCAATAGGACCTACCAAGAGTTGCATGTTACACCAGAGCATTCAGTTGCAAGCAGCTCAAAGAATCCAGGCCGGAGACTTGTGATTGGTCCAGGGACAAATGGATGCGATTGGACTATCTCTGGCAGGAATAGTAGGCTGTTGTGTATAATTAGTGAGGGATAATTGCATTGGGTCTAAATCAAACAGCACATTGTGTGGCAGCAGGATAGGCTCAAATGCAGTAAAGTTCCTTCCGCTACTCCCTGGAAGATATAGTTAGGGCAGGGCAATTCTAGAAAAACATATGTTTGTAATCTCTTGAAGTAGATCAGTTGATACAACACACGTGGAACAGATGTGCTAAGTTTGACTGAATATAGCATATGAAAAGTACTTTGATTTATTTTTCAAATAAAAAGTTTAGTTAAATTTAAGATGATTTGGCGCTTAATATCTACTGCAATTTTCTTATTTCAGTTTTGTATTATAGGTTTTTGTTCTGCAAATCTTGTATAATACCTTGAATGTTTTTAAGATATAATTTTACTTAGTTACAAATGAAGTCATATCAGTCTTTATGATTAAAAATGATTTATTGATAATGACTTACAGAGTAGCCAAAAGCCTTTCTTTATAAATGGAGAAATGAAATTCCAATTTAAGAATTTCAGGTTAACACTTAATGAAAAATATCCCATTTAGACAATATTGTATATGCACACTATATGAATCGCACAGACCCAGCTTCACATTATTTGTATTTATTTTTTGTGAATGACGATGTGTGAAGAAGATAGTACTTTACTAATTGTTTTGTTGTCAATATTGCTGCTCAATTATTTCCTTCATTAGAATGAAATGTTGGAGGAGGGGCAGGAGTATGCTGTCATGCTCTACACCTGGAGGAGTTGTTCACGTGCAATACCACAGGTAACCATGTTGCTTTGACTACCGTTACTCACTCTTTGTTTTGTATCAATTCCATTTTCGAAAAGATGTCTCATACATTCACTTAAAATTTCTGTCCTACTGCAGGTAAAATGCAATGAACAGCCCAACAGAGTGGAGATATATGAGAAGACTGTGGAGGTCCTAGAGCCAGAGGTCACCAAGCTTATGAATTTCATGTACTTTCAGGTAATTTTGCTTTCTCAGTTGTTAGACCTAAAGTAGGCAGACTTCAGATAGCACTAATATAATCTCTTTGGATTATCTTTCAGCGAACAGCTATAGACCGTTTCTGTGGGGAGGTCCGTCGTCTTTGTCATACTGAGCGCAGAAAAGACTTTGTCTCTGAGGCATATCTGCTGACTCTCGGAAAGTTCATCAATATGTTTGCTGTGCTGGATGAACTGAAAAACATGAAATGTAGTGTCAAGAATGACCACTCTGCCTACAAACGGTATGATGAATTTTATGTTGGCTGAATTTCAACTGAAAATTGTAATAATTATTAAGAACACTAGATGGCAGTGTACTTAACTCAATTGACAGTGTTTGGACTGAATCAATTTTTCTTTTTCAAACTTAAAATTTTTCTCCCTATCTTCATCCAGTGCTGCCCAGTTCCTCAGAAAAATGTCTGAACCCTCATCTATTCAAGAGTCTCAGAACCTGTCAATGTTCCTGGCAAACCATAATAAAATCACTCAGGTTGGTCAAATATTCACCATATTGTTTAATCAGAATCTATTATTGAATAAATCAGATATAACCCATTATCATTAGTTGTGGGGGCTGTTTTTCTCAGCTCCAGGCTGGCTGAGAAAAGTTAAGACCTACCCAAAGTAATCTATAAATTTTTTTTTTTATCTAAATTGAAATCCTTACCTTTTTTAAATTGTCATCCTTTTGAGCAATGAATAGAGTATTTTTAGGAACAGCACAGTGATTTATTTGAGACCCTAGAGACCATCAATGTTAATATCTATTCTGTATCACCTTTCAGTCTTTGCAGCAGCAACTTGAGGTCATTAATGGATATGAAGAGCTGCTGGCCGATATTGTCAACCTGTGTGTCGATTATTATGAGAACAAGATGTACCTCACACCCAGTGAGAAACACATGCTGCTCAAAGTAAGTCAGCCCTACAGCTGACCATGTGGATCACCGAACATTCTCTTCCTTTCGGTTGTTCATTCTAAACTATTTCTGCAATGTCGTCATTGAAGTCAATCCTGAGGTTAACTACTGTTTCACTTTTCAGGTAATGGGTTTTGGTTTGTACCTCATGGATGGAAACAGTAGTAATATTTACAAGCTAGACGCCAAGAAGAGAATTAACCTCACCAAAATCGACAAATTCTTTAAGGTATGGTCGCGAATTTATGTGGTTACCGTGTATATCAGTCAGGGTAGCACAGCTGTGTGTTGCATTTTGTTTTATAAATTAAGTGATCAAATAAAAGTTTGTATGCAGTCAAAGAGCAAATAGTGAGAATGACAAAGATGCCAAATTGCAGCCTCACAAAGAGATGAACTGAAGTAGACAACAAAACAAAATCTTTCCTTTCAAATATGATTGTAAGCTGAAAAACGCCTCTAATGTGTGGGCTGTGATGTGATGAGCTGTAATTTTCTCCTGTCTATTGTATCGAAAGTCACAGAAAGTGTTTGTTCACTGAAGTTATTTGCATTTGTGTTAATATCATTTTAAAGAATTGATTTCCATTCTTTGACACAGTAAGCCTGCTTTGTGCCAAAATGGTTTTAAGTGGTTCCTTTTTAAAAGGTTATTCAAGGAGAAAAGCAAAATAAACTACTAGTTGATATACCAAATTAGATCTGTAGCTGATGGCCTCGTCAACATGAATACTTTTTTGAGAAATTAATGTATTTATTGGAAATAGTAAAATATTGAATAGTAAATGCTATCATTCAATTAATCCCTTCATGCATGACGGTCACTACAGTGGACAGCTATTAACATTTTTTTAACTCAGGATATCATGGGTCATGCATCAAAGAGTTAAGAATTGTCTTTTTTAATGTTTCTATAGATGTTTTTATTGACCAAAACATCCATATAGTATTTATCATGTGGTCTTTGTGGGTTTTGTGTTCATAGCAACTCCAGGTGGTTCCTTTGTTTGGTGACATGCAGATTGAGTTGTCCAGGTACATCAAAACCAGTGCTCACTTTGAAGAGAACAAATCCAGGTGAGAGTCGAAGGCCACCACTAATACTTAAAATAACACACAAAAAAAATCTCCAAATCCAACTTGTCCATCACGGCAGATGATTCCAACTCACTCTTAACTTTTTCTGTATATGACAAGCTATTTTTCACAATCCAGAATTAAAGTTTCTTCAGTGTGGAAAATTTTGACTTTGGCTGGCATGAATGTCTTTGAATTCTACTCTTAGAAAAATGTACTTGCCTTGTAAAAAAATCATTTAGGTTTGCTTGCAGTTCTCCTCAGTTTCATGATATTTGTGAAGCTCAATTTTCTAATCTAGAAGGTCAGGTTACTTTCCACTAATGTTGTTGTGTCTGACTGAAAGGTAATTACATACATAAACAGTATCGGCAGAATGTATAAAAATAATTAAATCTCTGTTTGATTAATCCAAATCCAAAATGGCTCCATAAATGCCAGAATATATTTTGTCTCCTGTCTTATACCTTAGGTGGACTTGCACTTCTATTTCCAGTAGCCCGCAGTACAATATCTGTGAGCAGATGATACAGATTCGTGAGGATCACATGCGCTTCATCTCCGAGTTGGCTCGCTATAGCAACAGTGAGGTTTGTATCTGCCTCCGTAGAGATTCAAGCAAGACCCTTGGATATGGTCTTGGCTAAATTTGCTCAGCTAGGTGTTGTTCTATAGATGAGCAGATACTTTCAATGCTGATTTGGATGACCCAATTTGATTTTATGCATATATAAAGTACATCAGCCTTATGCTATGTGAAAGATAAGTTAACCCCTCACATCTCTTTTCTGTTTCAGAAAGGCACAGCATAACTAGCCTGAATAATTGCAATTCTTTCAATCTGTCCTGCAAGATGGTTCGGGTTTTTAAAGTAGAGAATCTTGTTGATGTTTGTCTTTGAAGGTGGTGACTGGATCAGGGCGTCAGGAAGCCCAAAAGACAGATGTTGAATACAGGAAGTTGTTTGACTTGGCCCTTCAGGGCATGCAGCTGCTCTCTCAGTGGAGTGCTCACGTCATGGAAGTGGTAAGGACATACAAACTGTGACGAAATGTACAATAATAGAAATCCGGTCAAGATTATAACAAGAACTATGTGTTTTTTGCTCCGAGCTGCTGTGCTCATAATATTAGATGTGACTTTAGTCTTTGGAGTGACTTTTAAGCCTGTGGTGCATTTATATTTTCTATAAATTTTGATTTTCGTCTCCTCATTTAGTTGATTTGTCTCAGAAAACCACATGTACTTTCATTCATGTAATTTCATGTGATTGGGAAAACAATTCAGTCACCTTTTTACTATTTCACAAATCAGGTAAAAAAAAAAAAACAGTTGGCAGTTAGATTACAGTACATCTAATCTGGAAAAAAAATGTAACCTTAAAACAACCACAAAATTGCATAAACATCTGAGAATTAACTCATTTTGACACAAACTTACCCAAGAACTAAAATGAATTAGCATGAAGTTGCCTAAAAGTGACAATGAAAGTATATGAATTAGGAAGAACAAGTAAATATTATACGCCTCTTAATGCTGTCATGTACCATATATTCTAGAGTCTTAAACAGTGATATCATAGTAAAGATTAAACCTTCAATGCTCACATTTGTGTAGTATATTTTACATATTTCCATATCACATTACATTATGTCATGTATGTGAATATTTTAAAAAGTGTCTTTTTAATATCATCATGAAAAATTGTTTCCCCCCATCATCTATTCTTACCGGTAAGTTATGCCAGTGAAAACCTCAGTGCGATTGATTTGTTGCACTTTCCCCACAGTACTCCTGGAAACTGGTTCATCCTACAGACAAGTATTCAAACAAAGAGTGCCCAGACAATGCTGAGGAATATGAAAGAGCCACCAGATACAACTACACGAGCGAGGAGAAGTTTGCCCTTGTGGAGGTCGGTTGTGCTATGGGTGTATATCCCACCATGTGCTGATGTAACTTAAATTTTATAACCATTATCATCTCCACAACTAGCCATTGAGCACAGCGTCTCAACTGTTTCTACTAGAGAAAAGGTGCTACAGTGGATTTATGTAGAGAGACACAGTATTTTCAACATGTGCGGATTTTGTTTACGCTTTAAATAACTGCACTAAAACCCTGATTTTTTAGTAGATTACCTTTGTATGGGTTTAGTGGTAATAGTGATCAATTCCAATAAAAAATACTGACATTTATGTTTTTAAATTTGGCATGTGAAGTTTATGAATATGCATTATGACTAAATTATCTGGCTAATATGTGGCTTTGTTGCCAAGTGAAGTGGAGCTGCCGCTTCCTTTCCCAATGAAACCTTTAGACTCTGGTGAGGAGTATTCATTCTCTCACTGTCTTTGGAGTGAGCAGCAGCTCATCTAATCAGAGGTCAACAGTGTGTTGTGTCTTCTCTTGTTCTGTTGCAAGAAGTTCAGATACTTCCTCTGACACCTTTGCATTTTACCACTACTTTTGACATTTGGTAACTGCAAAAGGCTGTGAAGTGATAATTGCTTTTTCTGATAAACTTCTGAGAATTTTATTTCTTACACATGAGGCAGATGGTGCAGCCCTGAGACCTCTGGCATTGCTTTCAGCTTCTCTCTGTTCATCTGCCTCTCATCTATTAGTCAAAAAGGCTTTCCACTGGTGCAAAAAATCGGATATGTCAAATGGTGAGATCAGATATGAAAGAACTGCCACTGAAGCCACTGAGAGTAATGCTCTGGTTCTGTACATTTTCACTAGAATGCTGAAGGATTAATTTTCTATATTGTATATAGACTTAATAAGATTGACAGTATTATGTTGGGATTAGTTTGGGTTTCAAGGTGGACATCATCAGCAATTGTCCTAAACAGCAGATAGCGGCTTGCTAGCCCTCTCAGGACCAGTCAGTCAGTAAAAACGTCTAAAAAATGTTTGATAAAATCAAGATCCTGTTTTTCGGAAGTTATATGTACACCTCTGCACAGCATTGTATCCTGTTTCACATTAAAGAAAAGAAAAAGAAAGAAATATAGATCAACTTGCAACAAAGAATAACTTTAACATAGCAGTGCTCACTGCACTTCATATCTCCTGGTTTGTGCTGTGTGCGCGCATGCTTGGTGCAAAAAAAAAACAACCTACGGCATAGAGCTAATATTAAACCATATACTACACCTCCCTACTATTTGAGAAGCAGTGGATTAATGTGACTGAATAATGCGATTTTTCTCAGGTGATTGCAATGATCAAGGGACTGCAAGTGTTGATGGGACGTATGGAGAGTGTGTTCAATCATGCCATTCGTCACACCATCTACTCAGCCCTGCAGGACTTTTCTCAAGTTACTCTCCGAGACCCACTGCGTCAAGCCATTAAGAAGAAGAAAAATGTCATCCAGAGGTATGGCTGACATTAAAATGCAGTGACTGCAAGTAATTCAATATTCCTTCTAGTTACAGCCCGTCATTGCTCAATGTTCAGTGAAATCCTTCATATCAAGGAAATCATAAAAAGAAGTGTGTCCCCTTTTAACTTTGATCTGAAAACAGCATTTCTGCATGTTCGAAATAATTTGATGATTATTCCCTAAATTCCGAATTTTTACTCCTTGACCAAAATATGACTGTGTTGCTACTTCTAGCCATTAAAAAGAGGCAAATATGGCTGTTTTCTGTTTCTTGTTACTCAGAATCAACGGGTTGTTTAACTTTAGGCAGGTGGCAGATCACTACATAGTTAATGATGCAAAACATACCTGCCTCTTGTGATAATTTTGAAGAATACAACTCCCAGCTTTCTAGCTACAATGAACTGAATTTCAGTTGAAATTATCTGCACTCTTTAATTGAATTTTTCTCTTAATATTTTTAGAAAACTGAAAGGTAGCTGTCCCTTTGATATTTTCTACAAGTAATAAATGAAAACCTGAAGAGCTGCTCTGGCAAAACTCTCAACATGTATTTTTCATGGTCGTAATTCACTTGAAACTGTATACCGCCACCCCAAAATGTTTGTGGGATCCTATAGATTGGCTATCTCTGCTTCCTTATACTATTAATCATAACAGTGTGTTTCTTTTTCATCAGTGTCCTTCAGGCTATCCGAAAAACTGTCTGCGACTGGGAGACTGGTAGGGAGCCACACAATGATCCTGCCCTCCGTGGAGAAAAGGATCCTAAGGGTGGTTTTGATATCAAGGTCCCTCGCCGGGCTGTGGGCCCCTCCAGTACACAGGTTTGAGCTCCCAACATTTGTTTAACTACCTTTTCTCATTTAGTTATTCCATCAAAACATTTCCTTTACCTCAAATATGTAAAAAACTGCTACTCAAGCGTGCATGCAATGCTGCAATGCTTATGCTGTAAAGACAATCAGGGCTCAGTTTGGAGTGTTCAAGGGTTGACTCACCCTGCAATAAGAGAGATCAAGGTACTCAAGAAGGATCTCCAGTACATTACACAGCCTGTCTTGCATTCCATTGTTCCTGCTTATCTTTCAATTCACTCCATCATATAATACTACAGACTATTTTACTTTCTTGTCATTTGGTGGAAGCAAACCTCATGCTGCAGATATAGCAGATTTGCGCTCTGTTCCAGGAACTAATCTTGTTTCCGTGTGCCAGATGGTAAAGTCAAGCCAAACAATCACAATCTGTGTTTATCAACCCTGAATCAATAGCTTTCAAACTCTTTTGTCAGGATTGTTGAATGATAGAGAAAACTTAATGGATCTAAGTGCAGATATATGCTATGTTCCCTGCTGACATGTAGTTGGGGGTTACTTTTACCTGTAATTAAAAGACCAACATACTACACTTGCTATATAATGCTGGCTATTATGGACATTGCATTTTGATGAACATGTTTATGGATGCTTTTTAATGATTTTTGATTTGATGAGGATAGTTTTTTGACTTGACACTTTCCTCCTTTTTGAAAATCAGTCTTTGAAGAACTGGTGCTGTGTTCAGCGGATGTCTCTAAACAGACATGATGTTGCTGTTAAAAGATGATAGTCTAACTGGGAGGGGTGTTTTTTAGATTAATAAACTTGTTAATTTTTATTTTTGTTCTCTATTATGGAGAACATTTAAAAGACAGAACAAATATCCCAAATTTTATAAAAGTAACAGTAAAATTATTAAAGAGGTTTAGAAAATAAAACAAACCTTAATTTTGTTTGCAACATATGTCTTCTAACTGTCTCTCTATTTATATTCATGTTCATATTTATTGACACTATAACTGTTGCTGCTGTGACAAAAGAATTTCCCCCATGGGCATCAATAAAGCTTGCCTTTATCTTTTATTTGTGTAATAATAGAAATTCTAAGGAGTTCTCGAGGAAGACCAAAGAGAAGATTCATGGATATAGTGAGAAAGGATCTGAAGGTAGTTGGTGTGAGAGAGAAGGATACAGAGAATAGGGTTAGATTGAGAAGGTTGATTCGCTGTGGCGACCCTTGAAGGGAAAAGCCGAAAGGAGAAGAAGAATGGAAATTGTAAGGTGTGACGTGAATGGACATAAGAATAGTATCTGTCACTTTCACTCTATCTAGCTCTACATGGTGAGGACAATGCTGGAGTCTCTAATTGCAGACAAAAGTGGGTCAAAGAAGACTCTGCGCAGCAGTCTTGAAGGACCCACCATTCTTGACATTGAGAAGTTTCATCGAGAGTCCTTCTTTTACACTCACCTATTGAACTTCAGTGGTAAGGCAAAACCATCGGACCAAGACCTCTTGAGCACACCCTATATGCTTTTTGACATTCATAATAAAACCTTTTTGCTTTCATGTAGAAACCTTGCAGCAGTGTTGCGACCTCTCCCAGCTCTGGTTCAGGGAGTTCTTCCTGGAGCTCACTATGGGCCGCAGGATCCAGTTCCCCATTGAGATGTCCATGCCCTGGATCCTCACAGACCACATCCTTGAAACCAAGGAAGCTTCAATGATGGAGTAAGGGCACTAATCCTTCTGTTTATACCATTCATAAGCAGGGAAGCGTGCTGCGGTAAAACCAGATTCAAATGTAACAAAGACTGCTAAACAAATACCTAATCTACATGCATCAGGCTTGGCAATTTTACTGCAAATTCAGACTAACTCAGACTAAGATTTTACAATGACTGCAAATGTTACTGGCTCACTATTTACAAGACTTCAGCTACATACATTCAGCAATTTTTTTTTTCCACCCTGCAATGTTTTCAACAGGGTATTTGCAGAGCCCCTGCTATTTCAGTCATTTGCTTTTTCTTCGCCACTCAGTCGTGATACGTTGGAGAGTTGACACGCATTGAGATTGTACAAGCTGGGCTGATCTGCCCACAGATCCACCATCCGCTCCTCTCTCTGGACTTTCCATTCCTATTCACCCATACCTCCAACAATACCATCTCCACCACCATTACAGCTTTGGCAATTGTTTGTTCAGCAGGTTTCCCGTTGCCAGTTTTGTAAGGGGATCATCTATCAGTTGTCGATTATGTTACATCACTGAAAGAAGACTAAAGAACTGGCAATAATATCAAACACGCTGATCTTATCGTAAGCCCAAGATGAAGAAAGGACTACTTAACGATTGAGACTGCTGAAGTGCGCTCTGATTCTAGTTAAAACTCCTGAAATTTCCTTCAGGTTTTCAGTTTGTGTTCTGGGACTGTGAAAAATGTTTTAGTAGAAGCCCAGAATAAGTTGTGGAAAAGTTGAGCTGGTAACTAATTAACCAAAATGTCCAATTTAAAAAAAAAAAAAAAAATGAACCCCCCCATGAAGACTTGTCTCGAAGATTTTTTCCCTTATATTCAGGCAGGTGAGGTTGTCATTGCTCATAAAAACAAAGCCCTGCAGTAACATCATTGCCTTCTCATTCTTTTTAAATAAGACCATGAGGGAAATTCTAAAAATTGGGATTAACAGTAAATGTTTTCATGTCTGTTTTAAATCTTTGCTGCAGGATTAGGCTGATACGAGGCAGGTTTTGCATAAGCCATTAAGCATGTCAACTGGCAGGAATTAGAGCGCTTTTAACTGTGTATATATACTTGACACAGAAAAATTACCTTTTGATTTCAGCCCAGATATCTCTCAATTTAACTCTAGTTAATGCTAAAAGCCAAGCTGTCCTCTCATATATTAATTCTAAGGTCAACTTCAAGTTTTTTTAAACTGACATGTTTTCACTGAAAAGACTTATAGGTTATATTTGACCTTTTTAACTGCAAACTTCTCAAAATGGCTTCCTCATTGCAGGTACAGAATTGCTGTTTGTAATAATATGTTTTTCTTGAATCCAGGTATGTGCTGTATCCCCTGGATTTGTACAACGATAGTGCACACTACGCCTTGACCAAATTTAAGAAGCAGTTCCTTTATGATGAAATAGAGGCTGAGGTAATCAGTTAAATTATTTTTGTGCACTGAAATGGCAATAGTTCATTTGCAAATCATTGGCTATTAACAAGAGTCTATTTGTGATGCTACGTTTCACAGGAGATCAATGCCGCTAATGATGCTCACTTTTCTGTGAAGATTGTCGTGTTGCACAGTTTGGCTAGCGGCACTTTTCTTCTTTCACTCAGTTCCACATTGTCTTTGACCTGCTGGAAATGTTTTTTTAGTACAGCTTTTTCAAGTTACCATGAATTTTGGATAAACTTTTTTCTTCTAACTTTCACCTTGTTTTCGAGAAGAGCAGCTGTCTGAATGGGTGGAGCCCTTGCTTTAAAATAACATTGCAATAGTGAACATCAACTTTCATTTTTTCCTAACAACCCCATTCATACATTTTTTGAATAAATCATGATATTTCATTACAGGTGAACTTGTGCTTCGATCAGTTCGTTTACAAGCTAGCTGATCAAATATTTGCCTACTACAAGATTCTAGCTGGAAGGTACATCTTTATGATTTTTCTATTGCATGTCTTGACTGTACATGACTGAAGCATGAATTCACCCTCATGTCTTGTTCTCTGCCTTATTTTAATTCTTCAGTCTTCTACTTGACAAACGCTTGAGAGCGGACTGCAAGAACCAAGGCGCCAATATTCCATGGCCTGCCTCCAACCGCTATGAGACTCTGCTGAAGCAGCGGCACGTCCAGGTATACGCTTATCTAACAAACATACCTCTCTGTTTGGTCATATTCATTATTACATATTAGTTTTCCAGGCACTAACTGCTTGCACTCTATAGCTCCTTGGGCGCTCCATTGATCTGAACAGGCTTATCACTCAGAGGGTTTCAGCCGCCCTTTACAAGTCACTGGAACTGGCCATCAACCGCTTTGAGAGTGAGGACCTCACATCAATCATGGTGGGTTCACTTTTTCCTCATAAAAAAACAATTTGTGCATCTTGAAGATTTCTGTCTTGATGTTTCTGTCCAGATGTTTTGTCTTGATTTGAGGTTTAGAAATGTGTTACGGAGCAGACGTAGATTACTTTAAGTGGTCTCTTTCTTCTTAAAGGAATTGGATGGACTCCTTGAGATCAACAGGATGACGCACAAGCTCCTCAGTAAATTCTTGACTCTGGACAGCATTGACGCCATGTTTCGCGAGGCCAACCATAACGTTTCAGCCCCCTATGGCCGGATAACGCTTCATGTCTTCTGGGAGCTGAACTACGATTTCTTACCCAACTATTGCTACAATGGCTCCACCAACAGGTGGGCTCATTTGTATTGCTTTCTGAGGAAGATGACAAAAACTGTTTACCCACTTTGCCAGTCCATGGCAAGTGGTGAAAGAATACTATTTTCCACAACAGAACACAATTGCTCCAATGCTGAATTTGGCTCAAAGTTTTATTACCTAGTTTGTGGGACATTTTAAATTTCCTGGGGGTCTCAGGTAAATTGTAATAATTATGAAAATCATCATTGTTATTACCCTATGCCAATCTTTTATGTTTATAATTTGTAAAATGAAAAATCCCCCATACCCATTGCCTACATTCATTATTTTGTCCCATTCAAACTCTGAAACACCATATTGTTAGAGGTCAAGGCTATTTACCTCAGTTTTTATGTTAAAAGGATGCCTTAGCTGAAAGGAATAAAGTCTAGTTTCTCCCCAGAAAACCATTCCCCATTAGCCCGAGTGTGTTAAACTACTTGCTGTGCATGATTTGAAACTGAAATGTATAACATGCTTAGTAGGCACCTTCATTTTTCTATTATTTATAATTATAATTTGTACTTTATTAGTACCTCGTGGGGAAATTTCCTCTCTGCATTTAACTCATCATGAATGCACCATGAACATTTGGCTGCCGTCTATCACCACCAGGGGAGCAGATAGGGGTTCAGTGTCTTGCTCAATCACACTTTGACACACTAGGACGAGCTGGGAATCGAACCAGAAATGTTCGGTTCCAAGGACGATTGCTCTTCCTCCTGCGCCATGCCACCCCAATATCCACCTTTTTAAGTTGTAATTATTATTAAAGCATTGGTTTCCTTTTCAGTAAATTATCTGTATCATTTCAGTATAGTACAATACAGTATAACTGACGTTAACAGATAAGGGCTTAAAAATCCGCTACGAATTCATAAGTCAAAACATCATACTTCTAATGTTATAAAAACATTTTATGGTTTGTTTTATTTTTTAAACCGTCTCAACTTCCTGTTAATGTGTAACAGGTTTAAATGATGTTAGCTATACACGTTTGAAGAGTTCCCATCTGTTTTTGCAGGTTCGTGCGTACTGTCCTGCCTTTCTCTCAAGAGTTCCAAAGGGACAAGCCACCCAACGCTCAACCACAGTATCTGTATGGATCAAAGGTTGGTACGCTCTTTTCATACCAGAGAGAATATGATCTGATTGTTTTTTTTCTTATATTTTATCTTTAAATTTTAATTCATTTTTTCTTACCTACAGATTTTGTAGTTTAACATTTAATACATCTTAGAAAATATACACATTTGCATTTAGATCAAGGACAGGCATGATTATTCTAATTTTTTTTTTTTTCGACTGCTACACAATACACAAAAAGATTGCGGTTGTTTAGACGTTCAAAAAAAATTCAGTTAATACTCTCTTCAAGACATTCCTTTAAAACAGACTTTGACATTCAGTGTAATCACTTTGAAGAGAATGTAACTTCTGTTTGTAACACATGTATCATTTAAAAACTGATCCGTTTTTCTAGGACTATTCTAAAAATAAACACAATATCTTCTAAACAGGAGTTCATCAGGAGATAGAATACTTGGTGACAATTCAGTCAATGCAAAACAATACTGCAATGACCTCAATCCAGTTGGCTCACACTGGCTCGCAGCCAGACAGCTTAGCGAGTGCCCTCAGCTCATGGTCATGGCCGGTGGCCTTTGCAGAGAGCAGGGAGTTTTGTAAAATACTGGCACGCTTGGAGCCGGTATCGCAGCTACCCCTGGGAGTGTAGAGGCGTCCGGATCCCGATATGTCTTGGTGGATCGTGTTAGTTACCACGGTGCAGCCATCAGCAGCCTGACCGGGGATTGAGCAGATGGTGTGCAGACAGCCCCACAACAGGATGCTGGCGATGACCAGAAGCAAGATACAGCATGTCAGCCAGACTCCCATGGCCAATTCCCAGCCAGCCCTGTCCTGACCTTCACTGCTGTCACTCAAAGTGCTGAACACCTGGCACTGGTCCCGAACTGGATTGGCAGCCTGACACGTTACACACAAGAAGTACGTTGTTTGCGGGTTAAGGTTGGCAAGATGTGTGCTGGTCTGACTGACAGGGATGCGGTCTTCATGCATGAAGCTCTTGCGCTTGTACCCCATCAGGAGGCTGTTCCAGTTGGGGTCATACATGACGCTGTAAAAAGTGTCCAGGCAGTCTGGGGATGAAGGCCAGTTCACTCTTGCAGAGGTGGCAGAGACATTATAAACTGTGATCCCCATGATGTCGATTAGGGAGATGTTTCTTTAGTCATTCCATGCTGTCTGTGCCCATAAAATGAAGTTGGATCTGAGAACAGAGATAACAGAAGCCTTCAGTAAATGTGCTGAATTTCATTTTGGTTGTTCATTTGACCATAGCGCTTTAGCTTGTTTGCTCTCGCACACACACGAACATTCTTAGATCTGTTCTGTATGACCAAATTCATGTTATCACATTACAGAGGCAACTATAACTCAACAAGGCTGACATTAGCACATTATTGACCGCAGTACCGCATAATCATAATTGCCCCCAATCAATCCCACAACCTAGATCAGGGGAAATGTAAAAGCAAAAGAACAATGTCGATAATAATAAGCTTTGTGTAAAGGATTATCCTGTGGGGGACAGTAGGGTATGCAGACGCTCAGCATATTGTGTAACGTAGCATTGATTTGTAAGAGGCTCATCTGTGCTGTTAATATCTTTTATATTACAGCTGTCCCGATCATTTAATCGCAGTTATAATCGACCGAATGGCGGACCATGATCTAATCACAGACAATTAGGCTATAGCCTTTATTATTACAAGTAATAACCTTCTGAAATGTAGAAGGATAAATAAGTGTTCTGTGCCTACTCATGTCTGAATGTACCATGTTGCCAATGAACACCCAGCATAAAGAGAAGGGGTAGAGCTACAGAATCTTACATAAATTAGTTTCAAACTTCTTAACTTAAGTAAGCTTTGATGTAGTGTGTGAAGAATAAGTCAGAATCGTTTTCTCACAGTGAAATTCAATAAACAAATTAATTGGTAGTTTTCCGTTACATCAGCAGTCGCCTGTAACAACGAAACACCAGGTCTATGTAATAGTAAATACTGAAAAGATGGTCATTCATGGTCATAACGTTGAAGCATGAAAAAAAAGCAAATGATAGAAGACTTGCCAGGAAAACCGTGCCAGCTGTTGGTGAGGCGATGAGTCAAAGCTAACTTGTTTCAGGTTGTCTTGCGATCCCGCAAGTCTCTAATTATATTAGCCTTTATCCCACTTGCCGCTGTTTCAGAAAGCTCTACAGAGCAGAGATCAGATTGTCACCATGTCTGCTGCTGCCATACTAGTCGCTGTCCTGCAGAATGCGAGCAGCTGTCAGTTGCTGAGTGACTGGGAGAGAAAGAGAGAGTGAGTGAGTGAGTGAGAGAGAGATTTCTCTCACAGTTGGCAATGAAAAATACGTTTGATTGCAAAATATACAGCCCTCCCCACCCATATCCTCAGAGCAAAGTCCCTACAACTGGCAGCTAGAATATAATGATTTTTGGGGGGGAATCGATGGTCCTCAGAAGATTGGTTCAAGCATTGAGGACACATATAAGTTTGGTTTCTACCCACATCTCATGAGTGGGTATGTGCTAATGTGGAGGTCCTGAAATATTAAATAGCATCTGAGGTGTTTTAACTCATTCTTAACACCTTATTTTGCAGAGCTGTTAAATATTTTACCCCAAATCTCAGGATGCGATAAATGTTAGTCTGCCAAAAGGTTGATGGCTTTTTCTATCACCAAAAAAATGTTACATGTGAGCGTGTGTGCGTCAGAAGATTTGATGAAGGTAAGTTGTTGACAAGGCTTTCAGATTAGAGAGCTGACCGACCCTGACCGTTTGTACTTAAAAATGTGACAGTCTCCCTTTCAACTGTTCACAACGTATCTATTTCTCCATGAGTTCTTTGGTGCCTCATCTCTCTGCCAAACTCCCCTTACTTTCCTCTCCACTCTGTTGTTATACAAATGGGACGCAATCAGCAAATGCAAGATGCAAGCCAAAACCTAACCTGTCCTGACCCATTTTGGATTAAGTAAAGGGGCAGTGTTAATCATCAATATGTCTTTTTGAGACTCAACCATTATCACATCCAAATGCAAAGTGTTGTCATTGCTCATTATTTGTCTTGAACTGACCATCACAAGACTTTTGAGATGCAAGAATCTGCTTGACAAAGACAACTGCAGGGTGAGAATATTTTTCATCCCTGCCAAAAAATGGTTACGATGTATTGAAGATTATAGTGTTTCAGTTTCTATTTAATCTGTAACCAGTACAGGATGCACCGCTTGGACTATTATCATGGTAATTTCATTAGCATTTGCACCCTTCACGGGGTGCATCTGTGTGTGATACCCTATTTTCATTCTAATGGTCTATTTATTTGTTATGTTTGTTTGTTTTTTTGTTTGAAATGGGATTTTAATGATGTCTTCCCAGTGACAGTGTGACACAATTTAATTATTGCAGCTCTCCATGATGGCTGAAGATTTCTACATGTGTAACAAGATGTGCTTGTCATACATTTAATAGAAGCCCTTATTTCCCGCAAGTTAATGATAACTGTTTTCTGGAGACCCTGACTTATTCATTATCAATTTAATTAATTTGGCACTAATGCCATTTTAGATTATTACTACAAATCAAGGGTAAAAGTTTTGAGCTTCTAGTAGAAAACAGTTTGTGTCTTAAACATGTTTTTACAGGAAAACTGAAGACTCCACTCTGTATTTGCAGTTGATGACCTGATTCCTATCAGATTTATACAAGAGATGAAACCTTCACATGTATTGATTTTTCAAAATTCATCACTCCTTCTCAGGTCATGTTTTTCAAACGTGTGACACTCTGATATGATGTATATTTTTTGCCCCCCAGACCCTGAACCTGGCTTACAGCAGCATATTTGGCTGCTACAGGAACTTTGTGGGCCCCCCACACATCAAGGTGATGTGCAGGTTGTTGGGCTACCAGGGCATTGCTGTGGTGATGGAGGAACTGCTCAAGGTTGTCAAAAGCCTGGTAAGTGGGGGGTCCAGCATTCCCCGCGACCCTGAGTGCAGGATAAGTGACAGATGATGGATGGATGGATACTGCAAATAAATGCCTTTTTTCCTGTTTAGCTTCAGGGAACCATTATGCAGTATGTAAAAACTCTGATGGAGGTGATGCCTAAGATCTGTCGACTCCCCCGCCATGAGTACGGTTCCCCAGGTTAGTGGTATTGCATATCGCGGTAATGATCCACCCGTCTGATGTACCTTATTACAGTTACAAAGGCAGATGGAACTATGAGGTCTTGAATGGCTTTTTCTTCTATTCAAAGGTTTTTTTGAATCACAGTTATCCTTTTTGTTTGTCTCTCAATATTCTGCAGTCTCTGTTCACATCTGGTTTACTTGAAACCAAGACACTAGAAACTGAATATTGCATTCTTTAGAACACTGCTTAGAAGAGGTAGTTCTGTGGCTCAAAAGAAAAAAAAAATTGTGTGCAACTGCTATTTTGAGGATTTGATTTAGCCCTTCAAATGTTATGGAAACCAGAAATAGGAGCCTAGAGCTTGAGCCAATAACAAAGCCTCACATTTCTTTACCAAAGTAAATACCACAGCTTGGACTTGTTCTATGCAGTCTATTCCCGTGCATCCTCTTCAGGTACAGAATTACAAATTGCTTCCTTAATACTTTGATTCAGCATGGAGCCGCCAGCCCATAATTATCAGCCTGCCGTAAACGACACACTGCAGGTGTGTTAATGTAAACATAACTGTAAAGTGTCACTATTAAATGTAGAGTGATGACTTGCTGACTGCGAGGGATTGTTAATAAAATTCAAAGAAAAATTATTTCATTAAAGATATCACGGTTTTTCTCTCAATTTTATTTTTTCCTTTTATTTTTTCATCTTCTTAAAAGTACTACAAAAGTACTAACATTTTTAATTTTGGTTTGGTCTTTTTCTTCAGATGTTGACAGCATTTCCTTTTATTTTTAAGTAATTTCCTGAAGGTTTTTGCGACAGAAGGCATCTCTAGACCTATGTCTAGATGTAGATATTGACATCATGTATCACAAGTTTTTCATTCAAAAAAAGACATTTATAAAGACACCAAAGCTTGACAGTGTTTGATATATTCTGGAGTATTGCCACGCACGCTTCGGCAGAACAATTTTTGGGTGAATGAACTGATTATTTCTCCTAGGTATCCTGGAGTTTTTCCACCATCAATTGAAAGACATCGTCGAATACGCCGAGCTCAAGACAGTGTGTTTCCAGAATCTGCGGGAAGTAGGCAACGCCATCCTTTTCTGTCTGTTGAGCGAGCAGAGTTTGGTAAGAACCTCGGAAGAGTCCTTTTCACTTCAGCATCTTCAGGCGGACGAGTTCCCACATCTTTATTTGCACACATCAGTGATGATTGTCTTATTCACAGTCACAGGAAGAAGTTTGTGATTTGCTGCACGCCGCACCCTTCCAGAACATTCTTCCCCGGGTCCATGTCAAAGGTATACATTAGAAAATCAATTTGTTTATAGGGGCTAGAAATGATCCTTGTTGTAAATGCAATGTAAGTGCAATATTTCATCTCATCTCATAACAGCTACACTACAATGTTCCCTTCTATCATAATATTGTGCACTCCTTACCTCACTTGTTACTAAGACACTTAAAGTTTTATCACTGCTTACTAAGACACTTTATAGTTTCACTGAGACACTTTATAGTTTATAGTTTATTTTTATTTCTAATTCTGCCTTTTATTATTTATTACTGTAATATTTTCTGTAACTCTGGCACAGCAATTTCCTTCGGGATTAATAAAGTTATTCTTATTCTTATTCTTAAATAAAAGAATACTTGTTCTTTTGCAGAGGGTGAGCGTCTTGATGCCAAGATGAAGCGGTTGGAGGCCAAATACACTGCACTTCATATGGTCCCCTTGATTGAGAGACTCGGCACGCCGCAGGTACGGCCGGTCAATGTGCTCACCAAAGATGTATCCCAGCCAGGTATTAAAGAGTCGCTTGAATCGTGGTACTCTTGTCTCTTGTCTCAGCAAATTGCCATCGCTCGCGAGGGTGACCTCCTGACCAAAGAGAGGCTGTGCTGCGGCCTGTCAATGTTTGAGGTCATCCTCACACGAGTGCGCGGATTCCTAGACGACCCCATCTGGCGGGGGCCTCTGCCCAGCAACGGCGTGATGCATGTCGACGAGTGTGTGGAGTTTCACCGTCTCTGGAGCGCCATGCAGTTTGTTTACTGCATCCCAGTCGGGGCTCACGAGTTTACCGTGGAGTGAGTGCAGTAATGGACGCGTTGCCCCGCTCACGAGAATCTCAAGTACAGCATATTTACTACTTCTTCTCATCCAGGCAGTGCTTCGGGGACGGCCTTCACTGGGCCGGCTGCATGATCATTGCCCTCCTGGGACAGCAGAGACGCTTTGACATCCTCGACTTCAGCTACCATCTTCTCAAGGTGCAGAAACATGACGGCAAGGATGAAGTCATCAAGAGTGTGGTGAGTTCAGAGAGACAACCCCTGGAATGGAGGATGCATTTGACTGAATCGGTCTGGTTACATAATGTGTTGTCGAAACTATGTTTCTTCGCATTTGTGCTAAGTTTAAATTACAAAAACCATTTAGAACACTTAACATTTGCATTCATTATGTTTTTTTTTTTTTATGCAGTATCATTATTTAGAATAATCCCATTTAAACTATTTAATCACGTTTTGTACTGAAGTTTCATTTTGTTTTTTATCTCTCTAGTAATAGCAGGGTTTGATCGGTTACATAATGTTTGGTTTGCTAAGTATTCAGTAAGTCAGTTGCCAGCAAGGCGGAACCACATTGTCTAATCAAGGCTGTTGATCTGTCAATAAGACATGAGAACATTCACAGAAGGCTGTTTATATCTTTTGTCTGTTGATGGGAAAGGCGACTTCTCACAAAGTTCTTCTTTTCGCTGGCTCTAAAAGTAGAACTGGTGACAAGAGAAACGTGAAAAACAGGAGGAAAAAAAACAAACAGAATAGCACATCTCACAACTGACATTTGGCCTCATCTATTAAAACCAGACTGAGGTGATGAAAGAACATGATGAAACAGTTATCTCATAATCTTTAGATGTTCTTCCGGATGTCTATTTTGACTTCCACAGAAAATTGTCTCTTGCCCTGTCTTCTTAGCATTCATCAATTTTAATTCAAAGTCACATTTTCTGCATAACCCCATCATTTTTACTTACTATCCAAATACGTGTTCTTCACTTTATACAGCCTGCTTTGTTCTGAATGTTTCCATTGCAGCTGACAACAGATATTGTGCTAAAACGTGTACTTGTTCGCTTTTTTAATGTGTCAATCCTCCTTTGAAATAACAGCAGTCAATGCGCAAGACATGACAGCAGAAATGGCAAGGTTTTTTTTTTTTGTAATCACACTTCCTCCTGTGAACTGTGAGAAGTATTTAAACATTCTCACAGATTTGGCTGCCATTGCATCTATTAACAACATACATCGTTATTGTTTTCCATTTTTGCTTTTCCAAACACAAGTGCTAAGAAAACTAGAACGTTCAGGCTCATTTACCAAGGCCTGAAAGAAAACCAATAACTATACTTTTTGTTCTATTTCTCTTTAGCCACTGAAGAAAATGGTGGACAGAATTAGAAAATTCCAAGTCCTCAACAATGAGATCTTTGCCATCCTGAACAAGTACCTGAAGTCCGGAGACGGAGAGAACATGCCAGTAGAGCACGTTCGCTGCTTCCAGCCACCGATACATCAGTCACTGGCCAGCAGCTGAGAGGCTGCTGCAGTGATCTGTAACGCTGACAAGCGTGAAGTCCAAAAACCTTCAGCTTGAAAAGAACATCCACAAATATTCCTCCTATGATACATTAGATCTTTCCTAGTAAAAGATCTGGTGTAGGGAAACTGGGTCACAGTTTTTGTCTAAACGTTTGTATTCACTTGTGCCTTATCAGAAATTGATAGAAAATTTCTTTCTTTTGGATGAGCTACTCCCGTTAAGTACTTGCAGAGACTTACAGATCTGGGAAGGGAAATTAGTTTTTATGAGAGAACTATTTAAGGCTTTGCAGTGGTGCAGTATTACGGGTGGACTATTTTTACATGGGGTGACGGTAATTTTGTATTTTCTATATTGTTGAACATGCATGCCCTACATTTTAAAGGAAAATAAGTAACAAATCTCATACTCATGTTACACATTTATTCACTGTGCCTTGTGTTTCAAGCTTTTTAATCATTTTAATTCAATAAATATATAACAAACCTGTTGGTTTGTCTTAAGCTCTATGTAAATGCTCCCAAAAAAAAAAAAAGTTCAGAATGTCCATTGAAAAGCTACTTTCAAGTATCACGAGAATTCAAATGACAGTGAATGTCTTTTAATTTAATTCATTTTCAGCAGGACCTCTTTGATTAAAATCTTTACTCTATAGAAAGTAAGTCAGTGCCTGAATATGCATGGACATAACAAAACTTAAAAAAAATATTTACAGCGCTACAGAGGAATGAAATAAAGTTCTAAGTAAATATGACCAGGTCATATTCTGAGACAAGTAAGGCAAAGTAAGCCGTTAAATACAATCCACTGGTCTGACCAAATCATTCTCCCCTTACAGCTGATTGTCTTTCTTGTTCACTCCTTGAACAACATCACGGTAACTGTGGGAGATGCAAAAAGTTCCTATGACAATGTCATTGCCCCATTTCTTCTGGAGATGCTGTCGAAAGGCAATCCCAGTTCTCTCTCCTCCAGGTCCCCAGTGGAGTCGTTATGTAGTAGTTCATAGGAGCATTGGGAAGCCACGCCATTGGCTGTGGGAAAGGCCCGTTCCTCCTTCCTCATGGACACCGCAAGAGTAGCCAAGCTAACGCTGATGTCTTTGAAGGCATGTAGCAGGAAGATTCCAACGATGATTGTGAGAAAGCCACTGAGAGTTCCGATCACGTCGTCGGTGCCCATGTGCTCCCATTCCTTAAAGAGGATGGCCGAGCAGGTTAGCACCGATGTCGTGAAGAACACATAGTAGATGGGAGTCACCAACGAGGTGTTGAATATGTCCAGAGCTTTGTTCAAGTAGTTGATCTGTGTGCTCACACAGGCCACCAGAACCAAAAGCAGAATCCAAGCCAGCGGGTTTTTCAAAACATTTTTTCCAGAGATCGCTTCTTTGATAGCGATGCCCATTCCTTTGACGCAGGACACTGACAACGCCCCGATCACGGAGCAGATGGTGATGTATACCAGGATGTTGGTTTGTCCATGGCGAGGGCCCAAAACGAATATGAAGATGAGCGCGACAATGATGACAAGAGTGGCAAAGACAATAAACCCTAGAAGGCAAAGAGCAAAGGAATAGCTATTAGACTAGACCTAAAGAACATTTTGGCAATTCACAAATTGTCCATTATCCCTATAATAAAGACGGGAGCACGCATCCCTCTCTTCATGATCTTGTCTTCCATTCAGAGATGTAACAAGGCAGACGTTTCAAGTGTATATACACCACAATGCTGTAACGCTGTTTAATTCACAAATTAGTAATCCATTGAGACGACTGTTTTTTTCCAACACTTAATATGCTGAAGCGTTGTGCATCACTGCACTCAAGAGTTTGTCAAATTAATATTTCTGGCTGTGTGTTGGGGAGTAACGAAGAGTCAAGGCATGTTGATAGAAAGGTGTTGGAATGTATTTGATAATTATTGAGAAAGTTTAGCGATCATTATACTGCCCCAATTAGTGCCTAGCAAAGGAGAGATGAGTATTTTTTTTTTACATTTGTTTCATTTAGGTGAACATCCCAAAAATTCAAAGTTGAAATGAACTGTAAACGGCTTCTTAATTCTTTTGTCTTCAGTCAAACAAAAACTGTGTGTCTTTTGTTGGTAATGTGTGCTTTTTCTTTCTCTGTACCTGGGTCAAACAGCTTTCTGGTCATATGGTCAAGACTGCTGATCTCTTCCTCTTGCGGAGCATGAATTACCATTGTGGTGGAGCCAAGGATGCTGAGCAGGCAGCCAAGCTTCCCATGCAGGTTTAACCGCTCTGTCAGGAAGTACGACGATAGCACAGCACTGCAAAAACATTTTATTGTAAGAAACTGTAACTGCTCCCCATGAATCCCAAGAATATTTAGGGGTTTACCTGACAAGCACACTGAGGGCTCCAAGTGGAGTGACAAGTGTAGCAGGAGCAAAGGCATACGCTGCGAAGTTGGCAGCTTCTCCAGCTCCCACTGGAAAAAGGACAAACCAAAAGCTAAGTGAAAATAATATTGTGATGATACATTCGAGGGTTTTTTATGAACCGGTGAAAATAAGGACAAATGCTCTTTTTAGAACGTGGGTTAAGTCATGCCATGTTTAAAATTTAAACAAGTTGTTTGAAGGGTTTTAACTGTCCAGACCAGGGGGTCAAACTCTGGGCGTCAGGGTGTCATGCCATGCAAATTAAGCCAGGGATGATATTTAGATACCAAAAACATCTTTTTATGTGGGCCTGCGACTGACTGTATTCTGCCTCTCGCCCGATGACAGCTGGGATAGGCTCAAGCATCCCCGCAACCCTGATTGCAGGATAAGCGGAAGAAGATGGATGCACTCATCTCAGAGAATTCACATGACTACTCTCAAAATTATGAGGAAAAAGCCTTCGGTTGAATATTAACACTTTCGTGTCAGTCTTCTTTTGAAGAAGAGCAGGAAATGGCATGAATGATAAGATCTTGAAATCAGGAAGAAATAACACACTGAGCAACATCTGACAACAAATATCTTGAATTAAGATACTGACACTTAATTTTTGGGGTATGAAACTTTTAATTCATACCCCGAAAAGCATACACTTTTCATTGGACATGAAATTAGCAGCTGTATGGGAATTGGATACAGAGCAAAAGGTTAGATGATGGAGGTGGATTCAGTGTGGTGACCGAAGGGCAAAAGGAAAAGATTCAGAATATATGTTTTACGTTGCATTTGATGCATTTTTACACTGCATTTAGCTGCTAAAGGAAAAACTGAAAGGATGAAAAGTGAAACAAAATTTATGGATCTGTTTTCAACTAACTTCATCGAACATGTCAGCACAAACTTGTCAACAAATAAACACAAACTTACTTGATAGTAAACCAGCCCACCATAACCATTCTTTTAGGTAAGCATGACCACCTTGGCCTGAAGACAAAAAGAAAGTGTTGGAGAACATGAGCAAACGGTCTTGCAAGCAAATCAGGGAGCAGAATCACAACAATTCAGTTAGTTATTGTTTAGCGAGGTGAGAAACAGATGACTCATATGCACAGAAACACCTTTGGCCTGGAAGGTAGAACCAGTTTGAACCAGGGTTTGTTCAAAGGCTGTCCGCACTGGTTTTACAGAGCAGGCTTTCACCAAGTAGAGCACAAGTACAGCAGGGTGTGCCTCAGTCACTGCTCCAAGCAAATCCTAGGCAAACTTTCGAGGTGGCGCAATATAGGAAAATTAGTTCGAGGGTCGAAACAGCCCGTACCTGCTCGCATCGACCCCTTCCTGGCCAACCTCAGAAGTCCCTTCTTCTTGAGGATAAAGCTGCCTCCGATGAAGATACTAGAACTGATGGCCAAGCCCAGACCAATATAAAAATCATATTTCCCCCTGTCTTGACCCATGCTGAGGCTGGATGCGTTGAGGTGGTCAGTCACATTTACAACCAAACAGTGCAGATTCTGACCAGAGGAGCAGGTCAAGCCAACCAAGACACCTAACGACAGAAAAATGGGAAACAAATGAAAACACGCGTACAAGGCTGTGACAACATTTACATGCTAAGTCACCTACCGGATTCACAGCGATCACTACAAAGTGTCAAACAAGTATTTGCTGAACACGTAATATCCATTGGTTAGATTACTCGAATCATTAACGTTTTCAGCTGGATGTTTCCTCTTTTACAGCAGAGTGAGTACTGCTCAACAGAGGCAGTCTGTGTCGGGGTGTCGCTTTGTGAAGAAATACGGAGATACACATACTGTCACTATTGTTTCAAGACAGGAGTTTCGGACGTGTCATCACAGGGAGGTCACTTTTAACATAAATAGGCTAGGTGAACTCAGCCACCTAGCATGTGGCTAAGAGGCTCTTCGCAGGGCTACAGTTTGTTCATTGCTGGAATATTACGACTAAACATCTCATTTGAGTCACGAAACAGAAGTTATGAACGCCACTAAGAGATAATTTATATCAAACACGAGTTTCCACCTCGGTGTATCCCCTCGTTAGCAACGTTAGCTGACTTAGCTTTCGCGACTGCTAGCTAGCCGTCAGTCAAGCCAGCATGGCTGGTCTTCCAGGATTCGGTGGTTATATTTTTGAATCACATACCCGAAAGGTGCCCGGACAGGAAGCCTCTGGTGGCAGCTAGAGGACAATCTGCTTGCCGGCCTTGTTGTTCACCATCACATAGTTTCAACCGGCAACGCTTGACAGACGCACCGCCTGACTCGACTCCTCCGAGCGGGACTGAGTCGACCACTTCGCCGTCGACGTCACACAGCGTGTTGCCGGGAGTTCCCAAGCTGATGTCTTGACACGGTTAGAAAATCTGTTTTAACATTAATTGACCGATCGAGATGCTGTTTCGCCTCGAAACCAAAAAGATTCACGGCTTCGAACTGTGGCTGTTTTCGGTATTCAAGCCTGAGAGTTACCGCGATAAGATCTTTCATCGAATTCCATGGCCATGATGACTGGGACTCTCCATAGACAGCTTTCCCTATTTAGAAAAAATTAAACCCTTGAAACTAATATTTTATTTACTCGTTTATTTGTAAGGAAACCACTGATTACAATTTATTTTAGTCTCCCTTGTGCCGAAGTGACAAATTTCGTTCACTCGTGCTAATTTCTCTGGAGTTTAAGAGATATTTACCATTTCTCTGTTGGCATTATGCATAGTTCCCTTGGAAATGTTATATTTCTTGTGTCAAGGGCTCACACAAGTTGAAATAACTTTTTTTCCCCCCATGAATAAAGGTGAGAAAACTCCTCATATCTCCCAAACAGTAATTGAAAGTCAAATACAAAAACTTTTTTGTTTCATATTAAATTTTGTTGAAGTCCCTGTGTGTTGTGGTAGAGGGGATCTTACAGCCCTGACCATTTATCATGGGATTAGCATCTGGTTTCTTTAAAAAAACAAAACAGTGCATATATTCATATTGGAGAGAAGTTTTATATACAATAAAAAGGTTAAATTTACTCTTTATGGGGCAGAGAATAATTGTAATTCGAGAAAATTTGAGGAAAAAACTAAATAACACACAATTTATTTCTCAACACCACTGAAACCAAGAAACTGGATAAGAATTTTGTGTTTCTTGCATCCCCAAGAAGTAAAAAGCACTGTTTGATTTAGTTTGGCAAATGAATCATTATAAACCATGAAAGAATAGAAGAAATACTACTAAGCTCTTTATAGTGGTATTTATTTGGTATTCCTTACAAATCTTCCTGCTCAACAAAACACTCATTATTGATAGCCCATCATAATACATCTCATGTTATGCAATCCCAGATCTCCCAAATAGTTATTAAAAATCAAACACAAAAACAACATTTTATTAACATTTTAAATTTGGATGACATCACTGTGTGTTTAGGTGGTAGTGATCTTACAGTCCTGGCAATCTATCATGGGATTAGCATCTGGCTTCTTTTCTTAAAAAAAAAACAAAAAACTATGCATGTACTCATATTTGAGCAAAAATAATGGGCACTTTTATAAATAATGGACAAAGGTTAATTTGAGACCTTGTTTTTATTTAAGACCTTTTTGAGTAATTTGAGAACATTTGTTAAGGGGAAAAAAAAAAATTACACACAATTAAACTCATCACCATTGAATGGTGGTTTTAATTTGGTATTCCTTACAAATCTTCCCACTCAACAAAACACTCATTGTTGATGGCCATCTTCATACATCTCATGTTAAGCAACCCCCGCTTAGATTACACTGAATTATTAAAATTCTGGGCAACGCATTACTGATACATTCTGGGGTTTAGAGAGAGAAGGGTGTTCAAAAGGCCATTTAAAGCCCAGAGGGAAAATCAATAAACACCCAGCCCCAATTCAACCCAACCTTTTATTAAATTCTGAAAAGAAACAAGGCATACTTGAGCACAATATTTAAAAGATATGGGTTAAAATGGTTTCCTCTAATGAAAGCTGCCCTCATAAAGAGAAATGAGTTTTGACATGGAGTGATTTAAAGAAAAAAATTGTATTAGTTCAACCAATGGGTTACATGGTAACCAAAAACTGCTCCAAGAACTCCAATATTCTTGTAAAGTGTTAAGTAAAACATACAAAAATACTATTTAGTTTTGTTCACTCAGGCTGGAGTTAAGGCTGCACAAATGAAATCAAATGATAATGTACTCATTAGTCTGTCTTTCCATGTGTGTTATTCTGTTTCCATGTAAGCAGAGCTTCTTGGGACATGTGAAGTAGAATAACTCCAACAAACACTGTTGTCAGACTACAAAGCATTGCAAGACCATCAACTAAAGTTAATGCAGTCCACTCCTTGAAGAGAAGGGTAGAAGCAAGAATCACGCTGGATGTAAACATCACATAGTAAATGGCCTCGAACATGTTGGAGCTGAACACTTCCAGAGCCTTGTTGATGAAGAAGAACTGAATGAGGATACTGAGCGCCAGTGTTCCCAGTAAACCAAGAAAGAGAGTCAGAGCTCTTTGGCAAACTTCCCCTTCTTGAAAGATGTCTTTGGCTGCCAGGCCAAGTCCTTTGCTGCTTGGGACAGTGAAGGTTCCCAAGAGGGAGCATATGGTCACGTAAACCATGATGTTCGATGTACCGTGAGCTGGGGCAATCCACACAATAAGCACAACCACCATGAGGGCAACCAGGAGGGCATAAAGGACAAACACTGCAAGGCAAGAGGACATATAGTTATTTGTATCTTTACATATCAGTACATTGTATTATTTAGATTTCATTAATTCAAATGTAATAGAAATGTATTCCTTTCCTTTCAGTCTCATTGTCAAAGATGTGAACAGGCATGACTTGGAAATAGGTCATTCATATTTTTTTAAATCTACCTTAACTCTTAACTTTAAAAACAACATTGGCAATAAAACTTTAATTGGACTTTCACCTTGTCCATTCCAAGACTTGCTACTCCCTAAGCCTTTGAGCAAGTAGCAAAAATGTTTATGTTTTCATCAGTTTATTGAAGTAGCCTCTTGGATGGAAGGATAAATCTCTGGAATATATTCAATCTTCAGAAACTAAACAGGGTCACTTGCCATGATAAGATGTATCATGATAACTAAAAAAGGTTTTCATGACATACACACATTAGGAAAAAAAAAGTTTCACAGCTGTTATTTGATTTCAACATGCTTTTCCTGACCTGGGATCTTAATATTAACGCTAACTTGGAATGTGAAAAAACAACTGACAAAATGAACCTCTTCACTCTTGCTAGATTGTTGTCATACATATTTAAATAATCTTTCATGACCTTATTTTTAGTCAAATATGGAGGACTACAGCCTCTCCCACTTGTCACCAGTCAATCCGAGGGCC
This sequence comes from Fistularia commersonii, assembly GCF_037954325.1. NCBI lineage: Eukaryota > Metazoa > Chordata > Actinopteri > Syngnathiformes > Fistulariidae > Fistularia > Fistularia commersonii. The sequence continues at coordinate 3,726,469 of NC_141299.1, read as the reverse complement.
TCATTGAGACATACAACCGTTCACTCCCCCATCGGATTTCTTTATTGACTTTTGCTGTATGATTTGCTGACAATGTTCTTTGGAAAAAAACAAAACAAAACTGTGATCACATTGTAAAGGGAGGATCTGTGATGTCACAAAGAAAAAGGGCCAAAGAATTCTTCTTACGTGGGTTGGGGACAGTGATACAATATGGAAAAGGGAATATATAGGAAAGAAACGAAACTGAATGAGACGGTCCGTTGGGAGTGGTGGAGTAAATGAAAACACCAGGAGAAACAAGTAACACTGAAATGGAAAAGATGAAATATCCTTAGCATGTTCAAACATCTAAGTGAAACATGTCTGGAGAAATAGTTCCTGTTTATGACAAAGCATGTGAGGAGGGGGTAAAAGATTAAGTACTGGAAGGTCATGATTATTCCAAAAAGGTTGAGGGGAACCGACAAGTCAAGAAACTGTAGGCACACTTCACACATTTATAAATTAATGAAACATATTTTGAATGTGAGATTTATGCACTTGTTGCAAAAAACAAGTATGGTTGCGGTCTATCAAAGTATATTAAGGTAGAAGGAGCACTAACTGATAATAAAAACAGAGAAGTTCAGAGAAAAGGTACTTATTTGCTGTGTCTGATACGTCGTGGTTTGGAAATTGGGGTATTTCATGTAACTGCAATCACAGGGAGTGAAAGGGCTTTAATTCAACGGTGTTACAGAGAAAGGGACCTCCAAGTCCAGGAGAGATTATCTAAAACTGTAAGCAAAAAAAAAAAAAAAAAAAAAAAAAAAGTGAAAATCTTGATTTCAAGGCAGTATGTTCTAATACTAGATTAACATAACAACGGTTCACAGACGACCTTGATGTAATACAAGCTTGGGCTTGTATGTCTTGCTACTTTATGTACAATCCAAGTCTAGGCTGGTTGAGTTCCACCAAAATTACTACAAAAAAAATGAAAAACTGGAAAAAGGAGAGGGCAGTAAAACAGGTCCAGGCTTGAGTGCTGATTAAATTGTGAAAGATTTGAGAGGTTTTGGGTATGTATGAAAAAAAATACTGCCATATCTTTTGTGGCCTGTGAAGCCTGTTGAGGGTTTAGAAATTCCATATATTTAAAGTTAGAATGGAGCACATATTAAAGCTATAGGTACAATGCATAGAGTTCTGGTCTTTCCTGATGATTCAAAGGATCCTCAGACATTGCGTTGCTGTCCCTGCACATCAAGTGATCCTGAGCAAAATAACTTTCAGTGTCTGACCTGTTAGTTTTTGCCATGTTGATGGTTTCAGAATGGCCCGGACAGTCTACAGAGCCATCAATCTGATTATTACAACAATGATATTACTTAAGGAGCATTTTTCCTGTGAGGTTCAGGATCAGCTTTACACATTTATATGTAGTTAAACCAAAGAAAGAGATCACCCTCGTGTGTATTTAGGACATTTAAACATTTTTAGACACCAAAGCGCAGTCAAATTGCAGGCAGCTGAAATCAACATTGTCCGGGACACAGTATGATGGAAATGCATTAAAGGCATTAAGAAAATGCTTTCTTTAAATTTTGCTGGTATATTTGCCGCTTAAATGTGTTTTGATTCAGAGGGATCATACTTAGCTGATAAAAGTGTCCAATATAATCAATTAATTGTTGTATTTATTTAGCGGCAAATTAGAGGAAAACAATTCCCGCCATAGTCACCTGGGTCCGACAGACGCTCTTCTAGCTCCAACCTTGATGTCACGCTCTCTGTCTTAGGGGCATGAATAATGAGCACAACAGAGCCGCTGCAACATAATACGCAGCCAAGCTTCCCCAGGATTTTCAAATGCTCCTCCAAAATCCATGAAGCGAGCACAGCCCTGCATCAGACAAAAAGACTCATTAACGCAACCGGTGTGAAAGACAGCGTTTATACAATGTAGCATTCAGTACTAGAATTTTGCGGGTTGTCGTTTGGTAATATGAAAAACTGTGACACAATGAGGTTATAGTCTTGCTTTTTTTCTGTTTGGATAATATATGCATGCAATTTAGCCTTGATGTCTTTTTCTCAACATCTTTTTTTTCCCTTTGAATTACTGTTTTTCCAGCTGAATATTTATGAATGCATATACCGTAACAAACAGAAAATTTCACTGATTAATTTTGATCACGTATGAATGAATTCAATAGAGCCATTGCTAATGTATTGAATGTGGTGATTATTTTAATTATTGATCATTATGTCAATTTCTTTCACATTACAATGCAGGCTAAAAAGCATATTTGAATATCTTCAGTAACAAATTCCTTGGATAATTACAAATTTCTGTTTTTTATTATTATTAATATTTATGAGTAACTGTACACATTGTATTCAGTATAAGATCAACTTCAGCAATGCACCAGCAAAATGGAGACGATTGAGTTACATCACTTGTAACAATAAACTGAAGCTTAAATGATAGCGAGGCGGATTATGTTGTGATGCTTGGCAACAAAATGTTAGGAGTAGATCATTTTAATCCTTAAACATTGCAGATTCTGAATCATCATTTCAAGTCAACCAAATTATTATCCATTCAGGAAACAAAGATTATAAGTAGTCTATATAGTTCCATCAGGTGCATTTGTATAATATTGCAACATTGGATGATTTGAAAATATACCTTTTTTACATGTAAAAGGCTGATAATAATATGTACTCATCCCACAAACTTAAAAAAAAACATACCTGTAAATCCCCCTGCAGTAAGAAATGTGGCTATCCCCCCCCTGCAGTTTCATATTAGAACTGCATATGTTGGTAGAAAAGTAGAGGCCTTATTTCTGATTTTTCTTTTAATTTCCTTGTGCCCTCATTAAAAAAAAAAAAAAAAAATCTATTTTTGTAAGCGGCTGTCCCAAAAGCAGGTTTGACCACATTTTGAATCTGCTCTGATAATCAGCAGACACCAGACTGAAAACCTTCAGGATATAAACTAAGAAAGGACTTTGTAGTGAAAAGAGAAGACATACTTTGTACGGTAGCTCAACCTCTGCATTGACAAAACATTTGACGATTCTTCTAATTCTCTACAATTGATACATGTGTGTTCAAACATACACGACCAAAACATTGAAATGAAACGACTAAAAATTGATTTATTTATAATTATTTTAAAAGCAGCGTTTTAATATATAGCTTTATCACTTGGATCATTTTTTAGTGAATCTTTTGACAAATTATGAATGTCAATCCTTATGATGTTCAAAACATAAGAACAATCTGCAAGATTTCGCTTGACAAAAGTTACCTCTTTGCAGGGGCCCGATGTTTCATGATATAAATACGCTCTCAAGTTGTAACATGATCTTTTAAATGTGTTTATTTCTAATTTGAGAAATACATGTGATCATTTAAAAATCACCCCCTGCTGTGTGAAGGACTCACCCAAATAACACTCCAAGAGCTCCCAGGGGTGTAACAATGACAGCAGGAGCCACATTGTACGCCAGGAAATTGCCAATCTGTCCTACAATCACTTAATGAGATTCAGCAAACGCCTGTCAGAGCATTTAGCAGTAAACATGCACAGAACAGAAGGTTCTCTGTAATGCATCAGGGACAGAAGCAAAGAACCTTCTGTTTCTAGCAGTTTAATCATTAAACTGTACATCCTCTGGAAGTTACAAGATGGCGCTGTACTTACTGCACAGTGTTCCGGTCCACCACACGGAATCTCTCAGGTACGAACCACCTGGGCGAACCACAGGGAAAAGTTAGCCTGTGTACGATTTGTACATATCATGTAATGTTTCCCAAGTGTGTTTTATTTATTTACACTCTATTCTTTTTCGCTCTCTCCAACACAAACATTGTTAAGTTATCCGCTGTGACGCGTACCTTCGTCGCGGGACCGTTGTATCCCCTTTTTTTGAAGCACACAAGTGGAACCATTGATGAAACTTGATATAACTGCGACCACTATTCCGGCAACTGTCACCGAGTCGCCGCTAGCCTCTGAGTCGAGCGCCATGTCTAGCTTTTTGTTTGTTTTGTTTGTTCAGCTAAACTGCAGAGGACCATGGACCATGCTGCACAATGACTGGCGGTGTTTCAGTCCATCTTCTGTCCGGGGTGTGTCAGTGCGCATGCGCATTTCCGGTAGAACCGGCTACATATATATATATATATATATATATATATATATATATATATATATATATATATATATATATATGTATATATATATATAGTGAGGTATCATATCAGCATATATATATATGTGTGTGTGTGTGTATGTGTGTGTATGTATATATGTATATATATATATATACACATATATAGATAGACAAGCTATATATGATATAAAATGATTATATGTTTATATATGATATGTTATATACAATATATGATTAAATATTTACATATATATGATTATATATAAAATACATACATATATGTATGTGTCTACATGTAGAGAGAGATGGCCAAGCGTGTATATATACGTATATGTCAGACATACATACATATATATATGTACATACATATATATAGATGGACAAGCTATATATGATATACAATATAAATATTTTATGTATATATACATACATGTATATGTGATATGTGTGTGTTGTGCATGTGTATATGTATATATGTATCTATATATATATATATATATGATTTCCACCAGAGGTAAGATACAAACTTGAGAAATCAAAGTCTGTCTCTGTCAGTATGTCTCAATGTGTATGAAATTGTATTTGTTTCCTCATAATGTTATTACTGGATATTACTAATTAATTGAAGTCTGTTGTAATTAATTTTCTGTCCAAGGAACTCCAAACGTTGTCTGTTGTAAAAGACAAGACATGCTTAACTGAGAAACATTACACCACAGAATCTCATCTGATGCTGGCGTGTCCTTGAAGAAACACATTTTTTCCCCAAATTAATTTGCCTCACATTTCTGGTTTGATCCTGGAATGAATAATGGAATTCTTATGTCACATAAAAAATCTATTGTTAAAAGGTCTTCTTTATTTGTCATATGGAACTCCTTGAGTCCTCAATTTGTCAGACAATTGCAATTTTCGAAGAAAGGATTTGGACATACTGTCTCTTTACAATCAATTGCAGATTATAGAGTTACTATTTAGACTACTTCTTCTTCTTCTTTCGGCTTTTCCCTTCAGGGATCGCCACAGCGAATCAACTTTCTCCATCCAGCCCTATTCTCCGTATCCTCCTCTCTCACACCAACTACCTTCATATCCTCTCTCACTACGTCCATAAATCTTCTCTTTGGTCTTCCTCAAGACCTCTTGCCTGGCAGCTCCAATTCAAGCCTCCGTCTACCAATATATTCTCTATCCCTCCTCTGCACATGACCGAACCATCTTAGTCTGGCTTCTCTTACCTTCTCTTCAAAACATCTAACAGGTGCTGTTCTTCTGATAGACTCCTGATTCTATCCAGCTTGGTCACTCCCAAAGAGAACCTCAGCATCTTCATCTCTGCGACCTCCAGCTCTGCCTCCTGTCTTTTTGTCATTGTAACAGTTTCTAGTCCATACAGCATCTCTGGTCTCACCACTGTCTTGTACACCTTTCCTTTTATTCTGGCTGATACCCCTGACACTTTTCTCCACCCATTCCAACCTGCTTGGACCCATCTCTTCACCTCTTTTCCACACTCTCCGTTCCTCTGGACTGTTGACCCCAAGTACCTGAAATCCTCCAGCTTCTTGACCTCCACTCCCTGTAGCCTCACCGTTCCACCCAAGTTCTTATCATTCACACTTCTCTATTAGCATTCTCAACACAACTACTGCATCAGTAGTACTCTTTCTAGGCATGAAGCCATACTGCTGTTCACAAATGCTGACTTCTGCTCTCAGTCTAGTTTCCACTACTCTTTCCCATAATTTCATTGTATGGCTCATCAACTTTATCCCTCTATAGTTACTATTTAGACTACATTACGTGTTAATAAATCAAACCATCTGAGAAAATCCTGATCAGCTAATGTGAAATAATGGAGGATTGATGTTATCACAACCAAACAATATGGTCAACTATTAAAGTGACCATCAGCTGTAGGGGTGGGGTTAACTGGACTCTTTGCTGTCTTGGAATAAAAACATTTTGACATTTGGAAATACTGCCTATGAGTATTTAATGCTGGAAACAATGTATCAAGATGAAAACATGATTGTTATTTTTTTTAAAATCGGGATAAATTAATTCTATTCATTTAAGAGGAAAATGTTGAAGTAAGAGTGCACTGAAAATCGATAGTAAATGAAACACAGCTATCAGGATAACACCCTACCCTTTGCCCTGAGACGCTCGGCCCTCTAGTGGACAATGTGCATCAACTCCAGGGTCGACCCCGCCCCTTCGATGTCCCGCCTCAAAGTCTGAAGAAGCGCACGTTTCATTCACCGTGTAACGCAAAGAAGGCGGGGTTTAAGCCCCTCTCGATGTTGTCTTGCCATGTTTAGCCCCGCTTGCGCAGGACGTGGCGATATAAATCAATCACCCTGAAACCTCTAGTGCCGACTACGTAATTTGTTTCCATGCCTCGTGCCCCAGTCAATCAAGTCCGTTTCCCTCCTCGTTAATGCAGCAAAGCAGCTGGGAGGGCAAGAGCAGCGTCATAAGAGACCGCAAGTAAGTCACAATTTTTTCCACATTGCCATGTTACCTTGTGCGTTTCTGCAAACTCCTCGAAATTTTGCATTACATCGACTCAGTCATAGAAGCCTACGCACCCTTGCATTTAGCGTAGTAAGCTAACGTTGTATTGGTATTAGCTGTCTGGCTAAGCAGCTAGCCTTAGCCACCAAGCTAACATGTACGTTGTATTACGATATGGAATGGTTTTATATGCGTACTGATGCTTTGTCAGTGTGGCCAAAACAGTTGGGGTTGTGTTCGTTTGCAGGGACAGGCTTCTCGTCACAGCGGCTTCAAGGTTAATTGAAACAGTCTCCCTGCTAATGTTGTCTTTACTTTCCCAACGTCATTTGACGTCTGCCAGTGGCACATCTCGATCACCCAAAGTCTTAGCGTTTACGATGTGAAAATATTTGCTCTTTAACGTAATGCATTTGTGACCGAATAAGTCCGAGTATAATTCAAAATGATATTTGATAATGTTTAGCTTAAGTGATGATCTTAAAGTGTAACACATAACTCCCCCACTAGAATATTCGAAATTGGCTACATCAGGATGCGACCTAGTTGACTGCCATTGTTTTTCATTTATTTATTTATTTGGGTTATTTTTTCAATGAAGCAATTCTCATTGAATACATACATAATTCGTCTTGTAATCACGAAAAATACTGTTAACGTCCCCTCTTTTTCCCCGCTTTGTATTATCATTTTTTTTTTTATTTTGATCATTTCAATCAACCACTGACTTTCTATTTTTTGTGCTTACGTTATTCTTTAGATAAGTGACATACAAAGAATTAAGATTGTGTCAGTAATAATTGTATTTCCAATTGCCCTCCAGGTCTGCTGCATTTGCAGCTGGGGAGGAAAGGCAAATATGCCTTCTCCATCTTTTACCCTTGATGCTCAGCTGAGATTTCATGACAAATGGCTGAAGATAGACTTACAGGTATGACAAAGCCAAATTAATTTAATACACTTTTCAAAATTAGCTGTGTAATTCATCATTATAAAGAGAAAATGTTGGCTCACTCAGGTATATTTGGGAATTGTGAAAAGCCCCTGCAACTATTCACTTATGTTCAATGAAAGACATCATCTTCATACATTTGGCATAAGAATTTTACACAACTATATCTGCTATGCAATGTTATGTGACTGACCTATGTTTGTGACACACGAGGTCTTAGAAAGCCAGAAATTGCATTGAGTTTTTGATTACTTCTTTGGCCAAGTTGTAGCTCAAATAAATTTGAATTGGTAATCCTGCAGCATCTTCCACTTATTTTGTGTTCACACAGAAAAAGCTCATTCTTATTTATTTGTTGTTTTGTTGAACAACCAAACATATCTTCCATATAAGCCAGTAAATACAAGGGTAATCACCCCGGTGGAAGTGTTTATTCCTACTTTAAACCATACATCCTTCAAAGGGGCATTGGATAGGGATTGAAAGCACATTCGGTGAACCACGCTATGCCTTAAATGTAGGCTGATACAAACATAACTATTGATTTGTGAATTGGAAGAGAAATTGGAATTCAGTCAAATAATAGTAACCAGGAGTCCCAGTCAATGTAAGGTCCTCATTATGGTATTATTTTATGTATGTGACAGGAATGTGCAGACACAACGAAGAAAATACACTGAGATGTTAATATTCAGTATATTTTGGCCCCCAGAAATGAGTTTGTTCTCCTTCCTTTTCCAGCGTGCGTTTTCTCCAGAGGGATTGAGTGAAATGTGGAATGAAATGGTAAAAGATGAGGAGATAACATTCAATGGAGAGGAATCAGCTCATTCAGGTATAACACTGTTCAATTTAAACATTTTATGCTCCTTTGGGTATCCTGACAGATATGGACCCTGCTGTCACATGTATATAAAATAATCACATTCATCATTCTTTCTTATGATTATAGGTCAGACAGAAACTGTTTTGACAATTTCATGTGCCAGATAACATATCTTTATTTTTGACTTGCAGAAGATTGCACAGATTGTTTTGGAACTCAAAAGAAAGATGAGCCCAACGACAAAGAAAAGAAAGAGGAGGAGGAGATGTCAACATCTGTTCATCATTCCATAATTGAGACGTGGGATTGGGGACGACAGCCAGGTGAGTGGGCTTTGTGAGCTATCAGGATGTTAGATGAAGTATCTTGTTGTGGTACAATGTGACTCCTGTTCTGTCTGTGTGGTTTTTTGATTAAGGGCCTTTCTCTTTTCAAGCATACTGACATACATAGTTTGACAGTGCCAAATGTCTAAGAAATTCAGGGATACTGATGTTTTTGTCACATTCTCTTCCTCTTTGTTTATGAATTTCATGTCTGTCTGGCCTTGCTAGTGTCTGCATGGTTTGTTGGCAGTCAGAACTGCAGGCTCTGATATGATAGCTTGGAGTCTGCAGGTCTAAGTGGTTATTTTTAACTTTCTTGAGTGTAATCTTGGTAGGTGTTATAATGTTGGTTCAGTGTGGGCTAGCGTGTCTCACACAAGCTGTGTTTACTTGGGGGACTGGGTGGGATGATGTGTTTCCAGGAGATAAGATTTAGGTGGGGCAGGGATTGATAACGTGCTCTATGAATGCGCAGTTCGCTTTATACATAGCCCCCTAACCATTTTCCTCTTTACTGACCAAGACAGGAAATAACTCTTGTTTGACTGTTTAGTGGATGTAACTTGATCACTGTATGGAAGAGTGCTATGTCATTGATGCTTGAAGTTCAAACAGCATACTTCCTGCATTTCATTTGAACGGTTAGATATCTCAGACATGTTGATGTCAGCAGTTACAGACAAACCCTTTCAAAGGTTTTCAAAACAGGTTAGTGCACATGACAGTTTTGTTGTGCTTCTGGCTGTAGATATATCCCCTCCTGTTTGATTGCCATCATGATATCAAGATGTCAATTGAAAATTGTCACATTGTGTATTTTTGAAAATTTCAGTCTAAGTCATTTTATGAAATCCCAACATAGACCTTCGTACAGCAAAATGTATTATCTTTTTTGGCAATTCCATTTAAAAATATATATTTTTTGCAAATATGCTTGTTAAACCGTTATTTTGAATGTAGAAATCATGATTTCTGCTAATTAACAAGAAATTTGCAAAAAATGGCAACAGTATCGTACTCCTCACTTTGCTAAGAACCATGTGTATCATTTAACCTAATTGATGAATTGCTCTACCAAAGCAAGAACTATGAGGATTAATACGTATTTCAATACTGAAAAAGGGATGTTCAGGATAGTCCTGGTGAGCACAGGTTCTGTATATACAGAACACAGGAAATACAGGGGCATTGGGGTACTTAACAGCAAGAAAGATCCTAGTTTCATTTTGACTGGTGCCATTCAGTGTGGAGTTTGCATGTTTTCCCTGAGCCTGCACAGGATTTCTCTAGGTTCTTGGGTTTCTGCCCATCGTCCAGCATTGTTTATTTTTTAAGTCGGTTAGTCATAACATAACATTGCCACTTGATTTTTATACTTCTTCTTCCTCTTCTCCTTTCGGCTATCCCTTCAGGGGTCGCCACAGCCAGTCAACCTTCTCCACTTACCCTAATCTGTATCCGCCTTTCTCACACCAACTTCCTTCATAGCCTCTCTCACTACGTCCATCCATCTTCTCTTTGGTCTTCCTCAAGACCTCCTGCCTGGCAGCTCCAACTCCAGCATCTGTCTACTATTATATTCACTATCCCTCCTCTGCACATGACCGAACCATCCCAGTCTGGCTTCTCTAACCTTCTCTCCAAAACATTTAACATGTGCTGTTCCTCTGATACTCATTCCAGATCCAATCCATCCTTGTCACTCCCAAAGAGAAGCTCAGCATTTTCATCCGTGTGTCCTCTCGCTCTGCCTCCTTGTCACTGTTGCCACTTAATTTTGATTATTATAGGCTAAATATAAAATGTAAAAAGTGACCACAATTTAGGAAGAACTTTGTCGCAAATTTTAGTAAGCTTCTTCATTATTTTTTTTATACATTAGAAAACATTACCTTAAATGACTAGGAGCTTTTTTTTCTTAAACTATTCATTTGGATATTTTAATGAAAGGCATATATATATATAAATGATGTTATTTAAAGTTGTAATGTAGGAGACAAACTCCATGTTGCGTATCTAACATGATTCCATACCTAATGAGATGTTGTGATCTATATCTGAATTGAAAAGGTTACATGTTCCTGAACATCATGGTGTTAGGTAATTTTGGCCAACCCTATAACTAGCCATGTGTAGTGTAATCTATAATAAATAGTGGTAGGCTTTGTCTGACTGCGACTGATATCTGTCCTGACAGTCAAGCACAGCTGACTAGAGTGGTGCTCGTGCAACCTCAGGCCAGTGTGGCTTACATAAAGCTTAAGTGGATTGCAGGCCTGCTATTTTAGCACATCTTGGCTTCCCTACAGCGCTGCTATAGGGATATAATATAACGATGTTTCTTTCTGTCACAATCTGAACAAAGTCCTTGAATTGTTGGGGGTCAGCCAGGGGGTGGGGGTTAGAGGTTGTCAGTATGATGTTTTTGTTTTCCAGATTCAGGACTGTCATTTAATTTTTTACTTATTCATTTTTTTTAAATTCCCAAGATCATTTATGATAATGCGCTCTCTTTAGGAAAGTATTTTCCCTCCTAAGTTTATTTCACAGGGTAAAAAATGTTTTTGTCAATTTTTTTTGACAATTTTAGGCATCATATACATCAAAATTAAGACCAGATTATGAAATATATAACATTTTGCACATGTAGAGAATACAGCACAATTATGCCAATTATGTTTTTTCCCAAGCAATAAGACATTTTTTGAAACTGAAGGTTCACACCTCAGCCACACCCACTTAGACTAATTTGTTAGGTATGTTGATTCACACCAACGTGCAGAATATACCGTCACCCAACCTGTACATTAAATTACTTGAAATTCTGTGATGCCATTGTGTGTTACTGTGATGTCACATAGGGTAGCTCGCATAGCTATACTGTAAAGGTTAACTTGAGCTGTCTAATAAGGGAGACAGTGTGCCTGTGATGCAGCTGTAAACTGGCACAGTCTATCATATACCCAAAATAAATATACCATTGTAATGACTATAAGGCAAGAACACTATACCATGTCACTGACTACAAAATAGACAAATGAATTAATGTTTGTTTTTTTAATTCCATTGTGTCCTACTTATTTCTTCTTGTTTGTACAGCATATTGGTGCAATGCACCTTATAAATATATGTATAATTTTATTATTATGATTGCCAACCACCTTTAAACCTCGCATTAAACGAAAACAATTTGCTGCTATGTAATTCGTTGCTGCTCAAATATTCACAAGGATATTGTGACCTGATATTACTTACAAGGAAACCTTTGTTACAGTAACAGATTTGAGGCATGGGCGTTATGGTCTTTTCTGTAATTCAACAAAGAATGTAAACAGGACTGTTCAAGCTAAATTAAAAAAAACACATTTCTAGTGATAGGTGGTTCTCTGTATGGTTACGGATTTTGAAGTTAAGTTTGACTTTGCAAACTTGTGTTTGAATTTGCTGGCATTTCTCTGCATGATGGTCTTTATTAGCAATGTCGTCAATGTCATTGCAGTTTGACATAGTTCACAAAATTGTTCTGCAGCAACACCTTCCCAATACTGACCCCCTCCACCCCCCTTATCCAATTCTTATGACTTTACTTCCTGCCTCTGTGATGACTTATAGACAACACTGAGCTGAAAAATCTTACCACAAGCACTCAAATTTAATTGTTTTTTTAGCCCTTTTTCTAGAGGTGGTGATGTGTAAAACTAAATTGGGTTCCAATTCAAGCTGGTAGCGAATCATTGTATCTCTTTGTTTCTATAGATGAAAATGAGTTAAAGGACTGTCTAACAGTCCTGGTTGATGATCAGCAGAAGCTCTCAGCTCAGTTAGCCAAAAGCACCCTGTCGGCCCAGCGTCTGCGCCAGCGCCTGGTCATCCTAGAGCGCTATCTCATCTCCCTCAGCCACAGCATGATGGAGGAGAAGTACAAGGTCCGATGGAAGACCCCTCCCAGCCCACCTCTGCCTGCAGCTGATAATAAAAGGTAAAGTCATAATTTTTTGACACCTTTATTTCAGCCTTAAATGATTACTTGGCTGTCTATGGTAAAGGAAATTTAGTTTGAAAAGTGAGAGATTTTGAATTTAGATTTGAGGTGTTTTGGTGATTTGGTTATCTGTTTCTTCTTTCTTGTTGTCCTGAAGGTGGTTTTTCCAAATCAGATACTAGCTAAATTGCTTAAGCACAGGGTAACAGATGTTTTAACTAATTAAAAAAGGATTTTTTCTCAAATTGTTGATTTATCTCAAATTGGTACATTTGTAATTTGCCAAAATGTAAATAAACGGATTTGCCCATTATCAATTTTTAAAATGTCTGTCGAAGTTTAGCACTCTACTAGGTATCTTTTTGCAATAGAATTACTGACAAAACCTACAAGTCATTATTGCCATTATCGATACTGATTGAATATAAATTGATAGTTCAATAATGCTGACATTAATCTGCAGTCCTATAGCATTTTTAAGTAAGAATCACAATTGTTCTAAGGTCTGTGCTGACTGTGAGCCTGATGTACTGAATAATGGAGTTTACAGATCTGGGAATCATGCCTTTTTGCCTTTTTGCCTTTTTGCTAGAGGCACATGATCAGCTGAGCTGAAAGCATACTCCCTGAATGTCCTGGTTGTTTTAAGTAAGAGATCATGGAGACCAAGAATAGAGAAGTGGATCTTTTTTTTCCAAAGTGGTTGCATGCAAGGTTTCTTTATGTTATTTATAACTTAATCAGAACATTGTGCAGTAATCAAATTTTATATTTTGCCTGGTACTGAATACAAACTGGACTCAAATGACACACATGGGATGTGTGCTTTATTAAACACTGAAGTCTTCACTATCCCTCTAGTTTGCATTTAAGAATTCTGTAGACAATCATGGCATTTACCATAGACGGATGTAGTGCTCATGGTCTATTAAAAGTATCAAATAAAATAAGGCTACGAGATTAAGCTTTTTCACTTTTTCACAACACCTACCTGAAGCAGTGTTTTTTGGAATGCCTTACTAAATGACCTGCATATCAGTACAACCCAGTAATGTTGTTGTTGTAGTATTGAACAAAGATTTATGCAGTTCCTGTCAGGTATACACAATACACCTTCTTACCAAAGTTTGATACTTATTTACAATATATGTTGTATCAGTGCACAAATTTGACCTGTCACGCCTTTTCAGCAGCTTTGTGCTTACGGTCTCCAGTTTTTTGTCCAGGAAATTCTTTTTGATAATATTTCATCTGATGATCTACATCACAACATGTATTATTCTACAGTTTTCCCAAATTTTAACCCCATCGCTGCCTTTTCTAGTTTTTGAGTGTGTTCCAATGGGTTAAGTGTCAGCAAGTGTGGTCTATAGGCCTCACACCTGTTATCATTCAGCCATTCCTTGATGGTTGATAAATTTCAGCATCTACTAAGTTAAGTTTAACTTTTTGTGTTTAGCAACTCATTATATATTTTTACATGTTTCAGCTTTGTTAATTTTTTAGCTTTGTAGGAATGGTGAGAGCTTAGAAAAGAAAAGACACAACAACAAGATCTTTAAATCTTTCTTTTTCAGAGCATGAATGTGTAGCAGAAATGAGGGAATTGAATGTGTCAAACTTCTCAAATTTGTCTTTCAGCCCTCGTCCGGCCTGTAAAAGTGTTGAAGGTTTGGCCAGAGTCGGTTCCAGAGCAGCTCTTTCTTTTGCCTTTGCTTTCCTGCGGAGAGCCTGGAGGTCAGGTAAGAAAGTAATTAGAAGCTGAAAGTTAAGATGTTTCAGTGATGAAAGCCTCTGTCACGGTAATGGAGCTTTAGTCAACAGCTGTTAATGGAAACAGCCAACTGTATTTCACAATCTTGAGATAGTTTTCTGGTTGTGCCCACCAGATAAAGGAACCCAGTAAGATATGATCAGGGAGGTTTCATTAAAACTTGATTCTTTACCATAATACATCAGGTACAGATGTTTTTACTGTAGAAAAAAAAAATTGATTATTTGTTTGTGAGGTGTACCCAATATTTAGGATTACCTTGGTATGAACTGATCGCAGGTGTATAAACACTGAGTTTTTCAGTTTTTTTAATTTTGCTTATCAAAGTGTGTGTGTGTGGGTCACTATGTTTACTGATAAGCTGTTGAAAACAAGCTGCAGATCTAGATGAACAAGGTGAAAACATGTTGACTTCTTGTAACCTGAGCAGTACACACAAATACACAAACACTCTAAACCTTCCCCTGCTTGGATGAGCAGTGTTCCAGGAATTCACTGCAAATACAAGAGTGTAATTGAGTATATTTTTACCAGACACCTGCCGAAAAATAATTGAGTCCTCGTTTCTTTTTCCCTGTTGCCAAGAAAGGATTACGCTCCACAAATTACTTGTAATGGTAATGTCTTGGGCTTATTTTCTGTAAGTGAACCACACACAAGGAGAAAAAATTCTCCTCCTAACTGACTATTATATTTTGGAAAGAATGAACTCTTCTAGCAGGCTGTCCAATGGTCAACAGTCCAATGTAAAATTATTTGTTTCTGAGATGTTTGTTAAATTATCTATTTATCACAACTGTGTAAATATTTAGTAATTCTCTGCTGAGTTGCTGCTCTTGTATAGAAGGGATTATGTTTATGTTCAGGAGATGATGCGGACCTTTGCAGCGAACTTCTTCAGGAGTCTTTGGACGCTCTCCGGGGCTTGCCTGAGGCCACACTCTTTGATGAAGGAACCGTGTCATCAGTGTGGCTTGAGGTTGTAGAAAGAGCCACAAAGTTCCTCAGGTTTGTAACCCACTGTCTGCTTGTGAATTTGAAATTGAACAAAATAAATTCACCTGTGATTCAAAGTTGTCTCATTTATTCGGACCAGTGATGTCCATGGAACTGCCAGCACCAAAGGCAACATTCCTCTCCAGGACCAGCACCTTGCCCTTGCCATTCTCCTTGAGCTGGCTGTGCAGAGGGGCACACTCAGGTATCGCTTTATCTTTAGCACCTTCTTATCTCCTCATTGAGACCCTTCTGCTGAAAAAATTTCCTCATTGAACACAATACTTTAATGTCCTTTATTCTTTCCAGTCAGCTACTGTCTGCTGTTTTACTTCTGCTGCGCCTGTGGGAAAATGGCACCAAAGAGATGGACAATGAGCGCTCCACTCAGGGAACCAGTGCTCCTCTTCTGCCCCTTTTGCAGCGATTTAAGAATATACACAGCAGCAAAGAGGAACCTGTCCCTGAGGAGGAGACCGAGGTTAACATTACTTCAATGCCCTAAAATGTTGCTGCTCTTAGGCAAAATGTTTGTCTAATGAATATTGGTTGCAGTAATTGCATAGATGGCTCCTATTAAAATGCCTATTGCCTTGGATTGAAAATGAATTCTAATAGGTATCCCTTTGATTTGCAGATTCTCACAGCTCCACTGAGTCCAAATGAAAGTTTCCTGCGCTACTTGACTTTGCCTCATGACAATGACTTGGCCATTGACCTTCGGCAAACAGCTGTAGTGATCATGGCTCATTTAGACCGCTTGGCCTCTCCTTGCAGCCCTCCTCATTGCAACTCTCCCACCACACATAAGGTAGAAACCTTTGATCAGTACTAACCCTTCAAATATTTTTACTTTATTATAGGCCAGTAATTGAACATTAGCTTAAAGCAGTAAATAATCTATGTGACTGTTTTTTCATTTACATGCACCATAAATTTCATTTCAAAAAGAATGGATTGCGGGGACTGTTTGAGATCCTTTTAAGAACATCTTATCGAATACAAGTGACAATGGAATTCAAGCTTAATTACATGTGGCTGGTTTTAAGATTCTCAGAAAAGGTCTATTTTCAAAATTGTCTCATGGAGCTGAATTTTCTGATTCCGTAATTGTGTTTATTTAATGTGCACAGAGCTGTGATGTGTTGTTTGTTTTGCAAAAAAGTTCAATATTTTTTCTTAAAGGGGGCAAAAAATATTGGTTGTGGCTAATGGTGGTCCTCTAGCAAAACATGTGATCTCATGGGATAAGTTTGTCAACAATTTAATAGCTTTTTCTGACTTGCTGACCTATGAACGGCTGGATTTTTGGATGACGGATCTAACCTGACATGCACTGCAAAGTAAAATACAAAGATCAATTCTGTTGATTTGAAAATTTAATATTAATATAAATAGAGTATTGAAAATATTTTTGTTGACGATATTTCAATCTTGTGCGTAGCTTCACATGACTGCACTTTTACACTATTTTTTCATAGACTCAACAAGAAGTTAAATTTTGTTTTCAAAACCTTGAGCTTGGACTGCAAAAATGAAATTGGTGAAATAAGGATGCCTGTCTTTTTTCAGGGAACCCTACAGGAGGTCATTGCTTGGGGCCTTCTGGGCTGGAAGCTTTATGCCAATGTTAATGGACCAATTCAGTGTAAAGCTCTTTCCAGCCTTGGAGTCACACAAATAGTCTGTTCAGAGAAGGGCTTTCTCATTCTGTCAAGCAGTGGTGCTGTTTACACTCAAAATTATAAGAGCACAACCCTGGTAAGTTATTTTTCACATTTGTGTTGTTTACGGCATTAATTGGACGAGAAAGGGAAAAGGCTAAAATAAGTCATTCAATTATTTTGTTGCAGGCGCCTATGCTTGTCCATGGGCTGAGCTCCAGAAAGATCATACGACTTTCAGCTCATCCAGATGGGCAACATTATTTGGCCTTGTCATCGAATGGGGAGGTTTTCTCATGGGGCTGTGGCGATGGTGGCCGCCTCGGACATGGAGACACCACGTAAGTAGCTTGATGAAAATGTTTTTTTTTTTTTTTAATTTCTAAAGTAAACCCACTCTATGACTTTCACTTAATGACGCAATATACATTTATACATTGTAGGAATTGTCCATCTACTGCATTTTGTTATGCTTTTAGCTTTTGCTCTTAAAGGACTAAGAATAATTCACTTAAAGATAATTATGAATTGCGATGTTCGAAAAGTTGTTGTTCAAATCTAGCAAATTCAGATTTCTATTCCACATACCTACATAAATTGATATTTTGCCTGATAATTTTTTATTTAATTCTTCAGTCTGTCATCATTTTAGCATGTCATTGATCTATCCATTAATTTATTCCAGGTATCTAGAAGAGCCTACAATGATTGCAGTCTTCAATGGAAAACAGACAGGAAAACCTGTTGTCCATATTGCCTGTGGAAGCACATATAGTGCTGCGATCACAGCTGATGGCGAGCTTTATACCTGGGGCAGAGGAAACTATGGTCGCCTTGGTCATGGTAACCTTCCTCTGTGGTTCAGTGGCTACAAGAGATCGAATTTCTGTTTAGTCCCCACCCCTACATTAAACAAACTCTTTTGGTTTCCAGGCTCCAGTGAGGACCAGACAACACCCATGCTGGTGACAGCACTTAAAGGACTAAAGGTGGTAGATGTGGCATGTGGAAGTGGGGATGCACAAACTCTTGCTGTCACAGAAAACGGTCAGAAAAAGTACTTTGTTGCCTTTAGTATAGCTGTAGATATAAACTGTGACTTTGGTATTTTAGTTGCCATATCTCTGTGTTATTACAGGCCAGGTATGGTCATGGGGGGACGGAGATTATGGAAAACTAGGCCGAGGTGGTAGTGATGGCTGCAAGACACCAAAACTTGTTGAGAAACTGCAGGACTTGGATATAGTGAAAGTCTGCTGTGGCAGCCAGTTTTCACTAGCCCTTACCAAGGATGGCCAAGTGTATACCTGGGGAAAGGGTGACAACCAACGCCTCGGTCATGGCACAGATGAACACGTGCGGTACCCCAAGTTGCTTGACAGTCTCCAGGGTAAGATCCCTATCAATAAATGTTCTTTAGTGATTTTAAAGTTCAAAAATTCATAATAATACATAATACACGGTAAACTAATAGTGACTCCATGTATTGGTTGATGATAAACAAATCAAAGTTCCTCATCCCCACTTTCATGAGGCTTTTCCACAACACAGTTTCAGCTTGACTTGGTTCCTTTATGTTTCCAGTAGGGTTAGCACCTAGTCCTAGTGAGCCAAGCCAATACTAAACCATGAACTAAACAGAATGCTCCCCATTCTCTGATTGGCCAGAGAATGTTTTCATTGAGTGTGATCCACAAGGATCAAACTTGTCATTAAAAAAAAAAACCCTGCAAGACCTCTTCATGTGAGCATGGCTGATGCTGTGACACACTGCCTGTCCCCTTCTCTGGCTCTCTTGTCAAAAACATGACAATTTGTCAAAAACATGAGGAAAAAGTCACAGAACGAGCAGCAAGTACACCACTGCCACAACATCTTCCATTGTGTGTGTAGTGTTGTGTGTAAAACAAAATTGCAGCGGTTATGTGCCACCATGCAACGATGGCCCTGCCCACATTGAGGTAAACCACCCAAGTCGAGTCCAGCCAAATTCTGTTACACACATACTATGTATTGGGAAAGCGCCCTTTGAAAGCAGCGGTTGCACTTTCTCTTAAAGAAAGCAAATTTTTGAGATGTGAGGCATGGCCAAATCGGGAAATGGTGTGAAAAGCACCCAAATGGTATTACCAGAGTGTGTTGCTCCATTAAAAAATTATGTTGGTTTTTTGACACTTTGACTCGGCATTATGATACAAAGACTTAGCTTAATCGGTCTGTTCAATATTTCTATCAGGGAAGAAAGTCGTGGATGTTGCTGTGGGATCAACACATTGCCTAGCCCTCACTGAGGATGGAGAGGTGCACAGCTGGGGCAGCAATGATAAGTTACAACACTTTGACACACTTTTTTCAAACAAGAAGCAACCCAAGGCACTTCCAGGGCTCAATTCGAAACACATAGTTGGAATCTCCTGTGGACCAGGGCAGGTAATAAACGCAACCTAAAGCATTGATTTTGTTGTGCTTCTGAAAATGATAAGACACATTTTGTTGGTTTGCAGAGCTTTGCCTGGTCCTCATGCTCAGAGTGGTCTGTTGGTCAGCGCGTCCCGTTTGTTGTAGACGTTTGCCCAATGACCTTTGAGCAGTTGGACCTGCTCCTGCGGCAGGTCAGTGAGGGCATGGATGGAAGCTCAGATTGGCCTCCTCCGCAGGAGAAGGAGTGTATGGTAGTTGCCGCACTCAATCTACTAAGGCTACAGGTAGGTATTCAAGTTTCAGTTGCCCAAGTTTTATGTCGGTTTTGGTTTTGATTAACAACACTCAGGATTATGTTTGTACCTAAAATAATTGCACATAGCTTCAAGCCACATTGCCGGGACATCCAAGAGTAGACAATATTGATTACTTATTAGACTGAAATAACATCTCTAAAAGCCTCCATTTGTATCCTCAGCTCCATGCAGCCATTAGTAACCAAGTTGATCCAGAGGAATTGGGAATAGGGCTTGGCAGTGTCCTGCTTAACACTCTCAAACAGACAGTGGTCATGCTTGCTAGTAATGCTGGGGTGCTCAACACTGTGCAAGCGGCTGCTCAAGCTGTCCTCCAAAGTGGCTGGTCAGTTTTACTGCCCACCGCAGAGGAAAGAGCACGGGCATTGTCATCACTTCTACCTAATGCTGGTAAGTTCAATTCACAATCGCTATCTAACACTGATAAAACACCACGAAGGACAGATAATAGTTAATGTTCATCTCTTCATTTTTAGCATGTTCATGGGGTAATTTCTGTCCATTTTTTTTCCCCTCTAGCATCTGGAAATGAGATGAGTGTTACCCCTGGCCGGCGTTTTATGATTGACCTGCTAGTCAGCAGCTTAATGGCAGACGGAGGTTTGGAATCTGCATTAAATGCGGCCATCACAGCTGAGATACAGGTTAGTGTATTCAAGGAATGAGCTACCAATGGTTTCCTCTTCTACACACTTTTTTGACAGAATAAACCCCCTTTTTTTTTTTTTTTCAAGAATTTAAGTGAACGGTGTCCCCATCAGCTGAACCTATTTTACCAACTTCATTCAAATTTACTGAATGCTGATGCTTATTAAGTTGAAGTTGATTTTTTCAGGTGTGGTCCACTTAAAACAGTAACATTTGCTTTTTTGAATCTGTTTTTTACGTGACAGGACATTGAAGCAAAGAAGGAGGCTCAGAAAGAAAAGGAGATAGATGAGCAAGAGGCCAATGCATCTACCATGCATCGGTGTCGGACAATGCTTGACAAAGACATTATCAATACTGGCATCTATGAATCTGTTGGAAAACAAATCCTGCCTTTGGTGCAGCTTGTACAGCAACTTCTGAGGTACCTGCCCTTGGTTTGGATTAAAACATTTATTCTACTTTGTGATAACCTTGCAAAACATTGATAGCTTTGAATTTGCAGGAACATTGCATCTCAAACCATTGCAAGACTGAAAGATATTGCCCGGCGTATTTCCAACTATTTGGAGGCAGAGCATGTTAGCAAGGAACGTTCTGCATCTCTAGACTTGCTGCTGCGCTTTCAGAGGCTGCTGATTAGCAAGCTCTACCTTGGCGTTAATGGCACAGAGAATGTCAATGGATACAGTAAGTTGTGTTTTTCTTCCCAATAGTCAATTCCCAGTATATTCCCTGATCTTGAGCAAACATCTGTCTTTTCTATTTCTTAGATCCAGAGCTTCTAGGTGTAGGATCCCTCTTAAAAAAGTACATTTCTCTTCTTTGTACTCACATTGGAGACATCTTGCCAGTGGCAACAAGTATTGCCTCCTCTGGTTGCCGCCATTTTGCTGAAGTGTCTCGTGTTATTGAAGGAGATCTAACAGGTAACATCCAGTGTTAGAAGAAGTGTATAACGATTGAGTTGAGGATGACCTGCTGTCTGTTGGTTGGTAGGGGTGCTCCTCCCTGAGTTGGTGGTGTCTATTGTACTCCTCCTCACGATTGATGCTGGATTGATGCAGGAGACTGGCTCAATCCCTCTCCTGGCTGGACTCTTAGAGCATCTCGACCGTTTCAATCACCTGGCACCAGGGCATGACAGGGATGATAATGAGGATCTGGCTTGGCCAGGCATAATGGGTATAACATAAGTAGCTGTGTCTTCAAAATAAAATCATGTTATCATTGAATTTATAAGCAGTTCACAAGATGGTTTTACAAATATTATGCCTTGGCAGGGTCTTTCTTCACTGGACAAAGCTCTAAGAACAATGAAGAAGTGTCCCTCATTCGCAAGGCGGACCTAGAGAACCATAACAAAGATGGAGGCTTTTGGACCGTTATTGATGGCCGGGTATATGACATAAAGGACTTCCAGGCGCAGTCTCAATCCTTAACTGGAAATAGTATTCTGGGTAAAATTGCTATTTAATTAAATATGTTTGTTTTTTTTAAAGAATAATTTTGGCTTTGTAATTTTGATGTAACAAAATATATCCCACAGCTCAGTTTGCAGGAGAAGACCCTGTGGTTGCTTTGGAAGCTGCACTACAGTTCGAGGATACCAAGGAGTCTATGCAGGCATTTTGTGTTGGCCAGTATATGGAGGTACTAACAGTCCAATTATACCTTTTAAATGTCAATGAATGTGACTCACAATGTAAGTTTATTTTTTATCTATCTATTTATTTATTTATTTTTTTCTTACAGCCTAACCAGGAGACAGTCACCACTCCAGACCTCAGTAGTTTGTCGTCACCGCTCATCGACACAGAGAGAAACCTGGGGTTGCTGTTGGGTCTTCATGCCTCGTACCTGGCTAAGAGTACACCCTTGTCTGCAATGGAAATTGAATGTGCCAGTGGGTTCAGTGTCTTATGATATTCCTTTTTTTTTCCTGCTCTCAAATTGTAATTTAATGGCCTCCAGATGCTATAATTTTGAATGTCTTTACACAGAGTGGCTTCAATCCTCCATATTTTCTGGAGGCCTGCAGACCAGTCAGATTCATTATAACTACAATGAAGAGAAGGATG
Organism: Fistularia commersonii; assembly: GCF_037954325.1. NCBI lineage: Eukaryota > Metazoa > Chordata > Actinopteri > Syngnathiformes > Fistulariidae > Fistularia > Fistularia commersonii. Next base: position 3,703,811 of record NC_141299.1, on the reverse strand, counting down.
AAGACCACTGTAGCTCATTGGGAACAACCACTCCAGACAAAGCCAAGCTATACTCCCGCAGAATTACCCTTAGTGACCATGCACAACCTTTCCTTCAGGCCATTGCTGACAACAACACTCAAGACCACACTGTGAAGGTACAAACGAAAGCACAATTAGACACAGGCACAGTGACCCTGAAAGTAAATGTTGTCATGTTTATTCCTATATTCTATAGGACTTCTTGTGTCAAATCGAGCGTTGCTGTAAGCAGTACCACCTTATCACACCGATCACCTTCCCCCCTGAACACCCCGTGGAAGAAGTTGGCCGTCTTCTCCTCTGTTGCTTGTTAAAACACCAAGACCTTGGTAACTAAGCCACTTTTAAGCTGTTTTGGGAGTGACCTAATTTTTCCTTACATTAGCTTTGAATTTGTTCTTGCTTTGTTTGTCTCTTCAAGCTAGAAAGGTTTTTCTTTATGCTGCACATATTCCTTATTCATCTACAACAATATCTCCTCTGGCCATAGGTCATGTTGCTCTCTCACTTGTCAGTCAATGTGCCCTGGGTGTGGACCAAGGGAAGCAGAGATCCCTTCCAAAATCTGTGATCGATGTGTGCCGCATGGTCTACCAGGCAAAGTGTTCTTTAATCAAGGTGCAATTTTGATTTTGTGAAGTGATTTTGAGAATGGGGGGGAGCCTTGGTGATGAATGCAAGATATATGCACATGTGGGAGGTTGACAAAATTAGCTCTGAAAATGTATGAAACTAACTAAGGTGGAAAATTCACATTTTTTTCTACTGATGAGATTCGCAATAGGTAATCAAATCAGATCTGTAAATATGGTGATAGGGTCATACTGTGGGAGCGTTCTTTTTGTGGAGAATGTTCGAGTAATGTATCATGAAAACTGAAAATGAATTGCAAATGAATGAATTTATTTTATGGTTTCCTTCTTTTCCCTGCTTTTAAGACCCATCAAGAGCAAGGCCGCTCTTACAAGGAGGTGTGCGCCCCAGTCATTGAGCGTCTGCGCTTTTTGTTTAACGAGCTACGCCCTGCTGTGAGCAATGACCTATCTATAGTTTCCAAACTAAAGCTGCTTAGTTCTCAACCTCGTTGGAGAAGGATAACCCAGAAACTTATTCGGGACTGCAGGAAAAAAAGAGGTTAGTTTTTTGGATTACGTATATCTAAATACATCTATTTTTTTTATTTAAAATATACTTTATACTTTTTCTTTCCAGTGCCTAAGAAGTCACAGTCTGCTGACATAGAAGAACCAAAGCTGGAGATTGAAGGGACCATTGAAGAGGAGCTTAACGTTCATATCAGTCCAACTGCAGCAGAGAGGAAGTCACCCGCAACCAAAACAACCAAAGTAGTTGTCTTACTTCATTTTTGACTTAATTTCATGACCACTATAGAAATAAAACCACCTCATTGAAAAAACATTTCGAGAATCAGCAGTATAGAATTTAATATTGCAACTTCCAGAATTTCTATAAATTTGAATAATCACTTTCATCAGTTATTTATATCCTCAAAGTTTTTTTTGTAACGTACATTGTGGTTGTGTCTCGGTGGTTTCATAGCACTGCATTGTGTTGTGTCATTACAGCAGGACAAGTGGCAACCACTTCTTAATACCGTGGCAAGTGTCCAGAAGTATCGGTGGCTGAAACACAGTGTTCATGGTATCGTGTCTCAGTCCAGCCTCATGGCCACAATAGTGGAATTTGCCTTGAAAGAGGAGCCCTTGGATGTGGAGAAAATGAGGAAGTGTCTTCTTAAACAGGTGATTATAATACAATTATTATGTAATTATTATAATATAGTTAATCTATATAATATAGTTATTATTATATAATATAAAAATAATAATTATTTTTTATGAAACTCAAATCTGATGTATAGATGCAAAGAATCTTTCAACTCCTAATTCTCGTTACAGCTGGAGAGAGCTGAAGTGAGGCTGGAAGGCATTGACACCATGTTGAAGTTGGCTTCTAAAAGCTTCTTGCTATCATCTGTGCAATACGCAATGCTTTGTGGATGGCAGAGGGTTATTCCAGAGGGGACCAACATTGGGTACAAAAGCACATTTGGGATAGAAGTTATCAAAGAGGAAATTATCTTTGATTGTAACGTGAAATGTTATTAGTTTATTTGTTTCTTTAAATTGTCTTGTTTTGCAGTGGTATTCTTCACAACTAAGAATGTAACTTGGTAACTCCTTTTTTCAGCGAGCCCCTGTCTGACTGCCTTAAAGATGTGGATTTAATTCCGCCCTTCAACCGCATGCTTTTGGAGGTGACTTTTGGCAAGTTGTATTCCTGGGCCATTCAGAACATACGCAACATCCTTCTAGATGCTAGTGCTCGTTTTAAAGAGCTTGGTGAGCCATTTGATATATTATCTGCTTCTTTCAACATTTATCTAATAGGATGTGTTTTTATGGCTGTCAGCAATCCATCTTTAAGTTGTTTCACCGTGTTTTTCTCATGTTACAAGGTGTGCAGCCTGTTCCTTTGCAAACAATCACAAATGAGAACCCTGCAGGACCAAGTCTTGGCACCATTCCACAAGCGCGTTTCCTTCTGGCCATGATACATATGCTGTCCCTCAAACATGGGGCTAATAGCCTCAGTCTCTTGTTGAATTCTGGCCTCTTGGCCCTCACACAGAGTATCCTCAGGCTTGTAGGTGAGTTTTGTCAGGTTGTGTATGCAGTGATTAAACAAGCCAGCACAGAAGCACCAGAGAGGCTACTTGTGTGCATTTATGGATGCTATAATAGTGTTTGTTTTTAATTCTTCATTTCAGGGCCCAGCACAGATAGTAGTGAGGAGGATCTAACCTTAAGTGCACATGGAGGCTCAGCTACTGTACTTGAGGAGTCCAGAAAGGAGACTGACCCCATACCCCTGCCTGCCTCTGGCCCAGAGCTAGCAGCCATGATGAAAATTGGCACAAGGGTCATGCGAGGTGTAGACTGGAAATGGGGAGATCAGGTATCTAAACACATTCCACAGTACAGTAGCAGTTTGTGGATTATTGTTTCATAATTATCAACTAAAAAACAAAAGCAGTCATACTCTGATCCTCAATTTTCTGTGGGTAGGACGGTCCAGCTCCAGGTCTTGGTCGGGTTATTGGAGAGCTAGGAGAGGATGGCTGGATCCGTGTCCAGTGGGACACAAGCAGCACCAACTCATACAGGATGGGAAAAGAGGGAAAGTATGACCTTAAACTTGCAGAGCCACCACCAACCACCCAGCCCCCTGCTGAGGACTCGGATACTGAAGATGACTCTGGTCCGCTGACAGTAACAGATTGATACAGTCACAGCTACACGCAGCACGGTAAGATAAAAACATACAATTTATCACATTCTCTCTTTGATACAGATGGTGAGCTGGTAGAGAAGAGCAGCCACCCCACAGCCATGATGCTAACCAGCACAGTCAACCTTCTGAAGACACTGTCGCTTTCTTCTGGGATTTATGCTGAGGTGTTGCAGACTGATGCAACACGGACTCTGTGTGGATTGCTGAGGATGCTGGTGGAAAGTGGAGCTAATGAAAAGACCGGTACATGAACTGCAATGCCCATTTTTGTTTCCAAATGATATGAAATGATGATGCACTGTCTACCTTTTGCTTTATCCATCTGTTCTGCCAGGCTGTCACTCCCACAGGCTGGTGTCCCGAGAGCAGCACAGGAGCTGGTGCACACTGGGCTTCATACGCAGTGTCGCCCTCATGCCTCAAATGTGTAGCACTCTCAGCACCTCTGCTTGGATTAGCTTGCTCATCAGAATTATTGAAGGACACCAGTCCTTCACTGCCATTACTCTACAGAGACAGGTAGGCATGTGTATCTTATTGCGTGATGACTTGGTATCTGTGAGCAGCAGGAAATGTGGGAGCATAAAATGCAAGGCATTCCTTATTCTTAAAGTATACTTAAAGGATTGCTATACTACTGTAATTTATTATTGATGTATTTCATATATCCCACATTAGGGGCATATCATTTCATTATTAATTGTTTTTTCTGGTGTATCCTTTGTGTTTCCAGATTTTAGCACTGCGTCTCCTCCAGGCTGTGTTACCGTCATGGGACAAAATGGAGCGCTCACAGGATATGAAGTTCCTGGTCGAAAAGTTGTTCAGCTTCTTGGGAAGTCTTTTGAGCACCTGCTCCTCAGACCTGCCACTTCTTCAAGGTCGGGTTACAAATCACCCACGTCATTTTTGAAAATCTAATTCATCACATAGATACATTGTTTTTTTAATTTGTTTTTTTTAAATGCCTCTTCTCTCTGCAGAAGGCTCTCTGCGAAGGAGGAAGTCACGCCCTCAAGCATCACTTACAGCCACTCATAGCAGCACACTGGCTGAGGAGATTGTTGCTGTTCTGCGTACTTTGCATTCTCTTGGTCAGTGGAACAGCCTGATAAATGAATACATCAACACTCAGCTGAGCTCTATTGGAGATGTTATGACAAGTTGCCAGTCGGAAGCAGTAAGGATCTGTGCACTATTACTCAGTCTTTTAAAACGCTACTTTAAGACTGCTGAGTAGCCTGTTAATGCCACATCGGTTGTTTCACCTAATTTCAGTGTGTCTTGGAGGAATATTTTCCTGATTCTGACGGTCCCAGAGTGGGCAGTTTGATGGCCATTCTAGCAGTGATTGGAGGGATTGATGGGCGTCTTAGATTAGGAGGTCAGGTCATCCATGAAGAGTACGGAGAAGGAACAGTCACTCGCATAACCCCTAAAGGACGAATCACAGTCCAATTTCATGAGATGAGGACCTGCAGGGTTTGCCTGCTAAGCCACCTCAAACCGGTAAGAAAGATTTGGATAATTTATCAAGATAAAATGTAGCTCACAATGTAGCTTTATGAAGGCAAAGTGTAGCTCATAAATATAGATTTATCTAATTTCTACATTTTTATTTTGGAAAGATACTTATTCCATTTTTTTTCCTGGTTGAATTTCTGTTAGTTGCCAGCAGTGTCCTTCAGCGTGCAAAACTTGCCCTTCTGTGAGCCCATGTTAGGAGTTTGGGCCCAGCTGGTCAGCCTGGCTGGTAGTAAATTGGAGAAACAACGCATGAAGAAGTGCCTCAGTCGTGGACTCACCGGTATGTAAACTGCACATCACAAAGGCTCAAAAGCATGGTTGCTATTGCTGAGTTGGTTACGATGCATAAGCTAATGATAAAATGCAAGTTTTTTCTTGTAATCAATGAAAGCCTCTGCCATTGATCCTTTATTAATGATTATCTCTGCTTGATAGAATAGTATCATTTATTTCTCAAGATGTTGTCAGGGATTTTATTCAAAGCTTTTGTGTTTCTAGCTGACCAAGTGGACATCCATTTACTGCGCTGTCAGCAGCTAAGGCTTTATATTTTGAAGGCAGCTCGGGCGCTCCTCTCTCACCAAGACAAACTCAGGCAGATCCTCTCTCAGTCAGCAGTAGTAGATATCGGACCCAACCCCAGTGGTAAGCCATCAGACGATGCAAAATTAAATTTGTCAGAAATATGTTAATGCTCATTTGTGATTGAAGCTATTATTCAAAATTGTGTTGAAATAAATGCTTGCCCTTAGCCTAAACAAATAATACTTTCTACCTTTCTGTTTTTAACATATGCTCCTATATATACAGAGACAAATTTATTCTTGATTTCTATGTAGAATTTAATTAAACTAGTAGTCACAGCCAAAGATTGCTATGTGATCTTGACTTTTATAAACTGTGTTAAAAAAGATTTTATGATTGATGTTTCAAGACTTTTACTAAACTCAGTCTTTTTTTTTTGTTTTGCAGAGGATCCAGTGATATCTTCCCCCGATGTTGGAGATCTGTCGCCTGAGGGTCCCTTGCCTCCCTTGATCCTCCTACAGCAGTTGTTGTGTGCCGCAACACAGCCCTCTCCTATTAAAGCAATCTTCGACAGACAAGAGATGGAGGTGCGTCCGTACAGCAAATCGCAGTGATCTGGTGTTAGTGGTTATATTCTGCACATTACAGATCATGTTGAGTTCGATCTCAAAGCTGTCTGCCTGTCTTTGCACATGTAGTCAGCAGCTTTGGCTGTGTGTCAGTACTTGGCTGTGGAATCTGCCTATCCATCCTCTCCACTGTTTGAGGAGAGCAGCTCTAGTGAGGCAACTACACCAATCACCCTGCAGCATGTGAAGCCACCCAAACAGAAGAAACAGAAGAGTTCACCAGTCCCTCCCATACCTATTGTCCTCCAGCTAATGGAGATGGGGTTCCCTCGGAAAAACATTGAATTTGCCTTGAAGTCGTTGTCTGGAACAACAGGCAGTGCCTCCGGTGTCCCAGGTTGGACAAGCTTTCACTTCATTTGTTTCAGCATCACGTATCTGTTTTGCTGCTAACAGTGATATGTGAAATCTTTCTTATTTTTTGAAAATGCTTTTATAAAACTAATTCAATCAGGTGTTGAAGCTCTGGTGAGTTGGCTCCTAGACCACCCAGACATCCATGTCACTGAGGTATCTGATGCAGACACTGTGTCAGATGAATACTCTGATGAAGAGGTGCTGGAAGAGCTGGAGGAAACTGAGCCGACATTTGCTGTGGTACATCATCCTTCTTTAATTAATGCTATAACATACTCCGTAATACACTGAGTCACTCTTCTATCACGCTGTCTGTATGTTTTCTTTAGCCTCCAGGTGCAGTGGTGACTGAAAGCCAAACTTTTAAGAAGAGGTCAGATTTCCAAAGTAATGATGATTATGCTGTGTATGTCAGAGAGAACATTCAGGTAAAGGTTCTAAAAGATGAACAGACTCTGTCAACCACAGTCGAAATAGAAATGGATCTCTTTACTGTTGCTACATCTCTGCAGGTGGGGATGATGGTGAAATGCTGCAGAACGTACGAGGAAGTGTATGATGGAGATGTTGGGAAAGTGATTAAGCTAGACAGAGATGGGCTTCATGATTTAAATGTGCAGTGTGACTGGCAGCAAAAAGGAGGAACATACTGGGTCCGATACATCCACATAGAGCTATTGGGTAAGCTTTCAATACCGTATATACCACATACCGTGAAACAATCTGAGTAGACATTTGAGTTAGACAATACTAGAATTATTATAATAATCCATCAAGTTTTAATGACATTATTTACCCTTCTAGGATTCCCACCTCAAAGTTCTCCTTCCCATATAAAGATAGGTGACAAAGTGAGAGTAAAACCAACAGTCACAACACCGAAATATAAATGGGGCTCTGTAACTCACAGGAGTGTAGGTGCTGTAAAAGGTGGGCCTTGTTCAAATCATATCAAATCTGTATTTTTTTCTTTTAAGAAATGTTGTCCAGTTGTTATTCTGTTTCTGATATAATGACAATTATTTGTTTTAGCTTTTAGTGCCAATGGAAAGGATGTGATTGTTGACTTTCCGCAGCAGTCACACTGGACTGGCCTATTGTCTGAGATGGAACTGGTTCCCAGTGTCCATCCTGGAGTAAGGTTGGCACAAGTTTTAAGTTTCTTTCAAAATGCTACGTTTCCTAACATGTTCAAATTTCCCCAGAATCAATATAGTTTCGCTCATCTGAATTCTGATCACATGCTTTGATTTCTCTACAGGTGTGATGGGTGTCAAATGTTCCCTATCAATGGTGCCAGGTTTAAATGCAGGAATTGTGATGACTTTGACTTCTGTGAAAATTGCTTCAAATCCCGCAAACACAACACCAGACATTCCTTTGGCAGAATCAATGAGCCTGGTAGGTCTTATTTACCTGCCCAGTACCCATTGTTTATATGATGTCATGTGACATATCTTGTTTTATGTATCCAAACGTATGCTTTAACCCCCCTATGTTTAGGTCAGTCACCAGCATTTTGTGGTCGCTCAGGAAAACAACTGAAGAAGCCTCACAGCAGCCAGTGTGGAATGCTGATTGACGAGTGGTCACGAGCTGTCAAAAGCCTCAACGTCTCATCCTCGGTTAACCAGGCCTCACGCCTCATTGATTGCAGTGATCAGTGTTGGCAGTCGTCTGGCTCACAGGGAAAGGTAGTGAAATAAGTAGTTCACATAAATTATAGTCAAGTCTCTTTGTCTCTTATTTTATGGAAGCGTAATGTTTCATCTGACCGGCTTTTTTGTTTTTTTTCTGCAGCACTGGATTCGGCTTGAGCTCTTCCCAGACGTTCTTGTTCACAGGCTAAAAATGATCGTGGACCCAGCAGACAGCAGTTACATGCCGTCCTTAGTGGTGGTATCAGGTGATTGCTTTTAGTTAATATATTTGCAATTCTAGATCTAATTTCTTTGATATATCTCAATAAGGGCTTTATTTTGACTTTTAGTTTTTCTTTTGCCCTGAGACTATTAGCTAAGCAGCTAGCTGTTTGACAGTTAAATAGAAATCAATGTTGCTGATTTCTCTGTTTCTTAACATGCAGGTGGAAGCTCTCTGAACAACTTGATTGAACTGAAGACGATTAATATTAATCCAACAGACACCACTGTCCTGCTGCTTAATGACTGCACTGAGGTTGGTTGGTTAAACATTATTTTATTGAAAGCAACTTTTCCCAAGAAAGTCAACTTTTCAGAAACTGTACAAAATCTTTCTCCTCAGTATCACAGATATATTGAAATTGCAATCAAGCAGTGCCGCAGCTCTGGCATAGACTGCAAGATTCATGGACTTGGCATTGTCGGACGAATCAGAGCAGAGGATGAAGATTTAGCCACTGTCCCTTTCCTGGCATCTGACAATGAAGAAGAGGATGATGATAAAACTGCTACTGGGAGGTATTTTGAGTCAATAAAAATGAAATCTACACACTTCCTGAGATAAAATGGTTATTCTGGTTGTATTTTCTTAAATTTAGGATTTCCAGAATTATCACCACTATCTTTAAGCTTGGTGAATTTCATAAATGTCATTTGTGGCTCCTTTCAATCTCTGTTACTTTGTAATTTAATCCAATAAGTTAGCTAGCTGATGTACAACAAAACATTTTATATTGTTGGCAACCTTAGGATTACAGGAAGATTAGCTTTCAAATCAACCTCATAAACACAAATTTCACTTAATTTTTGCAAATGATTTCAGTGTATTTTTCTTCTCTTCTTAGCCTTGCACGAAAGAAATCATCAGGTTTGGAGTCTGCAGCCACCATCAGGACTAAAGTGTTTGTTTGGGGTTTAAATGACAAGGACCAGCTGGGAGGACTGAAGGGTTCAAAGGTGAAGTGTATCGATAACGAACAAATAAATCAAGTTTGATTTGAGCATATTTAACACAGTGAAGCAATATCAGCTTTCTAAAACTCAGAGTATATGGAAATTTTGACCTGTTTTCTGTGTTTTAAGTACTCTTTCTCTCTACCAACTCTGTCTTTGTTGGTTGTTCTCAGATCAAGGTGCCGTCTTTTTCTGAAACTCTCTCTGCACTCAATGTGGTCCAAGTTGCTGGTGGTTCCAAAAGTCTCTTTGCTGGTAAGCAATAGTCTAGTATGTAGTTATGATGTATCCATACAGCATGTGTAAATTATGTATCTCTGTCTCAGTCACTGTCGAGGGTAAGATGTACGCCTGTGGAGAAGCCACTAATGGCAGACTAGGCCTCGGCATTTCAAGTGGGACCATCGCAATCCCCCGTCAAATCACCGCTCTAAGCAACTATGTGGTGAAAAAGGTAGCTGTGCATTCTGGAGGGCGCCATGCCATGGCCCTGACTGTGGATGGGAAGGTCTTCTCCTGGGGTGAGGGAGATGATGGAAAACTGGGACACTTCAGCAGAATGTATGTATAATTAGACTGATCTGGGAAAAAGCTGATATTGTTTTACGTGCTTTTTGACAGGAAATTAAATATATGGCTAGGTAATATCTTCATGCGTTTCAACTAAAAATTGTTTTTTTTTACGTATCCATTTTAATTCAGTGTCAATTTTGAGTGATTTGAAATTCAGTGTGTCATTTTAATACATAGTTTATGAAAGGTTTGATTTTTTTTAATTTTTTTTTTTATTCAAATCACAGGAATTGTGATAAGCCCCGGTTGATTGAAGCGCTGAAGACAAAACGAATCCGTGACATTGCATGTGGCAGCTCTCACAGTGCAGCAATCACCTCTAGTGGGGAGTTGTACAGCTGGGGTTTGGGGGAATATGGACGCCTTGGGCATGGAGATAACACAACTCAGCTTCGGCCTAAACTGGTACGTATGTGACCCACCTCAACCTTTTTGTTTGCAGAAACCTCTCATCCAAATTAAATTTATCGATTAAAAAATATGCAATTTGATTTGTTATGGCTTTGCTACCAGAAATCCTGTTGAATACAATTTTAGCCTAAATAGGTAGTTCTTCCCTCAGTGTGTCTGCTTATCTCTGGCATCCAGGTGAAAGTGCTCCTGGGGCATCGTGTGATCCAAGTGGCTTGTGGGAGCAGGGATGCGCAAACTCTTGCTCTCACAGATGAAGGTATTGTCTGTAAATGAACCTCTTCTTGATCATTTTTAGAGCCTTTAAGGCAGATCTAAACAGACTAAGCCATACTTAAACAAATACCAGTATCAATCAGAGCTTCACCAAAGCTGTTTAACTCCTCAAGTCCCAACAGCTCTGGAATCCCCCATCACCACCCCCGAAGGGTAGTGCTACTTGTGTGTTATATTTATTGTGTAAATGTAGAGTGCATCGCATAAATGTACATTTTTTCTTTTGAACCATGGTCCACATTTACGGCCATTTGTACACATGCAGTTCATTTACAGATGTTCTCGTCTTCTCCACTTTTATTTTTACCTTTATCTTTTACCTTACCATTCTTATGGTAAATCATTATATATTATATATGTTGGCTCTGTTCAAGGACGGTATACAACCCCATGTGTCCTCCAGTTGCCCCTTGGGGGAGAAACCAGAACAACGGATTCCGAATCCGCTTCGAATCTCAAGCCCACACACCATAAAGCATTTGTGATCATAGTCCAAAGCAGTGTTATAGACAAAAATGTTATCATTTGTAACATAACTCTTTTTTTTTTTTTTTTTTTACAGGGTTGGTATTCTCCTGGGGTGATGGAGATTTTGGGAAACTGGGCCGTGGTGGAAGTGAAGGCTGCAACATTCCTCAAAATATAGAGAGACTAAACGGGCAGGGTGTCTGCCAAATTGAGTGTGGAGCACAGTTTTCTTTAGCTCTAACCAAATCTGGAGTTGTGTGGACTTGGTAATTTTGATTAATGATGCAATTCCATAATCTTTGATTGCGTTACTTTGACTTTCCAGTGAACATTGAAAGTCTCTTTTGTTTTCAATCAGGGGTAAAGGTGACTATTTCCGATTGGGTCATGGTACTGATGTCCATGTGCGAAAGCCCCAAATGGTGGAAGGACTACGAGGCAAAAAGATTGTTCATGTGGCTGTTGGAGCACTACACTGTTTAGCTGTTACAGACACAGGACAGGTTTGTGTTGACCTATTGACCCTGTTTGTAAAGATGTATTTACCAGAGAATACCATGCAAGCTCTTCTGTTTCTTCATTGCTATTGTATTATATTTATTAATCTGTAGTTGAGTTGATTCATGGAATCGGCCTCTACTTTTAGCCTTTCCATGTAGAGGCATTATTTTACCTTGGAATATAACTTTGCTGAAAAAAAGGAGTAATGTTAGCTTATCACTCGCTTTGAGGGGCAGCTACTTAATATATGACCACTTGAAATGATTGTTGAGCGCAATATCTTAAAGGCATTGCCAAAGCTACCACATCTTGAAATTATACTCACAGGCCATTGTCTTCAGGGTGTACTTTACTCAGGATTTTTTTTTTACTGCTCAAAGAAGGGAATCCAATCTAAACTGTTCCTCTGTCAGGTGTATGCATGGGGTGACAATGACCATGGACAGCAGGGCAACGGAACCACCACTGTGAACAGAAAGCCCACCCTGGTACAGGGGCTTGAGGGGCAAAAGATCACCAGGGTTGCCTGTGGCTCTTCACACAGTGTTGCCTGGACGACTGTGGATGTGACAACACCCTCTGTTCACGAGCCAGTCCTGTTTCAAACAGCCAGGGACTCCCTTGGAGCATCCTATTTAGGTATGGTATCACATATGTTCTTAAGATAGAGGTCAAAATATGGGTTACGGTACTTTCTTGTTAGTATTTGACAGGTTGGACTGCTATTCTGCCCTTGCCCTATACTGGCTATGCTGGTATTTATTTCCCCCCCGGTGACACTTGGTTGTATTGTTTCATCGCTGTACACCACAGGTGTCCAGTCAGACAGCGACGCGTCAGCTGTGAGCAACAAATTGACTGGCCAAAGCAGCGTGAAACCTAACCGACCGTCATTGGCTAAGATCCTGCTAAGTCTGGATGGTAACATGGCCAAACAGCAAGCCCTGTCTCATGTGCTATCAGCCCTCCAAATCATGTATGCTAGGTAAGTTTTCCAAAGACTTTTAGATATTTACAACAATTGATTTCATTTATTTTATGTATTTAAATGTATCTTAATCGTATGTATTATTTTTATTTTATTTATTTAAATTTATTTAAATTCATTTTATTTATTATTTTTATTTCATTATTTTATCTAATATTTACAAGAAAGAACACAATTCAATATAGAAAAAAATTGATCTGTTGTATACGATAATTATGATTCTGATTTATTTTAAGTTATACAATTCAAGATGTATGGATGGAGCGAAAGAACACATTAAGTTAGTTTGTGTGAGAGAAGAGGATACAGAGACTAGGGTTATATAATTGTTTGATTGGCTATAGGAAGTCCTGAAGGGAAAAGTCAGAGGAAGAGGCAGTTGATTATTCAATTTAAAAAATGAAACTCATTTGTGATATAGTTCTTGATTCCTTTCATGCAGAGCGGTGTATTTTGATGACTTTGACTTATAGCCAATGAAATAGCCCAAAAAATAGTATCTCAGAAAATTAGTATATTGTGAAAAAGTTCAATATTGTAGACTCATGATGTGGCACTCTAATCAGCTAGATAACTCCGAACACCCGCACAGGTTTTCTTAGCCTTTAAATCAGTCTAGTTTAGTAGGCTACCTAGTCATGGTGACGACTGCTGTTGTGACAGTTGTCCAAAAGACATTAAGTCACTAAAAGTCATTAACACCCCCCACAAGAAAAGCAAACCACAAAAGGTCACTGCTTAAGAAGCCGGCTGTTCAGAGTGTTGTATCCTAGCCCATTAATGGGATGTAGAGTGGAAGGAAAAAGTGAGATGGAAAAAGGTGCACAAGCAACAAGGATGATTGAGCTGTGAGAGGATTGTGAACAAAAGCCCGTTCAAAAATTTGGGGGAGATTCACTAGGAGTGGACTGCAGCTAGAGTCAGTGAATCAAGAGTCACCACATACAGATGTATCAGGGAACTGTGCTAAAACTGTTGCATTCCTTGTGTCAAGCCACTTCTTAATCACAAATGTGAGAAGCGTCTAACCTGTGCCAAGGAAAAACTGGACCGGACCCTTGGTCTGTGGTCCGAAGTCATCTTTTCAGACAAAAGTCAATTTTGCATTTAATTTGGCAATCAAGTTATCAGGCTGATGATTTAGGGAACCAGGTCAACTGCTGCTGTTGCACTACTATGTTTTATCAAGTCTGAAGTCAGAGTAGATCTCTATCAGGAAATTTTCAAGCATTTCATTCTTCCCACAACTGAAAAACTTTATAGCGCTGCTGATTACATTTTCCAGCAGGCACCTGCTCTCTCTGCCAAAAGTACCAATGCCAGGTTAAATGACCATGGTATCCTTGTGCTTGATTGGCCAGCACTCTCTTAACCTGAGCCCAATAGAGAATCTGAGGCATGGTAAAGAGGAAGATGAGTGACCTCAGACCCAGTAATGGAGACGACCTGAAGTCCGCTGTCCAAGGAACATGGGCTTGAATGCTGAATGACCAATTCAGTCCTATTCTACTTGTTACAAAATGTTTTGCTATATAAAGAACATGATTTTTATTCCCCAGGGATGCAGTTGTTGTTGCACTGATGCCAGCCAGCATGATTCTACCAGCCGAATGTCCCTCCTCTTCGCCTGTTCCCCCATGTGACTCCTCATCCTCATCCAGTGTCAGTGATGAAGAGGGCCCTCCTGCCCCACCTGAAACTGAAGAACAGGTCAGCCCTAATCCATGGCAAGACAAAAAGGGAGAGGTGAGAAGCAAAACTTTTATTGTTCGTTTTGCCTGATTTAAGCAGCTACATTTCTTCATGTTCTTCATGTCAATGTGGGTTGTTCCATGCTGTGTGGCATTTTTTCATTCGTAGGGAAAGGTGTGATTTCAAAAAGTGTTTGATGAAAGCCCTACTGTGTATGTCTGCACGTGTGCAAGCAGGTACCCTCATCTGAAGATGCTGTCACCCCATCATCAGCTGTGACTCCCTCTGCCTCCGGTGCATCCTCCCGTCCTTTCATTCCTGTGACAGATGACCCCGGAGCAGCCAGCATCATAGCAGAGACCATGGCAAAAACAAAAGAGGTCAGTATGGCTTATTGGGTTTGATAGCATCTGGGGTTTATCAACCCTATTTCCCTTGCTTTCTTGTAAATTTGATAAAGTATCCGGTATTGCTCATTCTGCTCTTGTATCTATGGATTGACTTTCAGTTTCCAACACTAATGATAAGCAGAGCACAGCATCATTTACCTCAAACTGACCCAGGAATTTTCTAACTTTCTGTATGTTTTCAGGACTCTGAGAGCCAGAGCAAAGTTGTTGGCCCCGAGCCTCAGTACCTGGACGAGTTCACAAGTCTGCTTGTGCCTGATGATACACGCGTAATGGTGGACCTGCTGAAGCTGGCTGTGTCTTGTCGCTCTGGGGAAAAGGGCAAGGAGGTTCTGTCAGCTGTGCTCTCTGGCATGGGTACAGCATATCCACAGGTAATTAATTCAGTTTCTGCTTAATGTCTGTGTAGACCCGTAAATTATTCAGTTTGATAAGCCTGTGGTTCTAATCGTGCGCAGGTTGCCGATATGCTGTTGGAGTTGTGTGTGACAGAGTTGGAGGATGTTGCCACTGATTCACAGAGTGGCCGTCTGTCTTCCCAACCTGTTGTAGTAGAGAGCAGCCACCCATACACTGATGATACCTCCACCAGTGGCACTGTCAAGATCCCAGGTACAGAGGGAAAAATAGCCAATGCTTCCTTTGTTGGACATCTATGAATTTTCATAGCTCAAACAAGAAGAGCTCATTTTCACAATTTTATCATTTACCTTTTAATTGTTTCTTAGGTGCTGAAGGTTTAAGGATAGAGTTTGATCGACAGTGTTCGACTGAAAGGCGCCATGACCCGCTTACAATCATGGATGGAGCCAATAGGATTGTCTCTGTTAGATCAGGTGATGAAAAGATGTTTGCTATCAGATGAGGCCATGAGTTGAAGATAAACAGAGTAGCATGGTGTGTGTATTTCAGGTCGGGAGTGGTCTGATTGGTCCAGTGAATTAAGGATTCCTGGAGATGAGCTGAAGTGGAAATTCACCAGTGATGGCTCAGTTAATGGCTGGGGATGGCGCTTCACTGTGTATCCCATCATGCCCGCAGCTGGTGAGTAACATCAACCAAATGCAAGGCGATGTTAACAATAACTTCTTACCTAGTCTGAGTCAACAGAAATACAACATGATTGGTAACAGTACTTATATCCGATTATTTTATTTTTTTATACATCTCAAAAACCACAAAAGTAAGGGGATTGTGAGGCCATGCTTTCACGGTCCGTACTCTTATTGAAAGTCAGAATCAAGCAAGCTTTTGCCCTTTTGCTCAACATGAAGTTCCTGTTGTCCCTTGGCTCACGTTAGCGTTGTTTGATAGGTGTATCACTCCCATCAACAAACACATATTCACAGACACTCTTTAAGCCTTCTCGTCTTTCCTCAGGTCCTAAAGACTTGCTATCTGATCGCTGCATTTTGTCCTGCCCCTCCATGGACTTGGTTACATGTCTATTGGACTTCAGGCTCAACTTTGCCTCGAACAGGAGCATTGTCCCACGTCTCGCTGCCTCCCTTGCTGCCTGTGCTCAACTAAGTGCATTAGGTATGGCCGTGATTAGGCTTTGCTATCATGCATATACAGGACAAATTCACAAATTCACCCTAACATTTTATTCAGTCACTAAAAATGTGCGCAATTTATGCTTGTGTTTATCTGTACATAATGTACATATAGCTGCCGGACACAGAATGTGGGCTCTGCAGAGGCTAAGAAAGCTTCTGACTACAGAATTTGGTCAGTCCATTAACATAAACAGGCTCTTAGGAGACACAGAAGGAGAGGCTCGTTCTTTGGTGAGTTTAGTCCTATCACAAACAATTTCTCTGCTAAGATAAATCCATTGTAATAGGTCTTTGTTATTATTATTACTATTCTTATTCCTACTCTTCACTCCTAAAATACCCCTCTTATTGTTTCACATGATACATGTTGCACTGCTGCACATAAATCAGTTAATGGATAGATAAATGGAGTGTTATTGTTTATAAATTTGAAAATTTGCTGCTGCTGTATTTGAAATTGACACAAAAAGTTGCATTATTTCAGGTGTTGAATGACTGTTTGACAGTGTTTTTGACTGTTATCGTATGGGACCTCATGTATAAATTGAAGAAATAATAAATTAATAATATGTTGGGGGCGGGGTTTGCATCAGAGTTTCACAGGAAGTGCATTGGCAGCGCTTGTGAAGGGTCTTCCAGAGGCTTTGCAGAGGCAGTATGAATATGAGGATCCCATTGTGAGGGGAGGAAAGCAGCTGCTTCATAGCCCATTTTTCAAGGTATGTCACAATTTTGTGAACTACCATTCTTACACTAACTTTGAGTGTAAGTTTCACTTGAAACCCCCACCCCCCATGTCTCTAATTCCTTCAGGTTTTGGTTGCTCTTGCCTGTGACCTTGAGCTTGATACCTTACCCTGTTGTGCTGAAACCCACAAATGGGCATGGTTCCGCCGGTACTGCACTGCTTCCAGAGTGGCTGTTGCTTTAGATAAAAGGACTTCACTACCAAGACCATTTCTGGATGAGGTTGGTTTTTCAGGCTTTATCTTCACCCAACTAACTTATTTTTTTCATTACCTTTAAGAAAATCAGTGGCCTTATTCCATTCTCTGCTGTTATTTATGTCTTTTTTTGAAGGTCACAAAGAAAATTCGTGAGCTGATGACCGATCAAGAGAGCATGAATGGCCTCCATGAGAGCCATGATTTGTTCAAGCGAGAACATGACGAGCAGCTTGTGCAGTGGATGAACCGGAGACCGGATGACTGGACCCTCTCTGCAGGGGGTAGTGGTACTATTTATGGTTGGGGCCATAATCACAGAGGTCAGCTGGGGGGCATTGAGGGGGCAAAGGTTAAAGTACCAACTCCCACTGAGGCCCTTGCCACACTGCGGCCAGTTCAGCTTATTGGAGGGGAGCAGACTCTGTTTGCCGTCACTGCAGATGGAAAGGTGAGTCCAGATGTTGGTCTTGGTGTCAGAGGTGTCGAATTAATCATTTGTAAGTACTGATAGATATTCTTTTCACTCTCAGCTGTATGCAACAGGATATGGAGCAGGAGGCAGGCTAGGTATTGGCGGCACAGAGTCCGTGTCCACACCAACTTTGCTGGAGTCCATCCAACATGTTTTCATAAGAAAAGTGGCTGTCAATTCTGGAGGAAAGCACTGTCTGGCACTTTCTTCAGAGGGAGAAGTCTATTCATGGGGAGAAGCAGAGGATGGAAAACTTGGCCATGGAAATAGAAGGTGAAAACCGCATGAGACATTGTATTTTTGTAGCACTCATTGTCAATACAGATCCTTGTCACTGTAAGGATTTTTTTTTGTGAGCAAACCTCCTCTTCACCCTAGCCCCTGTGACCGTCCGCGTGTAATTGAGTCCCTGAGGGGAGTGGAAGTGGTGGATATAGCAGCTGGAGGAGCACACAGTGCTTGTATAACTACCAGTGGAGAGCTTTTCACATGGGGAAAGGGTCGATACGGACGACTGGGCCATGGAGACAGCGAGGACCAGCTAAAACCCAAGCTGGTCAGTGACCATTGTGTTATGCGCTGTCAATGTATTTTGGAAATATCTGTCAATAGAAGTGTTTTAGAGACTGTGTTAAGACAGATTTCAAAAATCATTCTGCCGTCTCCGAGGTAATTTCAGTGAGGTAAAGCTTATGTTTGTGTCTGTTTGATTTGCCTAGGTGGATGCACTTCAAGGTCACAGGGTTATTGATGTTGCCTGTGGCAGCGGGGATGCCCAAACTCTATGTCTAACAGATGATGACATGGTCTGGTCTTGGGGAGATGGCGACTATGGCAAATTGGGACGAGGAGGCAGTGATGGTTGCAAAATACCGATGAAGGTAATCCAAATTGCAAAGGAGTGAACACTGCAGGTCATTGTAATCTTACTTGCCCTTTGCTATTTTAGGGGGAAAAACACCCATTCATGAGAAGCAAAGTGTGCTATGTTTAAAATTAAAAAATGTTTATTTTCCTCTTCTTATACTACCATACTTGTTCAAATATAAATGTTGAAAACTGTAAGACTTACCTGCTTTGACAAAACATACTTTTCTGACATCTGATATTCACTTTCTTAAAATAATGAAAATGAAACCCTAATCACTAGATAGGTGTAGTGTTCATTGTAACCCTGTTTACTAGGTGATTCACTGTCCTTAAGTCTAACTCTAGTATATCTGTTGGACTTCGTAAGATCTCATACTGAGCACTGTTTATCGATAGACCAACACTGGTACATGGGATAACAAGGATTCAAAAGTTCCACACAGAGAAAATTAGTGGAATGGAACTTGAAAAATGTGGGTCATGTAGTTTTGGCAACAAGACAAACTGCAAGCAGAGATGCCTTAGCTAGAAACAGAAACAAAAAATATACAAGTCTTCACCAATGTGCAATCGAAACATACAGCCTTTTCATTGGTGTATGACATTAAGTATTTCCTGCAGGTGTGTGCAGGTTGGTAAAACTGTGACTAAGTATTTGGATGCCTTGAGGTCAGGACTTGTGAAATGCCAAGTTTTGTTTTATGTTTTTTTTTTTTTTTTTTTTGATTATGATGCCAATATGGCTATGGATATTACTGAAAACTAGCAAGTAACTTTATTTTATGAAAGTGGGTTAATATTTTGTGATTTTGTGACACCCAGATTAAAGGAAATGGAGTAGTGTTATGTGTACAACTTTTATGAGTTTGAACAATATCAGATGTTTTAATAGTGTTATGGTATTACTCTAATTAGTTAATTGTTTTTCAAAGAATCTTAAGGCCCCTACTTACAATTATCTAATATTTTTATCATCCTGAGTATTTTTTTCTGAGAATCTGATGCTGTTTGACATCAGTCATTAGCATGTTGTTCTCACTTGCTCACTGGTTTTTCTTGGAGTCAAGAAATGAGTGACTTGACATTTCTTGCCTTCAGATTGATTCCCTCACTGGGCTTGGAGTGGTGAAGGTGGAGTGTGGCTCTCAGTTTTCTGTGGCTCTAACAAAGACTGGGACAGTCTACACATGGTAGGTGCTGTACAATGCAGCTCACCTGGCAAATTGAAAGTGACTAGAGGATTCAGTTACTGTATGTATTTGTACTGTCATTCCAAGGGGGAAAGGTGACTACCATCGCCTGGGACACGGCTCTGACGACCATGTTCGGCGACCAAGACAGGTTCAGGGGCTACAAGGAAAAAAAGTCATCGCCATTGCCACAGGCTCACTCCACTGTGTTTGCTGCACAGAGGATGGTATGGTCATATACAGTAGATTAATTTGATCTAGGCTAGGTTGGATTTTAGCTTCACAGAAAACTTTGCTGTTATGTTTGGTTCAGGAGAAGTGTACACTTGGGGTGACAATGATGAGGGCCAACTTGGAGATGGGACCACTAATGCCATCCAGAGGCCAAGATTGGTGGCCGCTTTGCAGGGCAAGAAAATTAACAGGGTGGCCTGTGGTTCAGCTCACACACTGGCCTGGTCCACAAGCAAGCCTGCAAATGCAGGGAAACTACCTGCACAGGTACTTTGCCTTCAGCCTGGGCTGCATGAATAATGTTCTGTATGCAGTACTTCCAGAAGGTGGCAGTAAAGTTGTGCAATGACAAAAATTGAATCCCTTCAATATGTCGGTATTTGTGTTTTAGGTACCCATGGAGTACAACCACCTGCAGGAGATCCCAATAATGGCACTGAGAAACAGACTACTACTGCTGCACCACATCTCTGAACTTTTCTGCCCTTGCATCCCTATGTTTGACTTGGAGGGGCGACTTGGCCAGACTGGGCACGGACCCTCTCTAGGTTTTGACACACTCCGCGGCATACTCATCTCCCAGGGCAAGGTAGGGTAGTAAGGGATTCAGAGCAGTACACATCAGATCTAGAAAATTGTGTTCATATGACAATTTCATTTTTTAAAACAGGAAGCAGCTTTTCGGAAGGTGGTGCAAGCTACCATGGTGAGAGACAGACAGCATGGACCTGTGGTCGAGCTGAACAGGATCCAGGTACACTGTGTATTTTTCTTATCAATAGTTCCTGTCACTTTTCTCTTCAAGTTTTGCGTTTTCATTCTTACTGTAGTTGCCCCCATCATGCTCCCCTCACAATCACTGTGAGCCTTTTCTTCCAGACAGGCTCCTGAGCCTTCCATGTGATGTCTTTCATAATGGGATTTTTTCCTCCCCTCTGTGTGAGTGTGAGCGTGTGTGTGCAAGCATGTGTGTGAATGATTTGTTCTCCAACCGGTCTAGAGGGGTTCTTGGTAAGAGTTTTAGACTTGTACTCTAGACTTGTACTGTTTGGGTAACTGTGTCCAAGAACTCACGACCATTAGTATTCCTCTTTTCACTGAAAGGAAGCCAGTAAGCACAGAGAAGAAAAGAGTCAAACCCAAATCTCTCTTTACCAGGTAAAGCGTTCTCGAAGCAAGGGAGGCCTGGCAGGACCCGATGGAACTAAGTCTGTATTTGGTCAGATGTGTGCCAAAATGAGCTCATTCAGCCCAGATAGCCTGCTGCTGCCTCATCGGGTCTGGAAAGTAAAATTTGTCGGTGAGTGTCCCTTATACAGTATATTATTGGGAAAGAAAAAAAAAAAACCAACCTGACACCTACGTCCCTTAAAAATACACTCAAAATTATGTTACAAGTAAAACAGGACTGTAAATTTCTCAAACTTCCTCCTACTTTTGTTTTCAGGAGAGTCTGTAGATGACTGTGGTGGGGGCTACAGCGAATCTATTGCTGAAATGTGCGAGGAGCTGCAGAATGCCCTGACCCCACTGCTCATAGTCACTCCCAATGGCCGTGACGAGTCAGGCGCCAACAGGGACTGTTTTCTGCTAAACCCTGCTGCCAAGTCCCCCCTTCACATGAGCATGTTCCGCTTCCTAGGTAAAATCCAGTTAATCTCCCAGTCAGGTCTTCTGTTGTGTTAGACCCAGTTAAATGTAAACTGAAAAATGTCGGTCTGTTTTCAAATTTGCAAATGCCTCCTGCAAATTTTCACCTGATAAAACAGCTATTTAATATGCTTAATTTAGTGCACTTTTTTTGTCCATCAATTTTAGACATTATTCATAATAACAGGTTATTTCTGTTTAATGTGGGTTTAATGGGATGTGCTGTGGTGTATCTACTAGGAGTGTTGCTGGGTATTGCAATCCGCACTGGAAGTCCGCTTAGTCTGAATCTGGCAGAACCAGTATGGAAACAGCTGGCAGGCATGAACCTGACCATTGCTGACCTCAGTGAGGTACAGTATGTTCACATCCCTTCCCCTCTCTGCAATCTGTATATATAGAACATGAATGAAAATCAGTCGAATGGAAATGTTTCAAAAACTGTGTGAATTTTCTCTCTGGTGGCATTTATGTTGGATTAAGAGACATTTGTATAATTAATTAACTAATAGTAAATAATAATCTTGAAATTCTTGAAATGGGAAGTGTTTTTTCCAGGCTATGAACACATGGTCTTTATCTATAGCTTTAAAATGTCAATCTTCAGTTCAAAAATGTATGTCATGTAAATAGTCAGTCAAACATTCATTGTGTTGATTCAAATTAAACTTTAATCTCAGTACTACAGAAGAAACTGTTTTACTACTGAAAAAACTGAAAAAGTTGTTTCTGAAGCTTAGCTTTATATCAAAGCTCTTGCACAGTGAAGGTTTGTGTCTGTAGCTTTATTTCACCTGCTTAATGTTGAAGCGGATCTGTTAACAAATATATACAGGATGGTGACTTATATATGGGGTAAAATATAATTTGTTGTCCATTTAGTATTTGGAATAAAAAAGCAGGGAACATGCTTACTAGCTGCTCTTGCACGTAGAAGCCCACTGTTTATTGTGGAATAGAGGAGAAGCCACTTCTATTGTTTAGATTGCGTTGAAGGATCCTTAATTCACAAAACGGATCAAAAAGATTCCCGGGTTGTGCTCGTGGCCCAGATATGATTACATTTGTCTCTTCCAAATTCCATTGTTTCAGTAAGATGTCCTGTATTTGTGGCAGGCTCATAAAATCAAGTTGACCTATTAATCTTCCAGGTGATATCCACGTATTGTTAAATGCAGTCCCGTCAAGCTACATCTGTAACATCAAAGTTTTGAGAAATCTCACAATTGATAGCCTACATTTAAATTTATATATAAAGTTTCATTCTCTGAAAAGAATTCATCTGGTGATTTTCAGAGGCGATTTAACACTTGAATCCCTTACAATATGCTGTAGGAAAATTACTGTTTTATTTGTCCCATCCCAGATTAAACTGTTGAACCCCTCACCTCACTGTAAAATGTTTAAATAGACAGTTTAATTGAGAAACCATTCACTGGTACCTCATCTTCAAAGGTTACCATCAATATTAAATGTAAAAGTAGAGAATCACAACCTCAGCTATTGTGTGAAGCTCAGCATGAGTCTACTCCTGCGCTCACGCTGTGATCATGAGCCTTCTTTGAGAGAATACCGAAGCAGAAAAAAGACCTTCTCCTTCACAAAGCTGCTCTTGTATTATGTTTATGCCCCTGAGGTATCAGGAAAGGTTAAATGAAAAATAAATTCAGCACAAGCCACAAGGAGTGAATGACTCTGAAGCTCACGAGAATTGTTGTTGTACAAAGCCCTAGTGCACGGTCACATACTCTACACCATTACACAATGATAATAGTGATGAAAAGCTGATATTTTGCATCCTCTGCCCTTTCCAGGTTGACAAGGATTTTATTCCTGGTTTGATGTACATCCGGGACAATGAGGCCACAGCCGAAGAGTTTGAGACCATGACTCTGCCATTTACGGTGCCTAATGCCAGTGGTCAGGACATTCAGCTCAGTTCAAAATACTCCCACATCACCCTCGAGAATCGTGCAGAATATGTCCGCTTGGCAATTAATTATAGGTGAGAAAACAAATCCGATGACGAGGAGACTTTCCAGCGTGTATTTGTTTACCTTAATGTTCTTTGGTTGATGTCCTCCAACCTCAGGCTGCATGAGTTTGATGAGCAGGTATCTGCAGTGCGGGAGGGAATGGCTCGAGTAGTTCCTGTTCCTTTGCTTTCACTTTTCACTGGGTATGAGTTGGAAACTATGGTGAGTAGCACAGTTTTCAGGTGTAAATGACGTTCTCCCCTCTTGTTGTGAACAGGTTTTGCAGTAAATGCTTCCCTCATTCATTCAGGTATGTGGGAGCCCAGACATACCGCTCCACTTACTGAAGTCAGTCGCCACCTATAAAGGTGTGGAGCCAACAGCGCCTCTCATCCAGTGGTTCTGGGAAGTGATGGAGTCTTTCTCCAACACAGAGAGGTCTCTCTTCCTGAGGTTTGTCTGGGGCCGAACACGTCTGCCTCGCACCATTGCTGACTTTCGTGGCAGGGATTTTGTCGTGCAGGTAAGAAAGAACTGTTTAAAATCTTTAGAAATGAGTTTGCTTTCTTGCCCAGAGACAAAAAAAAGAGAATACTTTCAAATAGTCAAGTCGAAGCTCATCGTACAGCACACATTTGACAAAGAATGAATAAATGCAAACCATTTAAACTCTATCTCATGCTTGTGATAGTATGAAAACCGTATCTTTTTTTTTTCCCCCAAGCAAGTAATGTTAAGAATCTCTTGTGTATTTGTTAGGTACATATGGGGTTGCCTTTTTAGAGCTTCTTGAGATTTTTTTTCTTTAGTCAAGATGCAATGCAGTCTTGATTAATTACCGTTGATGTATACCATATCCAGAAATGTTCGGAGCCTAAATATATTTATACTGTGTATCTTATTTTCAAAAATATGCTTTTCTTTCTAGTTCAAGTCAGGATAAAGTGAATATTATACTTTTTTTTGTTGTAGATATAACTACAAAACTACAATTGATTACAAAACCTAATCAATTCAGCTTTCATGTTGGGAAGTTAGCCAGCAACTCCTCAGTAGCTTAACTTGAAGTAGAGCCTACACCTATTTACACGCAAGTTCTCGTCTTGTCAGAAAAGAAATCCATGTTTGTAAATAAGGTGAAAGTGTGAGGGTTGGCGGTAAGTGCAGACCGCTCCATTTATTTAGAAATGTTTATTCATTATTATTAGGATCTTGTTGTCTGAAAATAGGGTCTACCTATTTAGACAGAAACTACATTCTTGATTTGCAAATCATGTCTGAACCATTATTTAACAATCCAGAATCTAAAAACAATTACTGGATTTTTTTTTAACAAAATTGAGTGTCACCATTGGATTTTAAATGGTAAAACCAAGTTTAGTCCAGGACTTAACTTAATCCTTGACAAGCTCTCAAGAGTTTATGCTGAATATGGAAATGTTCTTTCTGCAAAACACCAAAACAAATATGAAACAACTTTAACTTGGTCAGATTTCCAGACAATGTTTAGACTAGTCCTGAATTAAATAGCATTTTTGACATTGAATATTCAGAATTCCTTTAAATTTAGTTCTGCAAAATCTAATTTTGTATCAGGGAAGCTGACTGCGTTAGGCTTCTCTTGTACTAGACACAAATTACCACCTGCAGGATGGGAAGGTGCAGTGCATCGGGGAAATCATGTCGTTGAAGGGCACCTTCATGATTGGTTCAGACCTGCAAAATTGTATGGAAGAAATTTGTTTCTGATTAATTTGCATTCTGCTCCTTGAGAATCATTTAAAAGTTGCACATACAGGGCTGGAGTCTCAGTATTTAGTTTGAAGTACACCTCATCCAGAAGTCCTGGTACTGAACCAAGAAACACTTAACTTCCTCTCAAAACCACGCATGTGTAATCAGCCAAGATTTACCATGTGAGGGAGCTCTACAAATTTACTTTGTCTTAGCCCTCTACTTAACCCATTTTTAATCATACTATGCTATGTTGCCTCACTAGTAATATAGTAGTGGAGCTAATTTCAATACCTCTTCAGGAGAAGAACACAGCACAAGCATGATAATACATTAAAAGTTAAATGAATAACTAATGAAATGTATTCCTGTTTTGAGCTTTGTGAGTCTTTATACTTAACTCGAACTGTCAAACAGTTATGTTGATTTAAAGTCTCTCATTTTAATCTAACAATGTCCTGACTGTAGGTGCTGGACAAGTACAACCCGCCAGACCACTTCCTGCCAGAATCCTATACGTGCTTCTTCCTGCTCAAGCTGCCCCGGTATTCCTGCAAGCAGGTTTTGGAGGAGAAACTGAAATATGCCATTCACTTCTGTAAGTCCATCGACACAGATGACTACGCCCGCATTGCTCTTTCCGGAGAGCCTGCGGCTGACGACAGCAGCGAAGATTCTGACAATGAGGATGCTGACTCCTTTGCCTCAGACTCCACCCAAGACTACTTAACCGGACACTGAACTCGGGTCTTTGAGGTGCCACAGAAAGACTGCATTCATCCTTACTGTTAATGCACAGATTGCAACAGACATTCTTAGATGACACAAGTGTCTGTGGGGAAAAATGTGCAATCCGCTTTAAAAGTGTTACAAGCTTAAGAGAAAAAGGAAAACACAGATTTGCTTGTATTTAGCTTAATTAAAATGGGGGAGGGGCTCAGGTGAACATGCAAATGTTTGATATGGGAATAATGTATATTATTACAGTTTGAGTTGAAAAAAAAGGCTCTAGTCAAGCACTGTGGTAGATCTCCAGCTGATATGTGTGAATCTCTTGTCCCTAGTTTGTACATAGAACTCATTGTGTGACAAAAAAAAGTGGTATTACCGTTTGTCTGTTGGCAATAGCCCTTTTTCTTTATATACAAAAAAAAATTTCTAATTAAAAAAGTCAGTGTTTCTCAGTGTAAGAGCCTTACAGATTCTTGTATTTAGCCCCACCTACCGCCTATGTGCACTGTCTCCTCAAAGAATGTACATATGATTGTGCCATGTATTCACAAGAGAACTCATTCCCCCATATTACATGTTAATACATTTCGGTTATTAAATACAAATGACAAAATGAAACATTAACTGTCTTGAAATGGTTGTGGTGCTTTTTTAAAAAATGTGCTTATAGCCCATCTTCCATTAAATAGCGTGGTTCAAAGAACAGTTGGAAATAAAAACAAAACAGAAACACAAGTTAGTATCATTTCAGATTGATATCAGAATGATATCAATTAGCTGCTTTATTTTTTGTCTGCCCCTCAAATAAGTATTGTACACTGGATTTAGGGATTTTAATGGACTCTGATAAAGGCCTGCCATACTTACCAACCCATTATTTTAACATTTTTATGTCTGAATGTTTTTCCCCATAGTAAAATCAAATTTTGATGTGTCAGACTAACATTTGGCACAAAGGTTGTATCCGTTTTTACCCTGTTGTTGGACATCACTGTTGGTGTCAGGGATTAAAGAAATCTCTCATAATTAGACCTGTGGCATGCCCTTGCAACCAGTGGTTGAGCATCATGAGGGGCTGTGTCTCTCTCACGTGCTGAGAAAAGTGATGTTGAGGATCTTAAGACCCTACTCAGTCATGCACGGACAGCTCTACACATTCCTCATACTGTATCTGGGGGCTCTCAGGGGTGTGTGTGTGAGTGAGTGTGTGTATGTGTCACACGTGTACATTCAGCCCTCAACCTTGAGACTGCATATTTCAGTGTAGTTCAAAGCAAGGCAAGGAGGGGGGAAAAAAAAAACAGTTTTATGAAGGCTTGATTTGGCTTAAAAATCATTAGCATTCTTTGCAGACTTAGTGCATTTTTCCGTAATTTTACAAAGTAAATTACACTGGTGGGAATCAGGTGATTTCCAAAACAGTTTGGGCCAGAGACAGAAAGAATGAAGACAAGGCCAAAATGGTTGGCTTCATCTTGGTTTAAGTATTAGTTGTTACATAAACTAGTCAGCGGTCACTTAGGGATTATGTGTGCATTATTTTCCTAACTACAATTTTGCATATTTTAGCAACCTCAGAGTATTTCCTGTTGTATTACTTTTTTACAAGATAAAAGTGATCCCCCTCCCCCATTCTCCCTGAGCTGGATTAGACAAATGGGTCTGGTTGAGCACCACCCCATAGTAATCTTGAAGACATGGAAACACGTGCAGAATATTTGTATATAAGTTAGATCAATGGCCTGAAAGTCATAGGTAATCCATGCTAAGTTGATGGGACATAATCCTAATAATGAGCAAATACCAGCTGGAAAAATAGCAAAACCGTAAAAGAAAACATGCTTTCAAATTACAATGACAAGAAAAGAAAGTTACCGTCAGCAAAATATGAACAAACAAAACTTTAGACACAGCTTTTAAGATGTCAAGGAAACTCAGTCATCAACATCATGAATTTGAGGTTCAGATTAGTCATGCAGTGTCAGTTTTACTATGACTGAAGACTTTCAAAAAATGTGTAGACAAACATTCTAAAATGTCACACAGCTTTTCATACGTCACACGGCATCTGCCTGTATTATGTCTCAGTCCTCAGATTCCATGATTTTTGTATGCAGAGCGCTTTATACTTCAGTTATCGCTCGCTAGTGCAGTGATTTGGGGATTTCTAATCACCAGTGTGAAGTGGATGTAATTACAACCTCTGTGCCTTATAGGGTTAACATGAGCAGCTCATCACTGTTTTGCAAAACAGGTTAATGGAAAGTCTTTCAAATTGATTGCAAATGAGATTAAAGTACATTGTATGTACATTCTACCAAAATGGTAAAATGTCTGACTTTATGTAGGGCTTGTCCACTTTGCGGTTTCAAAGGGCTCTATACTAGATAGCATTCACCTATTTACACACAATTCTTCTTCTCCTTTTTGGCTTTTCGCCTCAGGGGCCGCCACAGCCAATCAACCTTCTCCATCTAACCCTATTCTCTTTATCCTCCTCTCTCACACCAACTACCTTCATATCCTCCCTCACTACATCCATAAATCTTCCTGCGTGTCAGCTCCAATTCCAGCATCCGTCTACCAATATATTTACTATCCCTCCTCTGTACATGACCCAACCATCTCAGTCTGGCTTCTCTGACCTTCTCTCCAAAACATCTAACATGTGTTGTTCTCTGATAGACTCATTCCTGATCCTATCCATCCTGGTCACTCCCAAAGAGAACCTCAGCATCTTCATCTCGGCGACCTCCAGCTCTGCCTCCTGTCTTTTCGTCATTGTAAGTGTTTCTAGTCCATACAGCATCGTTGGTCTCACCGCTGTCTTGTACACCTTTCCTTTCATTCTGGCTGATAGTCTTCTATCACATAGTACCCCTGACACTTTTCTCCACCCATTCCAACCTGCTCGAACCCATCTCTTCACCTCCTTTCTACTCTTTCAGTAGCTATGGACTGTTGACCCCAAATACCTGAAATCCTCTAACGTCTTGATCTCCAGTCTCTGTAGCCTCACCGTTCCACACAGGTTCCTCTTATTCACCCACATATACTCTGTCTTGCTGCGACTAACCTTCATTCGTCTCCTTTTCAGCGCACACCTCCACTTCTCTAGATTTTCCTCAACCTGTTCCCACTGCAGATCACAATGTCATCTGCAAACATCATGATCCATGGAAATTTCTGTCTTACCTCATCTGTCAGCTTGTCCATCACCACTGCAAACAAGAAGGTACTCAGTGCTGATCCCCGATGAAGTCCCACCTCCACCATAACCTTCTCTGTTACCCCTACAGCACACCGCACCACTGTCTCATAGCTAGCATACATGTCCCGCACCAGTCTTACATACTTCTCTGCCACTCCAGATTTCCTCATACAATACCAGAGCTCCTCTCTTAGCACCATGTCCAGCCTTGCTACCTTTTCACCTGGTCTCCTGGCCACAGAGTATATGCACCTTCCTTCTCTGCATCATGTCGACCAACTCTACCTTTTCCTGTCATCATCCCGATATTCAAAGTCCCCACTCTCAGTCCCAGGCTCTTGCCTTTCCTCTTCTCTCTCTGCTTCCGAACATGCCTTCGTCCTCTCCTTCTTTGACCTACAGTAGCCCATTTTCCATCGGTTCCCTGCAGGTCATCGGCACCAATGGTTGTTGTTGTTAACCTGGCCTCTACCGATCCGGTATCGTTTTAGGTTTGATTCGCATGTTTGGTTTTTGCAAAAGTTTTTTGCAGATGTCCCAGGATGGCCCGTGCCGCCCTGAGGCTGCATTGTATGATTGTTAATGCAATTGTTATTGTTAAAAAGACCTCTGTCTGTCTAGATCACACTCTTTCTATCTCTCTGCCTTTCTCTCTTTCTCTCTCTTTCCAGCCCAGTCAGTTGAGAAAGAAGGACAACCATTTTGAGCTTGGATATGTCCAAGGCTTCTGCCCAGTAAATCAAACCGCCGACCTTCCGATAAGGGGATCATTTTTAACTTTATTATACAAAATAGAATTCCCTTGTCACTGACCCCCATAAACATTCATTCACCGTCTGCGCCAGTTATCCTGTACTCCTGGGTTGCAGCTGGGCTGGAGCCAATCCAGGCTGTCACTGGGCAAGAGGCGGGTTTCACACTGGACTGCGAGTTATTTATAGTGTCACCCTCAGTAAACAATTTTCCCCCCAAATCCTCATCTGAGCCACTAGTTTGAAGCCTTTTTTTATCACATCATCATCACCACCATTTTAATAGCGTTTGTCCCGTTTGGCTGCAGGAACCTCTTATGTTCATGGGTATGCTGGAGCCTTCTTCTTTAACAATACACATGGCTCATTTAGTTAAAGATATTTATGTTTTAGGTTAAAGTTAAGAATTAAATACAATACAGTTAATGTTTTGGGTTCTACAGCTCCCCAATGTATATATATTTTGACTGTGCCAATTTGTCACACCAACAGCTCATGCCAACAACCAAAATTCTCCTTATTAAATTTAGATTTGCATGTTTGCTACATGACAAAAAGCTTTAAAATTTCTTACAGACTCGAACTTTCAGGGACAAATTCCATTTATATCATGCAATCAGAGCGGCGCAGTGGCACAGCAGTGATGCTGCGGTAAGTGCTTACGCCTTGCAGCAAGAATGATCCTGGTTCACAGGAGCCTCTATGTGTGGAGTTACTCCCTGTGTCTGCATGCATTTTCTCTGGGTTCTCAGGTTTCCTCCAACAATTCACACACATGCAGAAGGTTAATGGGAGACTCAAACGATGTGTGAGTAAATAGTTTTTCATTTCAATATGTGGCTCTGGGAATGATTGGCGACTTGAATGAATGACTCGTCTAATCACACATGTAGCAACGTTGTCATGGAGTCCATCGGTATGAATGTGTTCAGGACAGCAACCAGGTCAGGGAGGGAATTATTAAAGTCAGCAGTAGTAGCAGTTCTCTTCACATATTGGGATTTAAAGGGTTGGTGGTTCCATCGTAACCAGTCATAAAATAAAAGTGAGTCGGGGTTGACATCCAAAAAACCTTCTCATCGATCAGGGTATTTAAACTGACCATGACCTGGATGACTGAGAACCTCCACAGACATACATGTTTAATTCATTTACACTATATGTACAGAGAATGAAATGTAAGAGCTGCTGTAAATCAAAATCTCTTGTTTAAGCTGTGATGCAGCCACAGAGAAGTCTCAGGCCACAGCACTTGGATCATGTGGGACGGGTGTGATGGAAGAGAGATGCTCGGGAGACAGGAGAGGAGGCATGTGACTGTATGGGGGAGGTAGCCTTTTAAAAAGACTTAGTCTTTCTAGCAATACTTTGAATGGAGACTCCCTGAGCCATGAATCATCTGTATTTAAAATTGGGCCTACTTACATTTCTTTATAAAGAAAATTGTTTTTGATTTGCAATTCGCACCGGGTCGTGTAATAAAGTACAATAAAATGTCATGTCATTTTGCAGAAAACTCAGGATTTAAAAAAATAACATGCTAATATGTCTACACATTGCAATGGATGATATTGTGTGTTTTACATATGATGAAAAAAAGGAAATTATTGAAATGACCAAAGGTTGAATATAAAATCACAAACTTACTTCTTACTTAATGCTGAAATCAGTGGAACCAAAAATTTGAGCAGTTAAATTTGTGTAAATATCTTGTACATAATTAAATATCTTTTACATATGACAAATATATTTTTTAACAATTTTAACATTTTTTTTGCTGGAGATTTGCTGAAGATTCTCTGTCATTCAGGTCATGGCACTTGTCTGATAAATGTCATATTGGCAGCTGGACTTAAAAATGTTCTGATAGCGTTTTAGGCTTCTTGTACAGGAGTAACGCATCATGATTATATTTCAAGATGAGCTTTAACAAACTTGTAAAATGGAGTTGTTCAGAATTGCGTTCTTGAAATAAAACAAACCGATCATCTCAGGAGAAATGGGTCTCCATAAAAGTAATGTTTCCCCCACCTTGCAGTTTAATAGCAGCTAACAATGCATTGCATTCACCCATTCACACACTGATGGTAGCAGAGGTGGCGTGCAACACACTAATCACACCATCATGGGAAACTGCAAGCAATAGGGTCTTCAGTGTCGTATCCAAGGCAATGGCATGCAGAGCTAGGAATTGTATGACAAATGTTCCTACTGGACGGACCTCTGCTCACTCAGGTGAGCCATTGGGGCCCCCGTGACCAATGTCTGTGCTGTGGAGTCAGATATGGTAGTTTTCGGGCAAAATGTTTGAAACTGTGAGAGATCATTTACTATACAGTTCAGTTGTCTCCTGATCTCGGGAACTTGTTCGATTTCAAATTAGAGCAATGAATTAGTAAAATCTAATTTCAAGATTCAGAACTGCGACAAAAGGAAGGTCATTTCACTGCAACTTACCCAAAAGAAAGTTACACTTCTATTAGTGCATGTATTAGGGGCATTTAGTTAAGGAGAAAGATTTCTATGGGTGAACATGAATATTGCAAGTAGGCAAGAAGGATATTAATGGCTTAAGTGAAATATCAATGGTGCCGAATTGCTGACTTAATTTGGAGGTAAGATTCAATAAATGCTTGTTGCAGAGTAACCATTGTGTAGAAATGGTGCGAATTTCAGTGCAATTCATTTTCAACAAGAGTATTTAATATCTCCCTTAAAATTGGAGCAAGGCAGGTCTACTTTTGATTTTAATCCACCCAACTTTTTTTGATTGATAACTATTTTCCTCCTATTGTTTCAAGCTGATTCTGGAACACTGATTGAATTCAGCTCACAATGAAGCCCTTTAAGCAAAGCCCGAGCTGTACTTGTACCGCTCTAGATGATTTGGAATATCTATTAACATGGAGGAGGTCATGAACTTGTATGTGATCAATTAAAAATAAAGCAACAGATGAAACAAGATGAGCAATTTATAATGCACTTAAAAGCCTGCATCTTTGAAATTGTATACAACCCCAAATGCAATTGTTAGGGAGGACCAAACTCACTGAGCAGTGAATTACAGTCTTAAGATCTCTGTGACTTTTTTCATTTGACAACACACAGAGCATTCGAATCCCCCAAAATGCAGTTGCATATTTTTGACTGTGAGTGTTGAATATATGAAATGACTTTATGATGTTGTTCCTAGCAGTATGCTGTGTGTTTCCCCTATTTTTTTTCACATGTTCTAGTTTAATACAATTAATACTATGTTGCTTCTGAACTCAATGATTAACTGTGCTGAGCCAAAAGAGGTCAGCGAATGGACTACACATGATCTGTTGGAGGAAATTCTTTTGTCACAGCTGCATAACAGTTACAGTAATTTCAAAAATTAATATGAATATTAATACTAATAGAGAGACAGTTAGAAGACAGAAGATAGCAAAGACATCCGCGAGTAAACAGACAGCAGGGAGAACAACATCAGGGATAAGAATGGACAACAGAATGGAAGAGTGAGGGTGAAAAATAGACGTCCAAAATTAAAGGACAATATAAATAGAGTGACTATAGCAATGACAAGAATCAAATTAATAAACAAAAATAAACAAAGACAGCAGAGTTAGTGCATGACATGTGAATTGGTGAGGTAGTGAGGTTGTGGGGTGCAGCACAGATGCACCTCAGTCTGATGGCTGTGGGGAAACTACGGCCCGCGGGCCACATCAGGCCCGCTGGTCTGCACAAAGATCGTACTTGATGTGAATAATTGAATGAGTGAGTGGGATCAATGAATGTGGGAGCTTAAACAGGAGATTATTTCATTTTTGGAGCTACTTGAGAATTTTCCTGAGCTGAATGACACAGATCGGGTTTGCGATTTAGCCCGGTGATTTTCAACCAGTGTGCCGTGAGAGATCGTTGAGTGTCACGTCTGTGGCGCAATGACATAGAGGTCAATGTTAGAATTATTGCTGAGTGACAGTGATGGAGATGGACAAAAATAAAAAAGAAAAGACGGTGAGCTCGAGGCAATCTAGCGAAAGCTATCTTTCATTTGAATTCACTTTTACCGGGGAATTAACTGTTCCCTCCAAGCCACAGGTGTCAAACCCTGGCCCGTGGGCCAAATTTGGCCCGCAGTGTAATTATATTTGGCTCGCGAAGCCTTACCAAATGACTATTAGAGCTGGCCCACCGGTGTCATAGCCTACAGCTAATGTACCGCTGTACCGCTAATGCTACAAATCCCAGAATGCTCTGCTGGTGTTTTGTCACGGGAATCACGACAGGTCCCATTAACACCCTCTCCTCTGTTGACAGTAGCCATAGCCATTTTTTTTCAATATAAATATCAATGTTTGCCCGTGACTTTGTCCCAGTCATGAATTTTGGCCCACTGTGCATTTGAGTTTGACACTCCTGCTCTAAGCCGGGCGTTTGCGCAATCGCGGACTGCTCCAACGTTCTCCGCGCGCAGCAAAGCTGAAGTGTAAATAAATTAAACACATTTATTTTATGTAAAGTTCAGGTCAGATTTTATTTTCCATCTCCAAACAAAACACCCTTCCGTTCAAAACAAGCTGATGATCTATTTTGTACGCTTACGTACAATTAATGAGATACGGGCAGTTTTTTTGTAGAAAAAAAGCACAAAGGTAAATGAGAGAGCCCTCAAAGCTAGCTACCTTGTTGCTGAACTCGTAAATCAAAAAAGTCCCACACTTTGGTAGAAACATTAATACTGGCAGCTTGTAAAGCTTGAGCAAGCGCTTCATGCGTGTCTTTCTTCCATTACTGCCGGGATATCCATTGTGTGTTCATCAAAACAGCCCCAGATTTAACACTAAGTAAGTATAAATACATTAAAAACTCCATTATTAAGTATATGTGTTATATGCACTGTGTTGGAGTGTCATTTTGTGTCATTTCGGTTGGTGGTGTGCCTCGGGATTCATTAAATGTAAAAAATGTGCCGCAGCTCATTTTAAGGTCGAAAATAGCCTTTACTGTGAACATACTGCCACACATGTACATGTATGAGCTAGACATGAAGCTACGCGGGAAAAACTGGTTTGTCCATGAAATGCAGGCAAACGCCAGAGCTTTCAAAACCAAGCTGGTTTTATTTTTAAAGCAAATGTCAGATGAGTCTGATATGTACTCTTATATGTATTGCATCTTGTGCTGGCCCCGGCCCGTCTGTCAAATTTTAAAAGTCAATGTGGCCCCTGAGTCAAAAAGTTTGCCCACTCCTGGTCTTAAAGCCTTCGGTTCTGCACCAGGGCGGGTCGAACCGTCGGCTGAAAGAGCTGCCGTCGTGCAGGATGGCTCCCAGTTTGTCCTTCACCCTCAGATTGTCCAGGTTTAGTCCCACCACTGAGCTGGTTTTCCTTACTATCTTGTAGGACCTGTTGACCTCACAATGGCCCCACCTGCACACTATAGTGAAGAAGAGCGTCCTGGCTGCTGGTAGAAGGTCTCGAGGAGCTACAAACGACCTCGGTCTCCAATGTGAACCCCAAGGTACTTGTAGGAGTCCACTATCTCAACATTTGAAGTAAAATTCGATGAAAATTTCGGATGTGAGCTCCTGACTCAAGAGTATCTGCTCTCACCCGTGTAGTTTGGAATGATTGATGAATGATAATAGAATTTGACCGCAAAACCTCACCAGCTGATCACGGTCATGCGATTTGTTTTAAGTCACCGGAACTTCATTCTCATCAAAGAAGAGCAGTTGACTTGTGGCGGTTACAAAAATATATGACTATATGATTATTTGAAGGTATATTTATCATTGATATTTTTAGTGGTTTACACTCCTCGATTTATTTATATGTGTCAAACAATTAGGGAGGAAGAACAAGAAAAGGATGACAAAATAAGCTGCATGAGGTCGCTACTAATTGGGAGGGAAGAACACGACTGGGAAAAGCTGAAAAGAGTTACTGAGGTAACCCAAATGTGACAGTGAACAATGGAAAGCAACAAAGCAGCAGTCACTTATCCATAACAATTCTTAAGTGATGAAAGAAAAGAAAAGAATTAGATCTTTTTTATCATCCTTTTTCAGAGCTTTTAGAAAAGCATCGTTAACTGCTGAGACTAATTTATATGTGCATCCCTGTCAAGGAAGTTAATCATTTCTCCTTAACTTCCTTATTACATGATACGCATCCAGTGTTTGAGAGTTAACCTGGTACTGAGCGCTTCATGTGAGGAAGGTAAACTTTGGTGACCTTGATTTGCTGTTCGTTCAATGCGATAAAAAGAACAAATTTTCGCAGAATTACTGATGTTAATCCAATAGCCTCCAGTGTTGGGATCTGGGGCCAGGGGTCTATGTGTGTTTCCCATCACCTCTGTCAGCTGGAGGGTAAGAGGATCCAGCTTGTCAGCCCTTTGGTGCCAGATTGTTGGTTGTTCCTCATCCCTGAATTCCATGTCTTGCTTTTCCTCAACAGTTCCTTGTCCCAGAACTCAACGCCTCTCCTTGCAAGTTCCTACTCCCAAGACTTGATGCCTCTCCTTGGAAGTTCCTAGTTCCTGAGTCACAGGAACAGCTCTCCATTCGTCTCCCTTGTCAAGTAAACCCCTTAAGACATCTAACCTCCTGAGTGTGCCTGCGTTGGGGTCAGGCACTTTCCAAAATTATAACCAGGGCAGATAGTTTTTTAATGAAGCAGGAAAATACAATCAGTCCAAGATTTAAGTCTTTACCTCAAACAATCTTGTCTGGTGTAAAGATTGATTGATTGCTATCTTTGCTTGAATTGATATTTTTGGATTTAATATCAGGATTTCTCACAATACTTTATATCAGAAAATAATCAAAAATATATAGTCTAAAAAAGATATGCCAAGGGGAGTCAAAGGCACTGTTGCAGCTCGTGTCAGCTAGGTAGGATAGCGATAAGAATCTGAATTGTAGCTGCAGCTGTGGCTCTGTAAGACCATCAGACACAAGGAGTTGACATTGTGTGGATTCATGATCTTGCTGTTTGAAATGTAAGGTCATAAAGATGAGAGTCTGTTCCTCTGATGCATAATTAACCCTGACTAGTGAGTGCTGGGAACAATTCTGTCATGAGATAAGGGACCGCTTTGTTTACCAAATGGTACAAAGGGCAAGAATTACATACTGCATGAAGTGAAGCCACACAATCTATCACGCTCATTCCTCGAATCTTTCTAGAGCAATGGCAATTCTCTTGATCCCGACCATATGTCACACGTTGGACTTAACTGTTATTGCACCTCCCAGCCAAGCCTTCTGTTTTAACCCTCAATTCCACAGTCAAGCCCATATAAATAGCGAAAGACCAGTCTGAACCCAAATCTCTTTTGTGTTTTTATAAATTTAACATTGTACCTTTTGAAACCCAAACAAAATATCGATTTGCACCTGACACACACCTACACACACACATACAGTATATATTTCTTCTTCTGCTACTACTAATGCTTTTGTATTGCGTAAGCGGAGTCTTGCCCATTCGTTTTTATCATATATATATGTCATATATATATATATATATAAATATATGTATGTATGTGTATATATATGTATATATAGGAGTATAAATATACATATATATGTATATATATATGTGTGTGGCTATACACATACATATATATACACACACACACACATATATATATATATATATATATATATATATACACTGCTCAAAAAAATAAAGGGAACACTTAAAAAACACATCCTAGATCTAAATGAATGAAATATTCTTATGAAATACTTTGCTCTTTACACAGTTGAATGTGCTGACAACAAAATCACACAAAAATGATCAATGGAAATCAATTGTATCAACCCATGGAGGTCTGGATAAGAATCACACTCAAAATTAAAGTGTAAAAACAAACTCCAGGCTGATCCAACTTTGATGTAATGTCCTTAAAACAAGTCCAAATGAATCTGTGTTGCTTCCTGAGTGGACACTATGATTTCACAGAAGTGTGATTGACTTGGAGTTACATTGTGTTGTTCAAGTGTTCCCTTTATTTTTTTGAGCAGTATATATACATACATACATATACATATAAATATATATGTATATATACATATTTATACTCCTCTATCATAGATAACCTATGACACTCTTCTATTTGTAAGATAGACAGGAATCTGTCTAATAATGACAGTGACCAGTGAGTTCGTCTTTGATCAAGATTGCAGAGTCGCAGTAGTAGCACTATCTACAATCATTCAAAGAACTCTCCGTTCATTGTTTTGCATGTGATTGCACTATTCTTGCTACTCTATAGTACATCGGCACAAGACTTGTTAAAGTTTGCCCCCCAGACATCTTCTCTTTTCAGCTTTCATATTTTCTTGTCACAGGCAACAGTGAGAACAGACCAGGTGACTGGGTTCACTCAATGGGAAACATTGTTTTCTCCTTGGTTTCAGAGCTTGAAATAGGATGATACTGGAATTCGGTAGACGCTGATCACTCGACAGCAAAAAAAAAAACAAAAAAACTTTTTTCTCTCATTGAATTGGAACATTATAAAATGGTATTTAATTGTAGTCATATACAAAATCCAGACAGATTTATGATCCATGAATTATTAGTGATCATCTAGAAATGCTTATAGAAGGAGCAGATGGAAGTCTTTGACCAGTCTGATTTTTCTGCAGCCTCTGAAACTGGAGAGAATATGGAATATTATACAACAATATTATAATATGATTGGTCCTAGTCAAACAATAACAGAAATAACTTTGAAGAAAAGCACTAAAAATGCTTTTTTTAGACAAATGATAGATTTAATCTAACTGTCAGGTATTTTTCATAATGGTTCAATGAAAGGAATTTCTAATAACCTCATCCTACTAACAATTTACAGGATGTTTTAAATTCAATCTGCTAATTCATGTGGTGTCAAAAGTATACCGTATGTATTAAAAGATTATAGGGAAGAATCACCGCTTCACTTCTTTAACTTTTACAGTGGACTAAAAATTCTTGATTTTTTTACTAATTTTTAAATAAATTCAAACACACATATGTGGCCAAGCCTAGTTAATTCGTAATCCAATCAAAGAAATGCGTTTGCCCCTAATAGAAATATAGGTCAGTCTGGAGTTTGTGATTAGTGCATGCTGATTCTCGCGCTTATAGTCTTGTAAGATTTTGTGCTTGGCAAAATTATGCAG
This sequence comes from Fistularia commersonii, assembly GCF_037954325.1. Taxonomy (NCBI): domain Eukaryota; kingdom Metazoa; phylum Chordata; class Actinopteri; order Syngnathiformes; family Fistulariidae; genus Fistularia; species Fistularia commersonii. The sequence continues at coordinate 3,664,737 of NC_141299.1, read as the reverse complement.
ATTACAGTCTGGATTGTTCTGATGGGGGGCAAATCTTCAAGGTTGGGATGCTTTTTTTTAGAAAAATAACAATACAGATATTCCAAAACTTTTCATTCATGTATAATCATAAATGATTCTGTCTCCCGACTTGACCCTTTGACTTTTTTGGAGAAATTCTGACTTAAATCTCTCTGACCCTGCTCAAAGGACACACTAACACACACACACACACACACACGCACACACACACACACACACACACACACACACACACACACAAACCCCTCACTTCAAACTTACATTTATGCGAAGGTTGTCATTAAGTTGTAAACAGTTATGAACAAATGAATAGTTAAGGAAAAATAAATTCAAAAACACAAAAAAAATAAAAAATACCTGTGTTTTATCAGCATTATATTTCATGCTTTTTAATCCTGGCAGAAAGAGACTAAATGAAGGATGCAGAGATCACTGGACATTCTTCTTAAAAGGATAGGGGGGAGGGTTTCCTTGAAAACATCTCTGTCTCTGACCTGTCTGACCTTTCTACACCTTAAATCTGGCAAGTTGACTCAGCCTGGTGGGAGTTCAGCTTAGAGGTTTAAATTTGACAGCTCTCCCTCCAGCAGTTTTTTGAGACTAAGAGACTGGGTTTGAATAAAATAGTCCCAAAGATAACATTAGGCATCTACCGCAGCAATTATATTTGATACATGCTACAAATCTGTTGGAATGAAACACAGTGCAAAATCAAATCTTTGTAAAGCGTCACAAAGTAATAGATCTACTTTCTAAATAATCAATGAGCTATTCATGAAAATCTTTGCACCATTGAATTTGAACCGCAAGAGGTAAGACTGAGTAAAGTGGGGAAATTTCAGTTGTACAAGGGAGGAGAATAACTGGGTGGGAAAGTTTTCCTGTTAAGCCACTATTAACGGAGAAAAAATTGCCCCCCTCAGCCCTCCCACACACACACACACACACACACACACACACACACAGCTCCTCTGGACCCAGACTGCTCAGGAACATCTCCCTCCTCTCAAGGGGAGTGCGAGAGGAGAAGAAAAACCACAGCCTCTTTGCCTTTCTCCTCTTCGATCCCAACTCTGTGCTATAATATCACGGCAAAAAATATAATTCATTCCAGCATCTGTAACAACTTGCAGCATCAAACGTCCGGATCTGTGTGAATTACTTGTTCTTCATGGTGCCGGATGTTCATCACTTTAATAAAACCAACCAGAAAATCATTTTTTCTACCATCATTATCATAAACATCATCATCATCATCATCATCATCATCACCTTCGCTATCCAAAAGATAAAAGGTAAGATGCATCCTTTCTTTTCTTTCCTTTTCTTCGTTTCAACAATTATTTCTTGTATTATGTTGCATTTGTACAGCATGCAGTCTACATGGGATGCATTTGCAAGACTGTATCACACCTGTGCACCTTGTTTCAAATTATTAAGGCTCGAGTTAAAAATTCCTGAAAACGGGAAGGTATTATCTCACTGTGTCTTTCAGAATTCAATTTTCCCTGATGTGTGTTTTTTTTTTTCTTCTGCAAACACTGAAAAGAAAAAAAACAGTTCCAACCTAATAAATATGTAATTGTACCGTTACTGGGTAAAATAGTTGTTTGACCACACATTTGACACATTTGACATTTGTTTGAAGACATTTATTGTGAACACAGCTGGATACATTCAGAAATCTGGTCTCTACTTTGCCGAGCCCACGGGCAGGGTGTCATATAAAAGGGGTCATTCTTCTTCCTGATTAGGCACATCAAAAATATTGGACAAGGCTATTATGTGAGGCATTACAAACTAAATCAATCATATAATAAGCCCCAAACCAAACACGTCATTTTTTTTGACCTATTCGTATATCATTAGGACAGTCGGGACTATGGTTTTATTCATAAGAAAATATTCGCCCACCCAAAAGTGCCGGGCATTTATTCTCCATCACACAGCCTGCAGAAAAATGTGTCGTAATTTCTCTGCACTCGGTTTTCTGGAGTTGCAACAGTTGCTAATTGTTCAGCGGATCAGTTGTGCGACCCTGTACTGCCTCTTGACAGAACTACAGTTTTACGCCTTAGAGAGGTATTATTGTAGAGCTGAAATGTCGCACGTGAGCTACAGTCTCCTTTCATGTGAGCAATAATCCTGTCCAGTTCATGGAGCTTTTGTGTTGACGAGGAACACGTCTGCTGCAGCTGCCCTTTGCCTCTGACCCTGTGCTTTGCTGGTATGGTTGCGCTAAGCCATGCAGCTGGATGCTCACGTGTAATCGCAGCAGAAAGTTTGAAGTTGCATTGGCTGGATTATTCAATCGCTTCATTTACTTCTGATTTAGCCTATATTTAACGAATAAAAACCGTTATTATCCTCATGGCTTCTATCATCAAGGTTGATGCATTTCTTGCAACAACAGAGCTCTTTCTTTGTTTTTGCCCCCAGAAAGAGAAAGTAGAAACTTTCATCTTAGATTAAGGGGAGAACAATTTGTCTACATTCTGTGGCATATTTTTAAGAGGAAAAAATTAAAAACCCGCATTAAGGTATTACTTTTATAAGCATTTACTTAAGTTTAATGTCAGCACACAAGTCTTTTAAAAGCATTTATGCATGGTCAAATTTTACAACCTTATAATTGCAATTATAAGCCGTCCAATAACAACATTGTCATATTCATAGCAAAAACAGAATTTGTAAGCACCAACATATATTTTTTTTTTCAAGTCGCACTTGTATTGATGTGATTTTGAAAATGATACTATAAAATAATTAAAAAAATGTTTCATATTCAATTGGAGCTAGCTGCTCTCGCCCTGGCAACCGTTGCCATGGAAACTAGCTCACGGGCGCCATGAAGGTGAGGGGATGATTTATCCCAGAAGACATGGCAGAAAAAAGAAAGAAAACATATAATTTTCACAATGAATGGCAGGAATAGTTCTTTTTTTTTTTTTTTTTTTACACCTGTGAAAGATTCCTGCTTGTTTCTCATTTGCGGGGCGTCTGTGTAAAAAGAGCACAATGTGCAGAGACATTTCAGAAAGCGTCACTCATGCTACCATGCTAACTACCCAGCCAGGCACAGCACAGCGGTAAAAGCCTGCGAGTTAAAAGCGGGTTTGTGCAAAAAGCAGTCTTTTTTCATGATCCCAATGAAAAAATCCCCGAAAGGAACCAAAACCTCATTTAGAGCTACGTATTTCTTGATTAAAAAAAAGAAAGCATTTTCAGACGGGGGGAGTTCAGTGCATTGACGACATGGTAGTCGAATTCAGCTATTGAAACATTGTGACAAATGTGTTTGTTAAATGTAAGATATGATCATTTTACTTAAAAATGCTGTAGATTTGGTGATATGTTCAGTGAAAATCTAAAAGTTGATTTTTGTATGTTACATAAGTGATAATCTCCACAAACATGGTGCAAGGTAGTGCATGACTTGTTCAAAACACTGCTATGTTCTTTAAGTAATCCAAAGGTTACAGACTATACAGCATATAGATAAACCTCAGGTTGCGCTAAATAACACAGACTTGTTCATGGTGCCTCCTCATTCTCCCATTGTGTCGTGCAAAAGTTCAGCACAGGTTAGTGTATCATGTGTGTACCTGTAAAGGAATCTTACATAAAAACTTGGCCTGTCAAGCGTTAAACCCCAGGAGGCCAACAAAGTGCAGACTGCCAAAGCAAAGGATGATAGGAAGACTCTCCCGCAAATCTCCCCACTACACGTCACAGTATCATCATGTGATAATTCCCCCCCTCCAAGGGTCACTTTTTCATATTTTTTTTTCTCAACTGTTTTATGCGATACCCTGGTTTAGTTTTCAGGTCTGCATCTTTTGTAATTGTTGCACAGGCATATTTTTTTGATGAAAACATGGTACCTATGTTCATTATGCATCTTCTTAGCTGTTTATTTTGTTCTACTTTGGTGCAAAGCTACACTTTGCTGAAAAGAGGGTCCCCAAATGACACTATAGTCTTCCCTGCCTTCTTTGTCTGGTGTTTTCAAGTAATTACAAGCATTTTGTTTAGAAGAAGGACCATCTTTATTTTCGCATTCAGTTATACATACAGCGTAACATCAGCTAAATTTGGCCTCTGGACATTAACCCATCCTGGATGAGCTCCTCCAAACCACCGATTTCCTTTTTTTACCTGCATCATAGCGCAAATAAGACAGTTTCATAATGTGTGGACAGTTAAATAAAAATTAGAGGTGACTTTGAACTACAAAAACTAATTTTATACAAGCTATGCTATAGAGAAAGAAATAAGCAGGTCAAAAGCCAGCGTTGCTTCATTGACGTAAATCAACAAGAACCTAAATAGACTAAATACTTCAACCAGTTTACCAGATTACCAAGTAATCTCTCCATGTGTGTAAGGTACAAACAGGTTACTACTTATTAACATCAAATACAAAATACGATTGCGTTTTACTTCCTCTAAATGGAAAATAAAAATGTTTCGTAATCATCTTCCGCTTCCTATTTTCTCCAACAGCCTCACCATGTATTTGGAAAATAAAAACAACCTAGAGATCGAGATGTCTCAGACGAGCGCCCAGGTTCATCAGGGCAGGAACAGCTTGAGATCACCGGAGGCCGTGGCAGGGAATTTCGGGGAGCTGCGGCTGCTGCGGGGCATCTCAGAAAGGAGAGACAACCAGAAAGTGCTTTCCTCTGGACAGTGTGTCATCCATACTGAGGGCTTTGTCCCTGTTCGACAAGAGGACGGGTAAGGCTCCTGAAACACCTTTCCTAAATACAGCATATATGAAAAATCTATTTTTTTTTTACCATTCATTGATTTGTTTTGGTATCCAATATCAGACTGAATTGTCACTTTTGCACCCCATTCTCTGACATTATCTCCACTCCAATTCATTTCTGCAAAGATAGGGAGAATTTTCCCACATCAATAACTAGAAACTGCTCGAGAACATTCCAGTTCCAGTGGCATCTAGTTAATGTAGGTGCGACGTGGGAAGACACAAAAACTCTCTTCTTTCAATTACATACCTTCCTGAAAGAATGCTGATTGGTTTCAGAGTGACTTGTTGTTTTATTTCATTTATAACAGCGCTGACAGCTGTTGAACAGCCATAACCATTGCTGCTATTGCTTCTCGATGATAATGGTTCACGCGGCGAGAAATAATTCACCTTCGATTGTAACATGGAGGGTGAGAAAACCTGAAGTCCTCTTCGGGAAACGCAAGTAAAACAGTATGTCAATTCCGCTCATAGCGGGGATTAAGATACAGTTATCAGTCCATCATTAAATGTAATCAATCTCTGACCACACAAGCAATCGACAGATGCGTAATTATACGACACGTAACAGACAGAGGCGGAAGGTGTAGTGCAGGCTTTTAATTCATCAGTCCCTTTCTCTCAATCTTTCATCGAAATTGCCTTTTCATCTGATAAACAACAGATACATGTCACAATGTCAAACTGAAATCTTCCGAATGAACTTGGTCGAGTGGGAGAATATCCCTTTTCTGGACACAGGGAAACCCGTATTATAATACTTCATATACTACCTAAATACCTACCTACAATATTATCAAATGTTTGCAGCATTCTAGTCATCTTCAACAAATATTTTAACCAGATTTGGTTTATTGTCATCTTGAGAAAAGGTGCAACTGCCTCAGTCACATTCGTCTGTGGCTATTTATGAACAGAATGACAAGAATTTTCAAAGACTTGAATACTATTATAATTGTTCTTGGAAGAGCTGTAGTCATACAAGCAGAACCACATCACACGCCCAGTCAGTTCAAGTTACCAGTCGAAGGAACATGATGGGAAACAAAGATTTCTTTTACAGTGACTCACAAATGGACATATGCGTGGCTGTGGGTGTGTATCTCAGTCATCATGGGGGTGCTAATCTCAAGCCCGTGGGTGTGACGTCATCAGGATTGTACTGAAGAAGTATTTGCCTCACACACACAAAGTCTGTGTTGCACATGATGAGGGTTGAACAGCTGATCCTTGCATGTGTTCTGTTAAATGCAAACAGTAGAGACATATGCATGATGCAACAATTTATCGCAAGAAAAGGTATGTTTTTTCAAAGAATTCCAACAGCTGAAGGAACGAGGATGAAAATGTTGAAAAAGAGTGTGCTTTTTATTGTTTAGGTTTAGATGTCAGACTTAAATATTTAGCTGTGCCGGAATTAACTCGGTATGAACGACCAAACTTGAAGTGCCCATGTCTTCCTCATAGCATCCATAAGTATAAGGGAACCAAATTATAGGTAGTTAATGCTTTGCAGTTTCTTTTCCAGGTAAGTAATAGCACAATGCGCTGTTTAAATCAGTGCAACTGTATTTTTTTTTTTACCAAAATCATATTTCTTCCATTCATAATCTCTGTGAAATATGAAAAATACTATGAAAATCACATGTTGCCACTTATTAGCTGGTGTCTTAAATGGATCTTTTGTCCAGTGCTGCAATCTTCCTTCAAAGATGCAATCAGGGGAAAGATTCAGCATCATTTTGGCATTTTTTCCTCTTCCTCTTCAAGATTTAAAGTGCTTGTTTTCATTTGTATAGTCTGGAAACATGTCTCCTCTTACTGTAAAATTTTAACTTTGCAGGCCACAGTGCATCCACTCAAGTGTGATATGATAGTATAATAACATTTCTTGACATTCAGAAAATATGTATTTCGACTGAAGAGGATTATTGCAGCAGATATAATATCTTGACCCACTGATTCAAAGCATACAAGTATCTGCTGTCAGGGATGTTTTCTTGAAATGCGCTCTAGAGACTAACATTATACACGAAACATTTTGAAATACTGGCAAGTTAAAAAAAAAGATCTAAGAAAACTTTTTGCAACTAGTAGTGACAGATTAAAGTGCAACTACTATTACATAACTTGACATTTTGAGAATTTCATCAAAAGAGGTTGTATTTTCCTTTCATGAAATAACAAAACATAAAGTTGTAAGAAGTGAAATATAGAAATAGAAAGTGTGATTGCTGGTTGTGACCCAGCTGGGGGCTCCTGAGGCTGGTAGCCTGAAGAACCATCGGGGATATGGTTGCACAGCAGGTCAACTTAAGGCCCTTTAATCGTCTCCTGAAGGGTTGAATCACCAGCTGCTCCCCCACCTCAACGGCCCCGGTGGCTTGGAAAATCTTTGCTTTAACTAGTGACTGATGGCTGGGATGTGACAGCTGGCCTCTCTATTGACGTCAATGTTGCTATATATATATATAATTTTTTTTTTTTAATGATTGTATTGTTTTTTTTATTTCAGGTGCAATTTTAGTGTGGTTAATATTCTCAATGGGAAGAGAAATTCAGCCAACATTACGGAGAGGTCACCTCTGCTGAGATTCTCCCAAGATGACAGGTGAGCAGGTTTTTACTTTTCTCATTCGTTTACCATCTATGCCAATTTTTTTGTGAGCAATGTTGAAACGAGGGGGAGGAGCCAGTAGCGGCCAATATTTTAACTCATTCTTTATTTTTGACAGTCTTTTTTAGTTGTAATTGACTACCTGTGCTGTGTCTAGTCTGGCAATGAAATGCTGATTTTAGGTCCATTCCCTTCTATATCCAAATGATAATTTTTTTCTATTACAAACGTGAGGGATTATATCCTGAACTGGTATCTAAGTGCAACTAAAGTATCAGTCTCTGTCCACTCAAGTGATACATGCCTGTGGACTGACTGATAGCAATGATGTCTTTCAGCATAACTTACATGACTCTACATGACCCAAACTTTGCTGGAGGTGATCAGCCATGGGATAGCAGTGCTTTGGACCTTGAGAAGAGATACCGGCTAGGCAGTGAGGTCAACAGCCTCTCCCTGTATCGCTCCGACTCCTCGGAGAAGAATGACCCTCTGGACAACTACAGTCTCAGTTTCAGGCTCATTAGCAGTATGAAGTGAGAAGACTTTTGTTTCACTTTCTCTCTCAGCCTCTCTCTCTCTATCCCTGATTCTCTCTATCTATATCTGTCTCATTGTCTCTGAACATACATGCATGAATATACCGGTATATTGTTTATATGTTTGTATACACAAACACGCATATAGATGTACACTGCTCAGAAAAATAAAGGAAACACTAAAATAACACATCCTAGATCTGAATGAATGAAATATTCTAATTAAATACTTCTTTACGTCGTTGAATGTGCTGACAACAAAATCACACAAAAATAATCAGTGGTAATCAAATGTATTAACCCATGATGTGTGGATTTGGGGTCACACTCAAAATTAAAGTGTAAAAACACTACAGGCTGATCCAACTTAGATGTGATGTCCTTATAACAAGTCAAAATGAATTAGTGTTGCTTTCTAAGTGGACAGTTTGATTTTACAGAAGTGTAATTGACTTGGACATTGTGTTGTTTAAGTGTTCCCTATATTTTTTGAGCAGTATAGATATAGATATAGATATAGATATATAGTGCACAGTCAGAAAAATAAGAGTGTTCAATTTACTAATAATTTAATTTATCTTTTTTTTATTTTGTCAGATGCTGCTTCAGAGTCTCCAAAGTCATCACAATGTTTACCATTGTGGTTCTCTGCAGTGTAAGTGTATTGACCCACTTTATAAGACCCGGGCATTTTACGGCCCGCAGGCCACATCTGGCCCATTTTGCTTTTTTAAAGTATTCAAAGTATTTCCTTTGACTATTTTAATAAGTATTTTCAATCAATATTGAATTTAGAAACTCCGTATTTTTTCCTTTTGTTTAATTTTGTATGGATGATTGCAAACAAAATAATGTCGGTACATATATATGATCATTAATGATTTTAAAGTTGAAATAAAATACCAAAAAATGTGAAAATTTAAATTGCAATTTTCATTTAGTTCAATGTACATGATACCTAGTTGGCCCGCACATAAAAATTAAATAAAGAAATGTGGCCCACCAGCCAAAATAATTGCCCACCCCTGCACTGTATCATTGCACTGAAAGTCTCTTATATATATTTGTATATTGTTTCTGTGACAGCATTATTAGACTATTGTAAACAAAAGACAAACAAACAGCAAGCAGCAAAAAAATTATGCAAAAAAGTTCCACATAAAATCAGCGAAACCTTTGACAACTATGTCAATTGTCTCTTTCTTTATCTTCCATTCACAAACTCATCCATTGCAATTTCATAAAAAATTAGATACCTTATAATAATGTCACTATCTGTGTCCAACCCACAGAAAATATACCAATTCCCAAAGAAATCCTGATATCAAAGTGTTATGTGTCAGGTTTTATTATAATGTTTATTGCCTCTTGGCAGTTTCTCTGTTATCACCACAAAGACAGAACTGTGCTTATCCTTCCATCTCAATAATCACAGAGAAAATCAAATCAATGATCTACCATTAATGACAGGTTATCCCTTTTATGCATCCTTATTCAGTAATAATGGATTTAATTTCATCCCCAGACATTGACAGCGTCTCACCCAACTGCTGTAATTTCAGTTCATATATATATTAAAAATTACACAAAATATGTTCACAAGTAGTTTAAAATGAATTGTCGGTAACTTTTTCGGTTAAAAAAGGAATCTCTGACTGTTACCTTGGATTAGCACTGACAGTATGTTGTTATTGTCTTTTTTTCGTCTAACAACTGACAAATTTGGGTGAATTTATTCCAGTTGTTCTTCAGCATGTATCCAGACCGAGACAACCCTTGGAGAATGTTGGCAGTCTCTTCAACAGAAAGTTTCTGTATCCTTTTCCTGTTGTCACTATCACATTATGAAATGTCATTCTTCGAGACCGGAAACACTGAAATAAGACCCGTCGATTTCTTCCGAACGTATACATTCATTACGTTCACAACATTTCTCTTAACGATGGGATACAGCAATGAATCTGACGGATTTTCGAGATAACGCTTTGTTAAAGCTGCAAGTTGGGGGTCCGTTCATCGGAGGCATGGTCAACTTTGTCAATCAGGAGTTCATCCTGATCCAGGTGGAGCAGACTGAGCCTCCAGGACAAAGGAGGAGGAGACCACAACAAGTAGGGGCCTCTGTGCTATGCATCTAGCATCATTCGTCGAGGAAATGTTAATAACTACATTTATCATCCTTTATATTCGAGCAGATGATTCATAATTGGTCCATCCCTTTAAACGGTGAGCGAAACGACCAGATACTGTTGACAGAGACCTTCGAGATGGTCAGCAGGTATTCAGAAAACACACACTGACTTCGACGCACATGCATATTTAAAGACTCTTAAATCGATATTGATATTGACTGGCAAATAACGGTCTAATCGCAAATTATGATACTATCCTTTCCCGTGCAGTGACCCAATCACAATAACAATTCAGGCCTTCCTGCAAGATAATGAGGTGGTGCCATTATCCATGACCCACCAGTCACTCTACGTCAATGTGGAGACACAGGTGGCCATCGCGGGAATCATCTTGACGGGTGTCTACGTTCTCATCATCTTTGAGGTATATATTTCAGTTCTTAGGATGATGAAAATGTTTTTGTTCCCGATCCGATTGACTATTTTGATCACATATGATCAAGCAATTCAAGAGAGGCATCTGGTTTACTCAGTGAATGAATTGCGCTGCGTATTTGACATTTATAGGAATGAATCCATTAGAGGGACAATACATGTTGGATATTTTGGAGATCAAGTCACATAGACCAGACTAAGATGGTTTTGACATATATGTGAACATATGTGAATATATATGTAGAACGAAGCTGTGTTTAGAACTGCTGGGAAGGATGCCCAGAGGAAGGCCGAAGAGATTTATGGATGGAGAGAAAGAAGACATGAGGATGCAGAGGACGGGGTTTGACGGAGGCAGATGATTTGCTGTGGCAACCTCTGGAGGGAACAGCCGAAAGGAGAAGAGGAAGATATGTTTTTGTGCTGCAATATATTTTATAATGAGTATAAAGTAAACACTTCCACTTAATGTGGATTTCTGACATTGCTGAAATAATTGAACTGCTTTATAGCAGTGGTTTTTTTAGTTGAAATCATGCTCTGCCAGGCCACAGTTCTGTGAAGTGTCACTCACTGTACTGTGAGATTAATCTTCCTCTATGAGGGTTTAGTCTGAAAATATGTAGACATGCGCTTCTGAATTCCTGAGTAAACGAACTCCAAAATGCATGGTATTATCGTTTTCAGGATTAAGAAAGACCCACTAATTGATGCGTTTATGGTTTTCTGTTCACATTTTTTGGACTTCAATGCGATGCAGTTTAGTTATATTTTGTTTCATATTTTGCTTATAGTGTTAAGTAAACAGAGAAATCTAAATAGCCCTTTTCATAAATACCTTACTTATAAGGAGGGTATAAAGGATTCTTATTTTATACATCTTTAAGTATCAAATATTCAGAAATACAGTATTCGCCACCGAACTTTATGGGGAAAAAGAGGCTCTGCCACACAAAGTACACTAAGAAAGGACTACGCTATTGAGTCACAGTAAAAGTTTGTGAATGAGGTATTTCACCAGGTCATGGTGAATTCATGTCGAAATCTTCTTGTCGTGGCGACTGGACATGAATTTCTTCACATGAAGACGTTTCACCCGTCATCAGAGAGGCTTCTTCAGTTCTAATGACCCGTGGGGAATTTCCAAATATAAATGAGAGGGTTTTTTAGCTGAATCTAGGTTACGCTGGCTTGTTATGTAAATGTAAGAATTGATCAGCAGAAACTAGGTCTAAGAAGGTTGTTGTGATTATAGGGGTGTCATTCTTTGTGAGAAAAGAGCAACTTTTGTGGGATCACCCGTCGGATCACGTGAACCGAGGCTCGTGGAAATTAGCAGGGGCTCATTTTGGCGATGAATCTTTCCTGGTTGTTTGGAGGGTGCACATGGGCCTGGTCGCTGTGTGCAAGTCTTGGTATTGATTCTGGTACGGCGTTATACGTTTGTGAAAAGTTGTGTCCAAGGCCCCCCTCCTCTGATCAGAGATGTTTTTTTCTGTTATGAAATTTACTTCACCCTACTATATTAAGGAAAAAGAGCAAAGTAGATATTTCATCGTGCATTTGGTGCAAAATATGCAAAAACGGGGTTTACTTGGTTAGTTGTATCTCTCTATTTTGAATCTATTTTGAGTATTTTTCTATTCATATACATGCATTTACCACTTCACTTTATAGGACCTAGTTATTAGTTGATTTCACCAGGTCATTGTAGGCTGCTAAAAATAATCAGTCAGACCGACAAATAATTAAAACAACAAATTGGAGATGGGATTTTTATCAGCCAATTATTTTTATAAAAGAGATGCAAGAATGCACAGATGATTATCAACCCACCACAGAATTCACACAAAGTCCCAGTCCAACACAATCACACTGAGTCATGGAATTAAACTGAAAATAATTAGCTGTTACACCTTTTATAATTTCAAGCTCTCTAATCGCTTAAATCTTGCACGCTGGTGTGCCAGCGAAATTCTTTTATTTGCATCTTGATCTGTAGTTGCTATTTTTTCTTTTGTGTCAGTCATTAATAATTTGTATGATCTTGTCCGGCCACAGGTTGTTTTTTTTTTACAATATTAGAAACACATTTCTTCCTAACTCCTTCACACTTACTGGCCTTTTCCAATGTTTGAAGTGACATACTGTTTTTCAATTTATTGTGGTTGTATAGATGTCAATCGAGAAGCCTTGGCCATCTAAACTCATCACAGACCTTAATTATTAAATGTAGGCAATATCATAGGTTAATGTGAAGAGGGAACCTGGTTGTGGAGAATGGCTTCATTATGGATTCTGTTCTGGTATCTGACATTACATTTCATAATAAAGAGCATCACAATATTAAAGGATCCTCATGTTGTTTGCAAGATTTTCTTAAACTGCCACCATGGAGCTCTTGAGGGGGTTGACTCATTTGGTAACTTGAGAAAACGTATTTTGCTTCATGCCTGTGGGCAACATGCAGTTACAGTTACTCCCAAATCTAAAGAAACTCCTGAGCATTTCTTTTAGCCATATAGCCAGAGTTATGAATGTTCTGTTAAAAAGCAATTTACAGAAGTATTGAATGCTCTACAGTGGTCCACAGCAAATAACTTTGGGGTGAGAAGCACAAACCAGGTTGAAACCAATGAAGCTTTATATACTGTTCAAAGTGAAACATATACTTGGATTAAAGATTCTTCAATTCAGGGCCATGATATTCATTTTTTTTCTGTCATATTTTTGAATTTTCAGATTGTACATCGTACCCTCGCTGCCATGTTGGGGTCTTTAGCTGCTTTGGCTGCATTAGCTATCATTGGCGATGTAAGTCTCTTTCTTTTTTCTACTTTTGGGCTTGAAATTGAATAGATCCAACTGGAGTGTTAGATTACTGACTCACAATCTGTCAGCAAATGTAGGCGTTAAAAAACAACAGCTTTTTAGCTGTAGCACGCTGCCATTATATTGATATCCCTCAATATGCTATAAAAACAGTTTGCTTGTTTATTTTTAATGGAACGAATCAAATGTCTCTCACCCTCCTCACCTATGTGACACCAATGTCCAGGCCAAGCCAAATACAACTGCAAAAGTTAAAGTAAAAGAATGTTAATCTGATCTCAGCTACTCTATCTGTAGAAAATATACTGTACATAAAAACATAGAAATATATATAAGTTATGAGCTATTGTGATGATGCGTAAAATGTGATTGTTTCTTTTGATTGTCCTTTTCACAGCGACCGAGCTTGGTTACTGTTGTGGAGTGGATCGACTATGAGACACTGGCTCTTCTATTTGGCATGGTGAGAACTAATTGCGGAATATTCACCAAGCAGAAAAATATGATTTGATCATATGAACAAAGTAATCCGTAAGAAAGAACTGCTTGTCCAATTTGTCTGCACATTATGTGAAATACGTAGGAAACTATATATTGTCTTATCTTACAGATGGTACTGGTGGCCATTTTCTCAGAGACAGGCTTTTTTGATTATTGCGCTGTAAAGGTGAGTTGATAAATATTAAAATCTATAAATATCTATTGTGCCAATGAGGATGAAGATGCTCTGTGTGTTGCTCAACTGATACAGTCATTCCGTTAGTTTTTGTACTATAAACATTTGTAAAGTACCTGCATCAAATGTTATAGCACCTCCCGACACGGATGTACATTGTTTTTTTGCTCAAGTGACAGGACAGAAGTTTTGTAAAACCTATGAAAAATAAGAGACCAAAGAAATTTTAGGGCCTGTTTTTGAGAAAGACTCAAAGGTACAGGACTACGATTGGCAAAAAAGATTAATATTTATTTTGCTCACTTCAAAGTTCAGGAAAAGTAGGTCATTGCTGCCTTATCAGAGAAGTTGAATGTGCTGAGCTGAAGAATTGCTTGTTCCTCCATGGCAGTGAGATCTGTGGCCAAAGGCATTATGTTTTAGGGTTTTCTGTCCATCTGCTTAACCATCTGTTCGTCCAATTCTCATGATTTTTTTGAAAATAAGACACGAATGTCCACTTGGACTAAAGGAAGGGCTAATTTGCGTGTGATGGTTGTAGGTCAAAGACCAAACATTAACATAAACTAAAAAAAAGAAAAGAAAAGAAAATATTCTGACCGTTACTGAAATGATGAAGCTGATATTAGTATTTGTTATAAAAACTAAAATGAATGTAAAGGTAATTTATAAGAAATTAACCCATTCAATGATCGTTTTAATGTTAGAAATACATTGTTACATTTTGCATAATAATGGAAACTATGGTAATACTAGAATGCAGCTTACAAATGTCTTGAAAGAAACAAATAACAGCATAAATAAAAAATTTCAAATGACAATCAATGATATTGATATTTCAGGTGGCATTTTAGCCACATTTGTGTTGTCATGCAAGAGCAAACAACACGGGACTGTTCAGTAGTCTCTGCCAACTAGTTCTGGTGGGCACAAATACATCTGCAGAAAGAGAATAGATCTAATTTTGAAATTATAATTGGACCGTTTATCAAAATCCATTTGTGACAATGAGTAAATATATTTCAGTGTTACAGGCAGGATATTCTAACATTTGGAAGATTTTGGTTTGGTATCAATACTACTTATAAGTGAGACAATATCAGCTCTAGCTGTTGGCAGCAAAAAGATACCATCAGCTATTCTGTCATTTAGGTTTTAACCAATATCAACTTGTCAACAACACAAATGTCCAGCTGTTCCTGTCGAGAATATACGGTAATAACAACAGAGATATCTTATTTCACAACTATAAGCTGTTATTCCACCAACTGTCCAAAATGACAGACAGACAGAAACAGATACAATTTCCAAGATCATACCTCACATTGCTAATAAAAATGTAATATAAATCTACACCAAATCAGCAAACGTCAGAGGCATACATTTACTCAGATGAGTCCATTTCTCTCCGGTAGAGTCAACTTCTTCCCGCCCAAAGGTCAAGGTTTCCTGCAATCAGACAAAGATCTCTGAAATGCTCAATGATAATCCAATGTATTCTCTGGAGATGTTGAAGAGGGTTGAATATCTTTGTCCTCCAGGAACAGTAGCCTCAGAGAACAGAGGGATCATGCAGGCTCATGAATTTTAAGTGTGAGTTGGACAAGGGCAGGCACTTCAAATTAAAATACCTTCTGAGAAAGAGACTTAGTAGCTCTGACACGGTGTGCCATGACATTCAAAGGGTAGACCGGCATTATTTTCTGGCTTTGGCAAGTTTGTGTTTGTGAGCGTGGATCTCTGTAGCTCTATCGCACAACGCTGTTTAAGGAGTCTGGGTGTAGCTTCTCAATATGAAAAAGACTATTTAATGGTATTTGCATGCAAGTTGTATTGTTTTTACATTTTACATTACATTACAGTCATTTGGCAGACGCTTTTATCCAAAGCGACTTACAATAAGAAAAGGAAGGAAATAAAGGAATTAAATTAACAAACAAACAAACAAATAAATAAATTAAAAACATTATAATAAAATTATTAAAATAAATAAATAAAGTAAAGGAATGATAACCACCCGCCATGTTATTGTTTTTCTGCCTCCTTATAGTGACGTATATCTTCAGCTCACAACAGATTACTTGTACTCCACAATGAGGCCAAATTAAGGGAAATGATATATATACTGACCTCACTGATTGATTCTGTTGTTTTAACTCCAAGCTCTCCTTACAAATCATGGTACTGTCAGTTTTGTCACCACTAAAAATCAGAAACATCAATATCAAACTGCACTTCAAAAGTATGGATCTAAGAACAGCTCAGGGAAACAAGAAACCAAAGGTTTCCAGGGCTTTTTTCTGTGCACTGCATGTGTATGCATGTGTGTATGTGTGTGAGAACAGATGTGTCTTTTCGCATATATAAGTTACAGTAGTACTTTGTTTTTTAATTGGAATGTTGTATTATTGGTTGGTGATTATAAACTTATACTAAACATTTGCATTATCAATGGTAATATTCTCCAGTTAGATTTGTCCAAATGCAGATTGTATGGGCTATCCTGCTTAATGTCAACAATGCACAGCATCAAATAGGTCGATTCAATGACAAGGGCAAGGGCATGCATGTAATGCAAATAAAAAATGACAACAGCAAATCCTTACCTGCAGCACATTGGTTATCATGTTTTTAACTTGTTTTACAGTATCCTTTTGAGTATTAGATTTCCTGACTTGCTTAGATATTTTTTCTTCTAGCAATTGTGTTTTGACTTGTACTGAAACTTTGTCATTCTAATAAGTCCTTTATTTTATTTTATTTTATTTTATTTTATTTTATTTTATTTTATTTTATTTTATTTTTCACCGTATTATGGCATTATGAAGATTTAAATATGCAACTAATGTCTGACGCTATTAAGCCACCCATTTGCTTAACTTAATTTCTCTTGATTTTCACTTGTTTTTCTACAAAGGTGTGACATGAATTGAGATTATTTGTTATTACTGGCCTTGTCTCACATCTGTATTAACTCTCTTTGCAGGCTTACCACCTATCTAGAGGAAGAGTGTGGCCAATGATTATCATCCTTTGCCTCATTGCTGCCATTCTTTCAGCTTTCCTGGACAATGTGACCACAATGATGCTGTTTACCCCCGTCACTATAAGGTATTATTATTCAGCATGTCGGAACCTAGTTGTATGCAATCTGTGTTAGTTCACCCTAACTATTTAAATTTAGAGTTTAAGGCTACAACCTGCTTTGCTATTTATTATGTTGTGAATAACAGCCAAAATATGACTTCAAATACACTGTTCTTTCATTGTTGCTAATTGTATTTCTACTACAACTCCACATGCTTTGTAACATAGGTGACTTAAAAGGTCAAGGAATCATAATATAGCCTATAGCAATTTAAGAGCAACTAAAATCTTGCTGTGCTTTATTACAGTTTGAAATTTGTTTTTTCAGGCACAATGAATAATTCAGTTAAGTTAGTAAATTTAGGCCTCTGTCGGGGAAAATTGATTCGCATTAGAGGAATAGGACATTAACGCAACATTCAGCATGACATAGAATATAACTCACATAGTTAGAGCTAACATCCAAATATAAGTTATGGTGATGATAAACTGCTGCTTGGACTTGACCTTTCTGACCTCTTTCATTGCACTGAATGAAGGTAAATTTGTATTCATTGGAATCAAATGCAAGCTTATGTTTTAAATGCAAAAAAAAAAAAAAAAAAAAAGATATGGAACTTAGTTGGCGATGAGATGAAGAAAAGCTACCAACACTGTTCCTCCACCCTCTCTGCTACCGTCTCCGTTTCACCCACACAAAGCCACTATAACCATTTCAGATTCTATTGGTGCCAAGAGATCTTGCATAGAAGGAGGTTCTGTAGATTACAGTTTCCACCTCTGTCCTTGTCGGTGTTCAGAGGCAATTTTTCATCTAATCGATTCGTCCTTTTAACAAGTAAACCCTGCTCCCTGTTAAGGGAAATTCAGGATGTTAGATTTCCAGTAATCCTGCTGACAGACATACAGTCAAACAGAGAGACAGAGACAGATGTATTGTTGTTAACAAAATAACCAAAGTCGGGCTAATCAATGAACTTTTGGACACCTGACATTAGCGACCAATGACACAGATGTAAACGACAACTTGATCCTAATTTCTTATCTATCATGTAGGAGTGATATCCGCTACAGATGTGAATCAAAATGCCTCTTCATGTTCTCATGTACTTTTTTTTTCCTTTTTTAAATCCCAACAAATCGCCTCTCCGTGCGATCTTTTTGGGACTAAAGGGCTTTTCTATCTCTATCTGATTTTACAGGTTGTGTGAAGTGCTTAATCTAGACCCCAGACATGTCCTGATTGCAGAAGTAATCTTCACAAACATCGGAGGGGCTGCTACAGCTGTTGGAGATCCACCCAATGTGATTATAGTCTCCAATCAGGCCCTGCGCAAAGAAGTAGGCACTTTCACAGTCCTCGGCTTAAACTTGGTCTTAATAATGCTTTAATCGAAGACACGAATCAGATAAGCAGACTGACTTGTGGGTAAAGATATAATAGGATGTGGGATGAACTGCAGTTTAAGTGGAAGCTTGTACTGTGCTGACATGGTAAATGAGGTAATGACGAACAAGCGGTAAAATCTCAATCCTCAAAGATCCGAAAGTGAAATTCCAGACATGACTGTCATCATGATGGCTTTATGCATTTTGGGAAGTGAATGAGCAGTAACTTGTATATTAATTTCAACCATAGTATCTAGATTACAAAGTAGTGTTTCTGAAAAATCAATTGAAATCTATAATCAAAAGACTAATATTCCAGATCCTCTTCCTGAGGATTGTGATTGTATTTTTTGCTCCCCTGGAAAAGTTAAGCCGAAAAGAAACTCCAGACACATTTTTAAACCAACTAAATTTCTAATGTTGTTTTTTTTTACATGAACACAGTTGTTTGAAAGTACAGTCAAAGGATTCATGTTAAGGAATTGATACTGAAAGAGCATAAAGGCAGATAGTATAGCTGGTTAAGTAAAATACATGCTTGTTGGATAGATCAACAATAGAAACATGTATTAAAAATCTAAAAAAATATCAATGTCTATTACCAAGTATCTATTTACATTTAATCAAGTCATTATTACTTTAAGCCTTAGCCTAGCTTCATAAATTAAATTATATATCCATATACTGTCATGGACAATGAATTTGAATGCATACGTTTATAGTATGTCAAAATACCTTCACATTTGAATAATTATTAATATTAAAAATGTTTACGAGAATTTTGAACTTTTTTGATCACTTAATTTTCCCTTTCTGCACAGCTATTGCTCTGTAACCTAACGCATAGGTTAAAATTTCATTAGCTGGAATATTGGTTTCATTAAACTTATGGTGTTTGTGATAAGTACATTTAAATCTCCTGTACCATGAAAATCTTTGATATGCATGGCTAGAAGGCCATAATAGTGCATCTATTTGGAATGTGGTTGCAGATTTTGCTGTGTTCTGCAGTGGGGTAAGACCTGATCATACCTGTTTGTGTTTAGCACAATCATTTTGTACATTTTTACTATAGTGACGCATGTGACGTATGACCCTTATTTATGTTCGAGTACAGTTGATGAATGGATAAAAGCGATGGCAAAAGCAATTTGTACTTTGGCTGCTACCACCATAAATCAACTGGATTAAAAATGTCAAAACATTGGCAAAGCTGTAACTTCCCTCCCCAAGACCTCATATTACACTTTAAAATATTCTTACATATTGTTCTTAAAAAGTCTTTAGAGTTATAGCTGTATCAGGAGATGAAAGATCCACTCCGCCAGCATATTGAATCATTTTTAATACCTGTGCAGATAGAGTAACTAAAGTAACCTATAACCTCCCGCACTAGCACCATTTAGTGAACACCTGCAGCTCAACAACAGCTTTGGCACATTACAGAGACTTCCGCTGAATAATCTTTAAAGCTGGTTTCAGATACTGTCATGCAATAATGTGCAAACACCTGTACCTGAACCCCCTGCTGACTTTCCGTGGGTGTGCAAATGAAATCTGCAAGAACACTTCCCATGTACCATATATGATTTTATTAGGGGACGTACAGTGACTTCTAGACCATCGATCCATCTTGCTGTCCATCCATCTATTCATCCATGTCATCCGTCCATCCATTCATTATCTGCTGCTTATCTGGCAGTCGTGGTCACAGGGATGTTGGCAAGAGTCGGGGTACACCCTGGACCGGTTGCCAGTCCATCGCAGGGCTCCATCCCTCTCAATCATTTAATATATTTTGTGAAATATGAAATGACTACCCCAAAAAATCAAATCATGGAACTGCATGCGGTATCTTTGTGTTCAAGAGCCAAAAAGTACATCTGAATGTATTTTTCTTTTCAGAAAAAGACTTTATTATAAGCAGTCAATAGTTTGTAGTTTATAGTCGACATGAGGAGTAACTGGTCCATAATTTCCCCGTTTAAAAATGTCTGTTTTTAATCATGACATGGTTAAACAATAGATGAGATCACATCGTGTTAAATGTTTAAAATAGCCATCAATATTTTTGTGCCGAAAATCAAAGCTAACATCGCTGAGCTGAAAGGTTTTTTCTGTTGACGTTAAAGTTCAAGTTTAGCTATCTAAAGTTAACATCGTCTTAAAATTTCATTTTAATATCTAACAAGACTTATAGTTTAACAAAATCTCATCAAAAACCAAACCAAAACAACACAACACAACAAAATGAAACCTTGCATAATCCTACAAGTCATGTTGTCAAATATAATACAAACTTTTGATATGACAAGGTTTAATTTATTCAACAGAAACTGCTGTCTACTACCATTAACAGTTGAGCCAATGTTTTATGGCAGCAATCTTTGCCCTTGATCAGTGAATTAAAAAGCCAATGATCTCTGGGTTAATGTAACCTTCACTCGCCATATGCTTGGAGGGCCCAATGTCACATTACTTAATACCACATTGCTTCATGCGCTGTCTGTTCCCCGTGCTTTACATTTTAGCATTCATGGATACATCAGTATGTGGTCTGTGGAAATAGAGTTGACTCTACCAAACCTTTCACCCTAAGCTTTCCTGTCCAGTTTGTCTTGGCTGTATTTCCTCCATGGACAGGATGGCAGGGGACACAGTATTATCATGTCTGGCCTCTGATAAGGCCAGCTTGTGTGCGCCTACATTGTTTATCTACTTATTTGTTTATTTGCACGCTTGCTTATTTGTATCAAGGGGATTTCGGGTAAAACCCAGAGATAGAAAGAATGGCCAAGCAGTGAAGCCTTTTGTTAGGCGATCCCATCCCTCAAACGAGTGCCCTTGTGTTTCAGTTTGTAAACAATCAAGGTGGTATAGGGGAATAGAAAACCTCTCCCCTCCTTTGTTACTGTACAATTTACTTGGGAGTGCTACGTTTTCCGACAATTTATACAGCAGAGAAAAGCAGAAGTAGAAGCGACCCTCTCCAAATCCCTTATTTTTATACCAATGCACAGGTATGGGTTTGACCACAATGATGCATGCAAACAAAACGTGTGAAATTACACTGACATAGGAAATTATTATTGTATTATAATACATAACACATATATATGTATTATAATTATTATTTCGACATTTTTAGTTTTGACCCATTACGGGACAGGTTAGAGGGACAGGTGTCCAGACGTTTGTTGAAATCTATCATTTTCGAATCCCTTTGCTTTTCACTTTCATTTTATATTTTCAGATTTTTTTCTTTTTTTTGATATAATTACTAGCTTATTTTACATTTGTATCACAAAACAATTTGGACAGTTTAACACATAGTTTAAACTCCAGTAGAAGCAGGAATCACCCAGTTCTTCCATATAGCGTGCAGGTACAGTGGATATTGATTACTGGAAGCTGAAAATCAGGTAACTTGTGTACTGTTTCCTTATTGAAGAGTGTGTTGCACATACAGTATGGCAGCACGGCGGTGCAGTGGTTTGTGCTTCTGCAAACAACGAAAAGCTCCCAGGTTTTATTCCAACTGGAGACCTTACTGTGTGGAGTCTCTAAGTTCTGTTTGAATGGGTTTTCTAGTTTCCTCCCACAGTCAAACATCATGCAAAAGTTTAATTGGAGATCTTAAAATGCCCAGATGTTTGAATGAGAGAGTGAATGGTTGCATGTCTCCATATGTGGCCTTGCGATTTGACTGGCAATGGACCGGGGGTGTACCCACTTGCAAAATAACAGCTGTGATAGGTATAGATCAGAAGTTCTTAACCCTCGTGTGATCTTAATATTGTGTTTACTTCCCTTGTCCTACAGGTCAAAAATGACCCATAAGACAATCTTTGTACCCTAGTGGTGTACAGCCCACATGGAAACATAAACAAAAAAGAAGTATCACTTTTTTTAATTATGGGGTCTCTTTAGGAAAAGTCATAAAATTTCAAGTTGGAAAAAAATAGGTTAAGGTGTTTTTTTTCTACAGCTAAACATGGTAGTGGGTCACTTTTGACCCGCAAGACAACACAAGGGTTAACCTTGTTGGAGGTACTGAACCCCAGCAGTTTCATATGCGCATTCACCGAACCCTTCTTTATTGGAAAAATCAAATGTGATTTTTTTCACATTGGACACAGGTACTGTTTATGTTTTACTGGTGCACAAAATGAACTGTGCATAAACATCGCTGTGTTCAAAGAACAAAACCAGCAAAGCATGATTTTCACACAAAAATAAAAAACATATTAATGAATACCGGTACTTACTACAAATCAGTGTGACTTCTGCTGTTGCCTTTGAGACACTAATTCAGAAATGTGTGGCTTCATCTTGCAAAGAGTCAACAATGTCTGTTCCTTTTCTTTGTTTTTATGTCCAGCATCCTCAAAAAGGATTGCTGGTAAAGATATGATCACGACAGTCATAAGTTGACCACTGAGCGCCCCAAAATCCCTGCAGCACAGATAGGCCAAACTATTTGCGTGATCACCTGCAGCCAGTGATGGCCAAGCCGGGCGTCATCGGGAATTATAAGAGTTGGTTGTGCGTCTCGAGCTTCGCCGAACCCATGGGGTTCGATCGAACCCATGGGGTTCGATCGAACCCAGGTTAAGAACCACTGGTTATAGATACTGTTTGAATGTTCTACAGATGGAAATGATGTTGATAAAAAATTTGGACTCCATTTTGAGAGGATATTCAGAGGATATAGAGTAATAAAGGTGACAAGATTTGCATCATGACAATCAAGGTGGTGGACTTCAATAAAATCTACAGGATGTACTTTTCATTACTGAATTGAATTAAGTATTCCCATTTGACAAATGCATGGATTTTCAAAGTTCATTATCAAACTTAACCAAAATCCAAATCACTATTACAGTGTTGTTGAATACTGAATGCTTAAAGGAAATGCACCTTCTGTCACTGTTTTTAATCTTGATATGTGTCTTAGACTATGACAATGATTAGTATTGACATATGTTTTGGCAGAGAGAAAATATAACTCGTAAACAGATAATAATTGCAGCTTTTTTCTTCTGTTACTCTGTCTACCGCAGGGAATTGATTTTGCTGGTTTCACCGGCTACATGTTCCTTGGAATTTGCCTTGTCCTTCTGACGTCGTTTCCCTTCCTACGAATGCTCTACTGGAACAAAAAGCTCTACAATAAAGAATCAATGGAAATAGTCGGTGAGTCATATCAAACAGAGGGGTTTGCGTGGGTTTTCTCCGGTAGTCCACCCACAATCTAAAAACATGCAGCAGGTTAATTGAAAAAAAATTGGGAAAACAACCTCGAATGAGCGATTCTGTCTTTGTAAGTGGCCCTGCGATTGACTGGCGACCAGTCCAGGGTGAACCCCGCCTCTCGCCCGACGACGGCTGGGATAGGCTCGAGCATCCCTCACGATAAACAAGATAAACGGCAGAAGATGGATTGATGGATAATAATAACAATCGTTTTTATCATTAATATTGTTAGGGTATTCCAGATCCCTCCCGGTTGCGAAATGCAACTCTGGGTTTTTAATTGTAGTTGGGATTCTCGCACCCAGGTATTACATATTAGATTGTTTAAAAAGCTGTTTCAATGAGAGTAGAGCAATAGTGTGATTGGTGTTAATACGTTGTTCTCTAAGATGAAACACTTTCAAATGTTGCCTCTTTTACCAGTTCTTTCCTGTCTGGTGAATATAGTTTCAGACAGCATATCCCTAAGTTAAAAACTAAACCCAAACAAACATAGAGGCTTAAGAAATGGATTGAACTATTTGGCAGAAAAGAGACCTTGCCCAAGTGCACCATATTGAAGTTTCATTCTTCTTGTAGGTCAATATTTACTAATCGTGCATTGTATTCCAATGGTGCTACTTTCCTCTGATCAGTTTGACTGTTGTTCTCTTGTAAATGTAATTAAAGGACAATAAACACAAGAGAAAATGATTTGACCATCTCTCTAGACATGCTTATTTATCCAGATAAGATAAGATAAGATAAGAACAACTTTATTCATCCTGAAGGAAATTGTTGTGCCAGAGTTTCAAGCAAAAACTTAACAATAATAGATAATAGTAGGAAGGAGGGAGAATAAGAAATACAATAAAACATAAATTGTCAAGGTTAAGGCTATCAAGTGTTTTAAGGTCTTAAGTACAAAGATTTGATGATTCCCTGCAGCTGAGGGAAGAGGAATTAAAAGATAAGTAATAGGATGATTTCAGAAGAATAAACATATTATAAACATAGTTTGTTCAGAGTGGATAATAATGCCTCTGCATTCTGAGTATTCATTTCTCTATGATGCCCCCGGGATGTGGATGAATGATAGTCAGACTAATACAAAAGTACTACTTGAATTAAGTGGTTTTCCAGAAATCAAAAAAAGTCCTCCCTGTGGAAGAAGCTCAACAGGAAATCATTAAAAAAACGAGACCACACAGCCTCTTAGTTTTCGACGTCTGGTTAAAGACACATTGATGATAAACTCTTAGGAGCTGGATTGTCACATTAAGCTGCATGAACATTTGATGGAAATTACTGCCGACCCGGCCCACCAGTCCAGCTAAATCCAGCCTCGTCTGATAATTGTGCAGATTTGCTTACAGGAATGTTTTTTTTCCTGTGCCAGTTAGATCCTATTAAGGTCACCTAGCAACCCCCCCAGAGTAAGGATGACATCAACAGGTATCGATAAAAGCATGCGACCCAGTTTAGGATAATTTTCGGTTCTGACATGACGTTCCTGAGCTTGTCAATGTGCTCCGTCCTTAAAACCCTCCATCGGGGCTCTTTCATCATATATTGACCAACGCTTTATTTATGTCAGTAATAGTTTGATCAAAAAAACGTTCCCATGATTTTGGAATTTTTGCAGCTGCATTGACTTGCACCTTGGTGTTTCCTGGTCTGTGTCCCATTCCTCAGAGCTCAAGCATGAGATTCTTGTGTGGAGGCAGACCGCTCAGCGCATTAATCCAGCCAGCCGAGAGGAGACAGCAGTGAAATGCCTTCTAATGCAAAAAGTCCTAAACCTAGAAAGTCTGCTCCGCAAGATGATGAAAACATTCCAAAGGTAAAACGACAAGCAATGAAAACAGAGAATATTTCTCTTAATGTTAAAACTGTTGTCGCTCATATGATATGTAGTATTTTATCTTTAAACACATTCAAGCAGGACAAAATAAAGTGGTTTGAGAATAGAGTTCTGTACTTTTGTACTTATTTCATAGGCTCAGGAAAATAACAAAAGCTTCTGCACAAATACTTTTTTGTTATCTCTGGAAATACACACGTACACACAGACATACACAGACCTTCAGAATAATTACATTGACTTTGTAAAATGGTGATTGGTTTATGAAGAAGTAATATAATATTCAGCTGGTGATTAACTAAAAACAATCAAGAAATGATTTGCTGTAAGACATTTCCTGAAATTTTGAAACGAAATTAGAACACATTGAAAGCCGGTTGATTTATTTTCCAATGAGTTCATTTATCTAGATCAAACAGTACATTGAACATCATAAACGAAGAATTTACTCTCATTTTAAACATAAATTGAATCATTTTCTGTTATTAAATGTTTCTGATGAATTTGAAGTCATCCTCGAAATCCAACTCATCTGACGGTTATTCTGTGTAACAGACAAATTTCTCAAGAGGATAAGAACTGGGAACAAAATATTCAAGAGCTGCAAAAGAAGGTATGGCCTTATGCTGTATTTCACCATCTGTGGCTGTTGATGTTATCTCAGTAACAAAGTTGACCCAGTATCTGCTGTCAAAGGTATGATAAAATGGTTTTGTTTTTTTTCCATCTCACAGCACAGGATAACTGACAAGATCCTCTTAGTCAAGTGTATATCCGTTCTTGGGGTGGTTATCTTCATGTTTTTTCTCAACTCCTTTGTGCCCAGCATTCATCTTGATCTCGGTGAGCACTGTTTAATTATTTCATTTTGTTTAAAAAAAAAAAAAAAAGCTAGGTGGACCTTTTCAAACGATTACTCCTCCTGGTTTTCTCAAACCTTGCATTTGGGTTTATGAAATATCCACAAACTAGCAATAAATGTGGACTGGCATTCATGCAGTGAACTCTGAAATCTTTGATCTGAAACTTTTTTTTTGCCCATGACCAAGGATTTATGTTGCACTTGTCTCTTTTTTAAGGGTTTTTAATGAAGAAATACAGGGAAAGATGAATGGTGCTGTTGATATGAATGGACCTGGAAACATTTTCCATCAAAAAAATGTTACATCACTGTTTGTTTATGATATCAGTTCTGTGATAACAGAGGCTGTCAATGCAAAATCTTGTGTTCATTTGGAAG
Source organism: Fistularia commersonii (assembly GCF_037954325.1). NCBI lineage: Eukaryota > Metazoa > Chordata > Actinopteri > Syngnathiformes > Fistulariidae > Fistularia > Fistularia commersonii. The sequence goes on along the minus strand of NC_141299.1, from coordinate 3,637,893 downwards.
TCAGACTCAAAAAGGATGGAAATATATGGCTATATATATATATGGCTATATATATATGGCTAAATATATATATGGCTATAAACAGATGAATGTGTTTATACCAAAAATTTATTTTTGACGTCATGAATGTAGTGTTGTAGGATAACTTTTTTGATCATTTCCAGGGATTGTTAGTAAGGTAAGGAATTGGGTGCGTTCTGCAAATTCTGATCACTGTGGTAACGGCAAGCAGCTTTAGGAGATACTCTCAGAATTATAATGGAGTTCCTATTGATACTTCTTGATGCCTGACATAAAGGAAGAAGTAACATAATGGAACAATTTTCACCTCTTACACATTTGTAAGTCAGTCTTGCTGATAATTGGAGGACCTGGATACAAACACGATAAAGAAATAAAGGAAGTTGAAATGCACAGGGAGAAGAGGCGATCGGAGCATATATTACAGTCAATTGAGGATGATGAGAAAGTTAAAATAGATATAGTGGAAAGGAAGTTTTAAGACTACCCTGAGAATGAAAACAACTTATCCATGTATGAAAATGTCATTGTCTTAACTCAGGAGTGGGCAATTATTTTGTCTGGCGGGCCACATTTCTTATTTTAATTTTTATGCACGGGCCAATATAATTATTTAAATGCTATTTCAACTTTAAAATCATTACACATTATTTTGTATGTAATCATCCATATAAAATGAAACAATAGAAAAAAAAGGAGTTTCTAAATTCAATATTGATTGAAAATTTAAGCTAAATGGGCCGGATCATTCTTCACTCTCTCAGTGGGTCTGGTGCTTATCACATCAGTCAGCGGGCAGTGATTGACTTTTTTTCTCAGGACATATTCATTACAAATCAAGCCCAGAAGCAAGAAGAGAACAATGGTTCAGATGTCCTGTAATGCAAAGCAAGTTTTTTTTTGGGGAGATGAAACCTGATGAAGATCCCTAGATTGGCTTTTTGGAATTACATTTGGGCTTTTACACAGATAATTGAAGGTCTAGATTGTGTTGCAAGTGACCTGCTTGCATGAGGAAACTAATGAGCGTTACCATCAGCTGATGATTCAAATGCAGAAAGCAAAATATTATAAAACCTGGATTGCCAAGACAAAAGGAATTAAATCCACTGGGTATATACAGGACTATCTCCGAAAATTAGAATATTGTGATAAAGTTCTTTATCTTCTGTAATGCAATTACAAAAACAAAAATGTCATAAATTCTGGATTCATTACAAATCAACTGAAATACTGCAAGCCTTTTATTATTTTAATATTGCTGATTATGGCTTACATCTTAAGAAAACTCAAAAATCCTATCTCAAAATATTAGAATATCATGAATTTTTTTTTTTTTTTTTTTTTAATTGCAGTACAGATGATAAAGAGCTTTATCACAATATTCTAATTTTCAGAGACAGTCCCGTACTCAGTATAAGAGGATTTAGACAGGAAGGCACTGGATGGATACAAAACCAGTACATTATAAAAAAAACCTTGGTTTTGACTGTTCCAAAACAGAAATGTCAAGATATTAACAAATCAGTTACTGTACCACTAGATGCTAGTTCAAAAGGCACTAGAATTGTTATCCTCAAAGATGGATATCCTATATGTAGAAATCAATGGTTCTAACTGTTTTTTGTGTCTTACAATGACAGTAAAGCCTGACTATTTCTATAACTGATTGTCAGAGCAGCAATGACCGGACACAGCAGGAGTTGAGAAATATCATCGATATTTCAATGGGAAGGAAAATCAGGTTGAGAGCGACCTCCAACCGCAGCAACGTGTTTTTAAAAGCCTTCACATCAAGTCCTCGATGAGGCTACATTGGATGTTGTTTCGGTTACCCATTTCAGAGGAGGAATTCTACACATTCAGAACAACTGTGGTGGTTCATCTAGAAATGCAGCTGCTGAAGGATGTAATGTTAAGAGAAAGAATTAAAGAAATGGAAGTAACAAAAGTCAACTGGACATTAATATTGGCAAATGAGGCCAAGAGTTCCATTTAGGAATTTAGCTGGTGGTTAATCAAATGCTGTTAAATTTCTCTGGATGCCCTACAAGGGTCAATTTGAGCTTAGCTTGCTTCTGGCATGTTAGCAGATTTATACATGCTGTTTAGGTTGCAGGCTTTGAGGCCCATTTCAATGATGCTGACACTACCCTTAGATAAAGATGACTATTTCCATGATGCACATCCTTTTTCTCCACACTCCCCAGAAACTATTTAGTCACTCACTGAATTCTGTTAATTTCTGGCAAAGCTCTGGTGTCCTTCGGATGACATTTGTTAAATGGGAACGATAACACTGCAGTGTGTTGTTTTGTCCCTGTTGAGGTTAGAAGACCGATGTTCAAAAACAAAGATTTCAGTAACACGGGCTTGTCAAAGTTTGGTCAGATGACATTCAGCATGCACATTCTTCATTTAAATGAAGAAAAAAAAATCATTGATTTTCTTTGAGAAACCCAGGGCAAGATTTAATTCATTCAAACTACTGACTGTACTTATACTTTGACTGTAGTTGACTTTGTTTCAGATTTATTCGGTTCAAAACAAAACAAAACAAAACAAAACAAAACAAAACAAAACAAAACAAAGCAAAACAAAACAAAACAAAACAAAACAAAACAAAACAAAACAAAACAAAACAGAAAACTCCAGCTTGGATAGACTTGATTGATCAGTTATGTCCAAAAACTTCAACTTACCAATAGTAAAATTGTAAATAAAATATATGCCATGTGTTGACTTTTATACAGTATTCAGTTATGTAAGTGAATCATAAAGCTCTGCAGTCATTTCTGATTTTAGATCTGCTGAACAGTCTCATCATTATCACTCTTTTAATAATGAAAATTTTGAAAAAGACAAAAAAGCAAGAGCTTTTGAAGCCTCTTGTCATAGATAAAATCACATAATACTTATCAAGTTAAATCAAGTCAAGTCACATTTTTTTAAATATGGTGTCAAATCACAACATTGCTTTCTGATGACACTTTCCATGTAGAATAGGTCAGGATCACCAATTATGAAACTATGAAATTACTCTTAGAAAAGAGTCTGGGGATAAATCTCTGTCCATTACTTATGTGTTTTTATTTTCTTGCATTAGGTGATGAGAACTTCTTTGCATATACAATTTCACTTGCATAATTAAAGTAACTTACTTTAGAAATCTTCAGGTAGCAGGGACAGCATCTTAACAGTCACACTTAAACTGCAATTTCATAAAGACTGTTTTTAAAAAGTTAAATTGATCCCGAATAGGCTATGTGACATCTCTGCAGAAAGTGGTGAGCATACAGATGTCATAAATTATTTACCTGCATGGGGAAAAAAAAAATTTAAGCAGAAAATTCTTTTGATATGCAGTATATACCGCAGAAAAACAGGAAAACATTTTTTTCAATGAGCAGTATTGTGCTAGGCAGGCTTCTGAAACCTGCAATTCCAGTAATTTATTGTGGGAGGACTTGAAAGATGTTTTACAAATAGGGTTGTGTTTGGAGGTTGTCTGGTGCTATTTCTAATTCTGGCTCTCTCTCAGGATGGATTGCAGTCCTGGGCGCTCTATGGCTTTTGGTTCTGGCTGACATCCAGGACTTTGAGATCATCTTGCACCGAGTGGAGTGGGCCACACTACTCTTCTTTGCTGCCCTCTTTGTTTTGATGGAGGTACAGTTACTATTAAATGTCACATTTTATACAGATAAAATGATATAGAGAATATAGTTTTAAACTCCTGGTGCATTTTTTTTTTCAATATTTTCCATGTCCATGTCAGTAAATTCACAAAACATGATGAATGTCTCTAGCAAATCGTTGAAAGAGTTTGTCCTGAGTCATTCTGTGAAATACATATTAATTTGATCTGAGAATCTGAGAAGATGAGCTTCCCCGCACTTTTAGATAAAAGGTGCGCCAAAGACAATTATGACTACATTGTTACATGTGGGTGATTTTTTTTCTAGGAGGAAGAAAGAAATGCTTTGAGAGTGAAGATTAGTAGCTCTTTTTATCTAAATTGTTTTTCAAAACATCCCTTTCCTTCTGTGTATTAAAACAGACGGAAGAAATAATACAATAATAAAAAATTATAATAATCAAAGAAAGTGCACTTGATAAATACATTAATATTGGAAAAAATGTTACCCTTTGCACTATGCATGTAGTTGCAGAGTTTTCCCACAAATTAATTCACCCAGCCAATTTTGTGCGTTAGCGCTGGCACACACTGCCTAGAACGGGGGTGGGCAATTATTTTGGCTGGCAAGCCAAATTTCTTTTTTAATTTTTATGCGCGCACCTAATAGATATCATGTACATAAAACAAAATTATAATTGCAATTTAAATATTTACATTTTTTGGCATCTTATTTTTACTTTAAAATCATTAATGATCGTATGAATGCACCGACATTATTTTGCATGTAATCATCCATACAAAATTAAACAAAAATAAAAAAGGAGTTTCTAAATTTAATATTGATTGAAAATACTTACTAAAATGTTCAAAGAAAATACTTTGGCGGGCCGGATAAAAAAGCAAAACAGGCCGGATGTGGCCCGCGGGCCGTAAAATGCCCAGGTCTGGCCTAAAATAAGGAAACGAATATGATCATAATAAAAATAATACAAAAGATTTTGTAGCCAAAAACATCCAAACAAAAATGCATATTGGGCTAGTGATGTTAACCATCGCTGTGCCCGTAATAGCAGGAAAAACAGTAGATAATGAATGACTGGATAACAAGGAACAGACGCTTCCTTGCACTGGGCGGTTACAGTAAATAAACATTTTTTCGGTCTATGTTTTAATGCCACCTTTGGATTTTTCAATTCAAATTAATCCTCTCTCCTTCTTTGTTTAGGCTTTAGCCCAGTTGCAGCTTATTGACTATATCGGCGAACAGACGGCACAGCTTATAAAAGTGAGTATTTTGTTTTGATTCTCAACGCTTGAGGCTTAACTAAAGTGGCATAACTGTTAATTTGGCACAGGTGACAAGATATTGTATTTCATGCTTTTTGATTCTTTGTTTCTCAACGCTCTGAATTAAATTATTTGGTTTACATCTGATTTCATTTGGCAGGTGAAGGTGTTTGTGTTAAATTCCCACTATTTCCCAGCTTGTGTGTATCATACACTGATGCATCCACTAGTTGGGAATTGCTCTTGTAATAGGCATGTCAGCTTGTGTTTAATCTATGAGCTGCTGTAACTCTAATAATCACAAATGGCAGGTGGTGTGCTATTCATGGATTATGGTCTTCCATGTTGCCAAACAACGTGGGGAAGAATTGCTTGGCCCGTCTCTCTCGATTGAGTACAATTGAAAGGACAAGATATTGTTTCTCAAACTTTTCTACACGTCGCATATGGAGAGTTGGCAGATCATCATGTGCGCAGCTCAGAGACTATAACCTGGGGGCAAAGAGCATCTCAGCTTCTGCTCCCGAACACAAGTGCCTCTTTTTAGTGGCAGATTTTTTCAATCTGTCGCTTTCATTATTTTCTCTCCCAGTCGGTGCCAGAAGACCAACGGTTGGCTATTGCCATTATACTGGTGATGTGGGTTTCAGCTCTCGCGTCGTCCCTCATTGATAACATTCCCTTCACTGCCACTATGGTGAGAGCACATATTGTTTGCAATGTTAATATTAATCTATGATATCTTACACGTCTTCTAATTGATTTTTTTTTCTCTCTTATGATGTTAGAGCGCTTACCTTTACAATAAAGTAAAGTTAAGCTTGTTTTTTTCTGGACATTTGTGAATTTAACAGCCATTTTAACTGTCAGGTCAGATATATCTTACAGCTAATTATATTAAGAATATCAAATAAACTTTTCTCTCACAACTTTTGTTGTCAGCTTTCTGTTTAGCTTCATCTTAATGGACTAAGCTGACATTTGTTTTTAAGAGGGGCAGCAGTGTGCCCAATTAAAGTGAAAGCGGGGAAAGAAATGCTCTTCTTCGGAATATTTCTCAACAAAATGAACCCCTCAGAATTTAACTGTGATAATTATGATAAGTCCGCCACACTTTTAGAGCTCCCAGCAGTTGAAGATGTCTGATTTTTCTCCCGTGGTCAGATAAACACTTTCTGTCTCTGACAAGTCTTCAAAAATTTGTTTCCCTCCATGTGTCCATAAAATGTTGATACTGGATAACCTTTCCTTGCAATTTAGACCAGTAAAAAGGATATTTGTAAGTATATCAAATCAAAACTATCAAAGACAATGTAAAAATGAAGAGTAAAGATGAGAAAACAGAACAATTCTGTTGTGGTCCAGCCCAGCATGTAAAACCCCCAACTATAAATAGTTGGCTAGACAATCACATGTGTACAGTTAAACACATTTTTTCATTAATTAAATGTTTAGCTTGAATTAAATGTTTGCACTTACCAAAGAACTAGAATTGCCTTTCAATGTAAAGGAGTTTATCAATCCCTTTGGAATAATTAGCAACGTATTCTTGTGCTCACAGATTCCAGTCCTCATCAATTTGAGTCAGGATGCAGATGTGAACCTTCCAGTTAAACCTCTCATCTTTGCCTTGGCCATGGGCGCTTGTCTTGGAGGTATGCCGCCATCTTCGAGAAAATAAAGTAAAAGCTAAGGTTCAGAAGAGACCCTGGAGACTGTTATTTATCCCTGTTTAGAGCTCTGAGTCATAACGGATGGCCTTTCCGGGAGGGAGGCTTCGTGATACAAGGTGATACAGGTGATACAATCCCAAAGGATGTCAGGCTGCTCCTTGGGTCAAAGAAACAAAGGCTTTCAAAACTTGTTATATATTGAGTCCAAAAAAATTGAATTATCTTGACTTTTCGTGCATCGTGGCTCCATTTGAGTTGAAAGAAGAAAGAGAGAGATAGTGCTGTCAAAATGTTTCGGTTCATCCATCTAAACCATGACGTGCCCAAATTGACTGAGCGTATGATGTTATGTTATGTATGTATGCATGGATATAAGTCCAAAAATTGCATCCAAATTGAAAAACTAGAGAGAATGGCCAAAAAATGAGAATTATTTGGGATGAATACTTTATTTCGGTCACAAACATTATGCATGTTACTAAATGTGTCATGACGTACTTACTTACTTGATACCATGAAATGCTAAAGTGAATGGCATTGAGATAAAAAGTGAAGTAAAACAATTGATGATTAATATAGGAATAGGCTGAATAGCCTGAAATTCAAACTCATCCAGCCTGTGTTGTTTCTTGATTCGCATCTGTCAGTTTACAGTCTTTGAACACTTATGTGGAGGCTAGTAAATTATTGATATATGTTTTTGAATACATTGTTCACATTATTTGTATGAATATTTTCTTTCAAGTCCATCCTAATGTTTCTATTTACCTGACTTTGTGCAAGATGCTCTATGATGTTGAATTGCTTCAATTTTTCACAATTTTGTTTTCCACCTGTCAAGGAAATGGCACGTTGATAGGAGCATCGGCTAACGTGGTGTGTGCAGGACTTGCTGAACAGCATGGTTACGGCTTCTCCTTCATGGAGTTCTTCAGGTGAGCCCTGAAAAGCACCAAACATCACATAAGCAGCTAAAGATTGACTGATAAATGTCAGACGCATAAAATCTTACAGCAGACAATGTCCATATTTTGAGCTCATCCCAAGAAATAATGTCACACTGCAATACTGTGAATCCATCCTGAAAGATCAATTCCACATTCATTTGCTCCATATGTCTCCATTGTCCAAGAAGTCCAAGTGTGCATTGCATTGCTTTTGCACAATTACAGATGTAGTTTTACAAAAGACATCACTTGGTCCTGGCAGTCTGGAGTCTTTGCTCCATATATGGATTAAAGAAGCAGAGTTGACAGTTTTTAGATCCACAGGGAAGAATAAGCACTTGCTCGGCCACCATTTGAAGACCCAATAATAGACGACAGGAAAAGGGAAAAAAGCATACTTGACAAAACCAGAAAAGCATTAATTTTTCATCTGATAAATTGTGAGAATATGTCAAAATAATTCATAGGATACCTCCCTCGCTGGATACACCATCACCTTGTTTTTTTTGTGGCTGAAAGGAGTTATGGCATCTTACACCAAAGTTGATGTGAGAGGAAACACTGAATAAACCTGTCATTAAATTCTAAGAGATTTCAAAGAGCTGTTATGACACCACCCAGGTAAAAAGAGCGAAAAAGGTTTTGGTTTGTTATGTTTGTTTCCTGAACTAATTGGCTAATTCAGCTGTACTTTTAAGGGTTGTTACTGTATTAGTCCAAATTCCTTGTTTCCTGGTCGGATCAACAAAATTCAAGAGATGTTCCTATAGTGGGTCCATAGATTGTTCTTTGCAGTGATTTGTTAATTACAGTTGTTTTGTATAAGCTAATGGGAGAAGTTTCATCACACATCTTGAAGTAACTCATCACTCTTTGGGTGCCAAACTATACTTCAGATCATGAGAATTTAGTCTGATTAGTCGTTCTAATCTGATTTACTTGCTTTACTTGTTTGATGAAAATATTCATCAAACATGTAATAAAAAGCAGACAACTTTGATGTAGCGTATTTGGAATTAATTACAACTGACCAAGCCAACTCTTGCATTTCAAGCACTTGTTTTTATTTTTTCTTTCTGATTCTAATTAGATTCTCAGATTAGCAAGAATGAATGATTGTGATAGTTTGTTTTTATCCCTCCAAAAAAAGCACTTTTACACCACAGTATTTGAAAGTACTTTTAGTTACAATATAAACTGAACTGAATAAAGTGCTCTTGGAAGACTACTACTAAAAGTATATGTGTTAAACACAATATCTCAAATGTATTAATAGGCTGCCCCTTATTACCACTTTTTTTTAAGATAAAAAACTTTGTTGGTTAGTGTTATTTAAATAAGAATAAATAGCTGTCATATAAGGTTCAACATACAGCAATAAAAAATAGCATTTGGTTTGATTTATCTACTGTGTGTAGTCTGAGCCAGCCCAATCCAGGGCTGTAGGCGAGATTTTATGTGGACCCCACCCACCAGCAACTTGCATCCGCTTACAAAAGAAAACAACGAGCATTGTTTTTACTTTTGTCTTTAGTTCATAAGAGAACATGTCACTGAATTTAATGCTCAACAATCCATCCATCTTCTGCTACTTATCCGAAGTTGGATTGTGGGGGCAGCAGCCGGAGCAGGGAGGCCCAATCTTCCCTCTCCCCAGCAACATGGCTCTTCTTGGGGGAACCCAAGGTGTTCCCAGGCCAGCCCAGAGACATAGTCTCTCCAGCGTGTCCTGGGTCTTCCTTGTGGCCTCACGGATGGACATGCCCGGAATACCTCCCGCGGGAGGCATCCAGGAGGCATCCTGGCCATATGCCCGAGCCACCTCATCTGACTCCTCTCTATGCAGAGGAGCAGCGACTCTTCTCTGAACTCCTCCTGGATGGCTGAACTTCTCACCCTATCTCCATGGGAGAGTCCGGCCATCCTGCGGAGAAAACTCATTCATAACTCAAGTTATGAACAGAATCGGTGACAAAGGGCAGCCCTTGCGGAGTCCAACCCTCACCGGAAATGAGTCCGACTTACAAACGGCAATGCGGAACAAACTCCGACACTGGTCATACAGGGACCGAACAGCCCATATAATGGGGTTCGGTACCCCATATTCCCGCAGCACCTCCCGCAGGATTGCCTGTAGAACGTGGTTGAATGCCTTCTCCAGATCCACAAAACACATGTAGACTAGTTGGGCAAACTCCCGTGCCCCCATGAGGATTCTGCTGAGGGAAAAGAGCTGGTCCATTGTTCCAGGACCAAAGCAAAAACCACTCTGCTCCTCCTGGATCTGAGCTTCAACAACCTCCGCTCCAGTGCCTCTCCTGAATAAACCTTACCAGGGAGGCTGAGGAGTTTGATCCCCCTGTAGTTGGAACACACCCTCTGATCCCCCTCTTTTAAAATCCCGGTCTGCCAGTCCAGCAGCACTGTCCCCGATGTCCACACAATGCTGCAGAAGGGTTTCAGCCAGGACAGCCCTACAGCATCCAGAGCCTTGAGGAACCTAGGGTGGACCTCATCCACCCCTGGGGCCCCACTACTGAAGAGTTTTTTGACTGCCTCAGTCAAATAGATGTAAATAGATGTGGCCATTCCAGAGTCCCCCTGGCTCTACTTCTTCATTGGAAGGCATTTCAATGGGATTGAATTATTCTTTCCATGGATCTACAACGTCCAGAGTTGAGGTCTCCAGCACCCCGCTCCCACTGTACACAGTGTTGACGCAGCACTGTTTTCCCCCTGCCTGGCCATGGTGTTTGTCATGGACAATCCATAACAAAACACTGCTTGGCTTAGATTTGGGGGGCGATTCCTCCCAATTACGCACTTCCCCAAATGATTTCCCCCAACGAGACCGAGCAGGTACTAACCAGCCAGAGGAGGAAGGGGGTTTGGAGCACATTCCAATCAATGGGATTCGAAAAAAGAAACAGGTGATCTCTGCACCTGCAATTTTTTTACTGCTGTCTGTTTAAAAACCACTTGCACCTTAACCTTCTCCAGGCAGATGTTGCAGATTTGCGACAGCCAAATATCAGATTTTTCCTGCAACTACAACTTAATTTGAGCCTGAGAGGGTTAACTTTTTTGGGACTTTGCAATAACCTTGCTCGCTCACTAACTTGCAGTTCTCTGTGATATTATCTATCATTTTTGTACTTTTACACTGGGTCTGAGAGAAACGCTAATTTAATTCTCTGTATGTGTGAAACATATGGCAGTATTGACAATAGTGCTGACATTGACTTGGCAGTACACTCACTCATACACATATATGCATACACACACACATAGACATATATATATAAATGTGTATACACACACACACACACGCAGGTACATCATCCACTCTTTGTTAGTTTGTAAGGCATTTTTATAATTCCTACCATATCAGTGTAGGTGGAACATGTAATGACAGCTACATTACTTTGCTGAACACTAAAAAAAAAACTCCTGATGATTTCTCTGCTTTTAATGAAATGACAGAAAAAGTTGCAACCTTTCAGCTCTCCTTCCCTCATTCTGCGGTTTGATAGAAGCGTTGCTCCCAGCTAAAATCAGCCTTTAATTGGCTGTCAATGGCAAGGGTCACAGCTGCTCACAGAAATAGGCAAGGGTGAATGAAGTCAGTTTCAAACTCTTGGCAGCTGGGAGAGTATTGGGCTCGATCAGATTTTTTGCTTGTAGATTCGGTGGTTTTATGTGTCGGTAGTGAGACAAAGCTTTTTTAAGGCCGGTAGAAATCAAAATGAGAATTTCTCAATAGGTCAGGAGTTATTTGGTATTGTCTATGTTGGAAACATTATCACATTATTTTACTTTTTGAGGAATAAACATATCAATTGCTGTGATGCTTCGATTGAAAGCATTGATTATTTTATTTTGGGCAGTTAAGATTTTCATTCCCTTTATCCAGATAATTTCGTGAGAGATTGATTTGTTGTGTTTGAATCCTGTCCTGAACACCATTGGCTAGCTCCCTGCAGGACCTCTGGCTTTTTTGACTTCTCACATCAACAAAAGCTGGAGTTTAGCATTGTGTTTTCACCTCTAGCTTCCTTGGAGAAATCTATTGATGCTGCTTTTTCTGACTTTTCTGTATGAGATTTTGTGGGTTCTGGTGACGGCTGGACATTTCGTCTGCTGCGTTCAACACGACTGGCCAATGTGATGATGTGGCACAAGACAATGTTTTTTCTAAAAGTCAGTGACCTGTCATAAAAACCTCAGAGTGAACAATTCCAGATTACCTAATGAGCCTAATAATATAACATAACAGCATATCATAATCAAAATAGGCTGAAAACACACTTGCTTAACGTAATGCAGTTTATCTGGCTTCTATTTTGTATTAATGAGGATAAGGGCTTGAATGACGTCATTAACATAACTTAATTTAAGCACTAATTTGACATTCATACACACTTGAATGTCTTCATTTTTTATTTATGCAAATAAAGACCTCATACATGTCAACACACACATACACATGCAAACACCATTTAGTTCTTAATTTAAGAGCTTCTGATATTCTTGTATATGGCTTCCCAAGCTGTGAACATCCAATACACAGCAGGGTATTTCTGATTCTGAAAGGTCATTGCTAACTGGGACTACATACAGCAGGAGTTAGAGAAAAAGAGGAAGGGAGAGCGATGAAGGGAGGGATAGAGAAATAGACACACAGACAAAAAAATGGTTGCCAACTTTTTGCAACATTTTTCAAGAAGAACATAAAATGAATTCAAATAGCTTTGGCTCAATAGCTCAATCAATGATACACACATGCTCTGTTTATGTCGCTCATTTCACACATTTTCATGTGAGTTATTTTTAATGCAATTTGGTATTAACTATTTGTTTACCATTTCTGATATTGTATTTGATTACACAGTTTTACCGTGCTTATCATTAATGGAACATGGCAACACGAGTGTCTTTTTTAAACCGATAGCCTGATTGATCCACTTTTTTCATGCCCTGATGGAATATTGCAATCGCTGAATTTTATGATCACAACATTTAAACTCTTAATATCTTACTCAAAAGAACTTCTAAGAAGTTTTGAAATAGTCACATTTTATCAGTTATGACTGAAACGTTTGTAAACTTTCACTATCAGCTGAAAAAGACCTTTTAAGAGCAGGGTGTAAAAACCAAAAAATGTTCAGCTCAAGGAACATTTCTGAATAGATTTGTTATCATACAGGGTAATTTTAAAATAATCGAAATTAATTTTCTTCAAACCACAATGGCCCTTCACAAAGTCCAAAGTTTTTCGATTACATTCAGCAGATAACTAATTCCTTGACCAGAAATGGAGTGATTTCCAGGGTTTTGCCGATAGATCTTCTGGTCAGTGGGAACTGAAATGCAATAGCAGTTATAATTAGACCTCAGATAATTTGTCATAAAAAAATAGAAAGGCATTATTTTGCACGACTTAAATTATCAAGAGTTTTTTTTTAAAACCTTTTTACAGAGCTTTATTGCTGAAACATGAAGCAATTTTTACTTTTTAATTTTGTTGTTGAACAGTACTTAATTTGATCATTTTAACCCACTTCTCTTTTTAAAAAAATGTATTTATTTATTTGCACTGGTCAACCCAACCACAGTCATTTCAGCAGTTGTTAAAATTTACCTGATCTCTTTTGTGTGATTACAAAACAAATAAATGGCATTTACTGCAAACCACATACATCTCGTTATATTAAAATGGTATCTGTAATAAATCTGTAATAGAAATCTGGCAGCCTCTGGCAGAAAAGGTTGTCAACATCCAAATGACAAATTTCCATGTGGAATTCTATCTACAAATAACAATTATTCTCAGCTTTAAACGCTTTGAGCCTTAAAATGAGAACATACTTGGGCTGTAAAAATGGCAAGTTGGTTATTTTCAAGGTTTTAAGTGAGTTTGTGTCATCGCCATGGAGGCAGAAGTCTTTGCTCATTTGTCCGAGTGGAAAGTATTGAGTGCGATGAAGTGTCACCAAACTAAAGTAAAAATCTGTCGGACAGGACAAGAACATTTTGGTCTGTTTTGATCTTGTTCTGGAATATTGGTATCAAAGAAATCAATGCTGATCATTGAAAGAGAGAATTAAAATACATCAATTTTTGAGACACCCACACACTCACAAATGGATGCTGTCCATTTCATTTTAATGCGGGAGTTAATTTTGGGATTTTCCATTGAGTCAGCAAAATTAGACAATCTTTCTTTACATTGTAGACGTACAAAATATTGTTGGAGCTGCAACATAGTGATGAATGTATGATTAATCTTTTCACTGTTTTACTCCCATAGAGGTGAATATGTTTATTTCAATGGCATTAGTGTGTCATCAGTTTGCTTGTTTTATACAATATAGTATTAAAAAGCAGATGACAGAGATGCTCCTGATGCCTTCTAAATCTGCTCGTGGCCATTCATTGGTTTTTAATAAAAGGATGTTGTGGTAAGGGAAACCATGTCCCAATATGTAAAACTGTGATTGCATTAGGATATATTGAAGAACATTTTGTATGTTGTGATTGCTCTAATTTTGTACGTCAACGCCGGAAATTTCAACAAATTTGGGGATTGTTTTAACTTAAAAAATGTTTTTACCGACGCATTGCAAAGTATATGAGTACTAATACTTGTAATGGCTGCTTTGGTGATTCGGTTAGCACTCCAATACCGCAGCTAATTTGCAATTTGCAGAGTGTGTTTCTGTGTGTGTCTGAGAGTGACAGTCAGAGAAAATGTTTCAAATCAGTTAAGATATATAAGCAAGTGTGTGACATGATGAATTGAGTGTTTCCTTGCATGATCTTTGAACAGGACACGTTGAATCGAACTTGAATTTATATTTGTGGCTAAAAATTCAACTCTCTACCAGGCATTAAGTCTCATATGTTCAATGCAGAGAATTTAAGCGTCCTTGTTTGGTACGGTGTGAGTTGCATTTGACTTTTAAATGGTAGATTTCAAACATACATGAAATTTAGCATACATGAAATAAAAATACTTTACTGTTTGTAAAGCAAGAGAAGTATTGCAAGAAATGATTCGCAATCCAACTCATTCTGTTCCGCTGGACTGAATTAAAACAAGTGATTTTATGACAGTCAAGTCAATAAAATTAGATAAAATGATTTAACATCAACAGGCCTATGTGCTTTCTGTGAAATATTAATGCGATGAAAAAAGTGAAATTATTGTCTTTACGCACAACCATCCTCTTCATTGTTATGAACCTGAGAGTCCTTTATAAGGGCAGATAAATTATATTGTTCCACACTGCTACCACTTACAGCAGTTAAAATTTGTTTTAGCGGCCTTCAGTTAACAAAGGCTGACACAGCACAGTGGAGACGCAGAAAGTACAGTTGTTTAATGAATAGTCAAAAACTTGAAACAAACGTGAGGATAAGAAAATCCCTCATGATACCATAGTCTTTTTTGCAAGTAGGCAAAGTAACACATTTATTCTTCCATGTGTACTGTCCTTTCTCAACTTCTAAACTTCTATTATGCAAACTACTGTTCCTTCAAAAATATAAGGAAACATTATATTTATCCATCAGCTACCTTCGAGGAGTTTCCACAGCGGTGTTTGACTCCATCTAATCCTCCCCTCTTCAAACTCCTCTACCTCACCAACTAACTTAAAGTTCTCCATTCCTCAATCCATATACACTGCTCAAAAAAATAAAGGGAACACTTAAAAAACACATCCTAGATCCAAATGAATGAAATATTCTTATGAAATACTTTGCTCTTTACACAGTTGAATGTGCTGACAACAAAATCACACAAAAATGATCAATGGAAATCAAATGTATTAACCCCTGGAGGTCTGGATTAGGAATCACACTCAAAATTAAAGTGTAAAAACACACTCCAGGCTGATCCAACTTGGATGTAATGTCCTTAAAACAAGTCAAAATGAATCTGTGTTGCTTCCTGAGTGGACACTATGATTTCACAGAAGTGTGATTGACTTGGAGTTACATTGTGTTGTTCAAGTGTACCCTTTATTTTTTTGAGCAGTATATTTCCTCTTCAGTCGTCCTCTTGACCTCCTGTTTGGTTC
This sequence comes from Fistularia commersonii, assembly GCF_037954325.1. Taxonomy (NCBI): domain Eukaryota; kingdom Metazoa; phylum Chordata; class Actinopteri; order Syngnathiformes; family Fistulariidae; genus Fistularia; species Fistularia commersonii. The sequence continues at coordinate 3,622,241 of NC_141299.1, read as the reverse complement.
CCCCAACCTGAGCATCTTTCTGCCAAGATATTCACTATCCCTCCTCCATAAATATCAAAAACATCCCTCTGATTAACTCATTCCTGACCTGAAATACATTTATGCTACCTCAAACCTTTCAACAAGACTTTCTAGTTCCACTTTGACGCCCATATAGATAATTTAACAATAAAGAGCAAACACATTGAAAATAAACATTTGCATTGAAACATTTGCGCTGAATTTCTGTTAGAACTTTTGATGTTTTGTTTTTTTAGAAGCGAGCAATTTCCTTCATCTACTGACAACGTTGGTCACAGCAATGATGTAACATCATGTCAAAAAAAATAAACATTTTGTGTCTTTTGCTTTTTGTGTTCTGTTTCTTCTTATAGGTTAGGATTTCCAATGATGATCATGACGTGCATGATGGGCATGTGCTACCTGCTGGCCACTCACATTGGACTGGGATGGAACATGTAATCCACGGTTGCAACCCAGAGCCCAAGAGATTTTCTGATGTAATGTGATATTAACACATCAGATTACAAGCACTGTGTGTGTTTCAACACATGAAAGTGTCAGTGACCAAAAAAAATGCAGATTTGCAGAGAGTGGAAAGACGGGTGCTTTGACAAAAACCGGGACTAAAACATAAAAAAAAAAATATTAATATCTGTTTTGTTCTCCTGTTTGTCCTTGAGATTTACAGACTTTTTCAAAACTTGAACCCTGCGTTAGCATCAAAAACCCCTCTGGAATAAAATGCATTTGTATGGGACACAAATTCTTCCCCTTAACACTTTAGATGGTGCAAAGGATTAGTTGGTCCCTCCATCTCATGTCAAGTTGTAATTTATGTGGAGCCCTGTAGCGTGCATGGGGAAGACAAAAATGGTGGGTGAAATATATATGTTTATTTACACCAACACCTGTACCTGTGACACCAACCTGTCACTTGTACAATGAACAAACCCAGATATAAATATTAGCATTTTAAAGATTAGCTTCAAGTAAGCAAGAGTTAATTTCTCTCTCTAAAACATTCATTCCTTTCTACATTCATTGCCAAGTGACTTTTGACATTTCGGGCAGGCTGAGTAGAAGAATAAGTAATTGCTGGCAACCCAGATGGTCAATAAATTTGAATTTTGACATTACCAACATATTTCATCAAGTCAGCTATTGTTGGTTTTCAAAATGATAAGAGGTTGTCACACTTTTTAATTTATGGTACAGGAATAATATATAACTGTTAGTTTGTGAAACTTGAGATATTATTCACTCCCATGTTTTGAAATAACTTGCCCCCCTTATTTGATTAATTTGAATATGCAGCATAGCAGACCTAAGTCTATTTCAACTCTGTATGTCCATAAATGGGGACAATTGGGAATATTTAGAGAAAGTATTATTTTGAATCAGCTAAAACAAAACCCTTTGCTTTACTATACATATGTTCAAGGTACGTCTCACCTAGTGAAAGGGATTTTATAGTCATTGATGTCATTAAGGTAAATACCCAAATATAAATGCTCTTTATCTAAATCTGAAGTATAAGGAGCATGAAATAAGTCTTAAAGAAAGATGTTTTAAATAAAACAGATGTTGATTGCTCTCAAACATTGTACTGTGTACACAGAGATCTGATGTAAATTGATGATTCAGATTCTTTTACCATATTTAATACAGAAAGTTTTATCATGTGAGTGACCCGAGATTGACACGAAAATACGCTTCTGCGTTGTCCGGTGGAAACTATCGCCTGTTTCTGTTGAAGATGGAAGGATAAATAAAGATCAAACTACAGTGAACATGAGGAATAAAGTAAGATTTCTGGAAGTGTTCACTTAGTGGTGTTTGTCTCATTCTTGTTTAAACCTCTACCTGCAATGTCATATAAAACTTTCCAGCTTCTAAAGTTCTGCAGCCTTATGCACAATAGTTTTTGAAACTAGCAAAAAAATAAGATCATCAGAGCTCATAAAACTTCAGCTTTATTTGTAAAGGTTTTGGTTAAATGTGGGCTGGGGAGTTTGAAATGCTTTGGTGTTTAAAGCGGTTGATAATTGGATAAATTTAATGTTTGTGAAACTTGTATATCATACCTTACCTTTGTCCATGTGACTAGTTTTTATTTTTTATTGTTATGAACATACATTTACCAGGTCACACTTGTTCTAAAAAGTAGGAAATTTGAAAACTTGTTCACTGAAAGACCAGTGTTGTCTCTACTTTTGTCTTAACATACACTAAGGATTTCCAAGATACGGAGACCTGTACTAGATTCAAGATACAAGATTCAAAGTTTTTATAGTCTGGAAAGATGTTTTCCTGAGCAAATTCGTTCTTGAAATTCTTACCTTGCCATCCACATTAAATAAACGATTATCAACATATCATAGAAATGTGCAGGAAAATGCAAGCAGTGCATAAAACTGTAAACATGCAGAGCATTAAACAGTGTTATAGAATATAAACATAATGCACAAGGTCAGTTCCTGCCATTTTTGTATCTGTACTTAATTCATCACAACTCCACAATACAAGGCCTTTTTGATAATATGTGTTTCCCTAGTCATCAATGCTACAAGCATTTTAGCAGTGATACAATACCTTGAACAAATATGATTTTACTCTCCTTTGCGTAAGAGATAAAGATAAAATCAGCTCCTCCTCCACTCACATTATCTCGACCCCCATGTCTTCTACTTTTTACAAGACATTTGGTTTCTTTTCGAGAAAATCCAGGAGAGATTGGGACAAACTGAGACCAAATTTGGGAAGATCCAAGCAGGTAAATGTATCTAAATCAGTCATGATTTGAAAAGGACTACACATTAGTGATCATTTATTCTTCAAAGACCGAGAGTAGCTGTCACTGAAGACACACTCCCAATGATGTTCTCACTCTCATTATATCATCACAAGGCCCTGCAATGGACTTGCAGAGAGGTACTTCCTTACATGGTCTTGACAATATGGACCTTCCTTATATGTACCGCCCTATTTGTACTTCTAAATGCATGTATTGTTCACTCTTTGTACAAAAAGGGCCCACTATAACTAAAAAATGGGAGTCCTGCTGGAAAACAAGTTTCTCTCCCCTCCTTGTATATATGAACTAACTTCTGATACCCTAAGACTCATCCACCATGGGTTAGGAGATCAAGACCCAGGGGTCGCCACCACTACCTTGCCTCAAGACTGTCTTCAACAAGTGCTGCATGATCAAGTCTGTGTCCAGGGTTCACAAGGAAGCTGGACAACTTGGGAGGGAGTTGTCAACTGGAACATCAGCTGATCAGACCTGTGGACGATGCCTGGGTTCGCATGGCTTGGCTTCCTCCTTCGGACAACCTACAACACATTTCCCTGTTTCTGAAACCTCCACCAGTGGATCAGGAGCAAGGAAGGCTGCTACTTTTGCAATACCCACAACGCAAGCCTCCGCCAAAATGGCACTGCGAGAAGGTCTTAAGAAAGCTTACTAAGGCACTGGAGAGTTGTCAACAAGACAACCAAAAGTCATCACCAGCAGAGAATACCATCAACTTTGCCACAGAACCCAGGGAGCAAAGATATGGCAGTTCAGAGAAACACCTCGCCCAGGAGTGGGAAATGTGGGTTGACCTCAACAGGCAACTTCAATTCCCCACACAGATCACCCCCACATCTCTCCGCCCGACATTGCTGATTGGTCCACCAATACCAGGATGGCATACCTCAATGAACCAACAATTCCACATGAGGAAAGGATTGAGGTTGCCTTCAAGAACAAGAAGGACGAATTCTGCGAGCTGGCAGCCGAAATTGGGGAGGCTGGCTTGAAGGCCACCATCTACCCTGTTGAGGTGGGATGCCGAGGCCTTGTGGGACTGTCAACCACATACCCTTTGAAGGATGCAGGAGTGACCGTTGGGAAGCTGAAGAAAGCAGTTAAAGAGCTAGCAGAGGAGGCAGAGGAAGGCAGCTTTTGGCTCTGGCTGAGGAGGAGGGACGGGTGCTGGCGAAAGAACAACTAACCCTAACAACAGTGGCAGAGGGTAACACCCATCAGCTACAAGGAGTGGCAGGTTCCACCAACCATTATTATATGTGTTATTAATTATAATAAGTAGGCTAAGGTTGATTATTATTATCACTGACTTAATCTGTCCCAACCAGTTTGAGTTCAGCCAGGCATCCGTGGCCAGACGTTCTCAGAGCACATCATGCATTGTGCAAACAAATACAATTACATTCCAGAAACACTGACAATCAAGGATTTTGATTGAACGATAAAATGTTGTATAGACTTTTGACTATAGTCGGAAATCAAAAAATGTAATAACAAATTTGATTTTGTCTGTATATATATATATACAGACACATCACGGGCTGTCAGTTGAAGTTGGATTGTTATCAGTTAAAATTGTAACGTTTGGCGTAAAAACCATCAGTATTAATCTTGTCATTGACGTCACAGCGTACGGTCATCATAATGTAAATATCAAAGCATCATGCATGTCCAGCGGGCTGCCGGCTGGGAATGTTGATACAACAAACAGACCAAATATTTATCATGTAACATATAAATATGCAACATCTTTGTATTGCCAGCATAATATATCTGTAAAGTCCCAGATCATCAGGGCGAAAAAATCAGCTGCCTTCAGATAGGCTGTTGTCATCAATAAAATGACACAGTTTCCATTTGGTTGATAATTTTCCTTAAATCTTTTTGACTGCTACTTAATGACTTTATGTCACAAAGTAAATGGCATTTTGTATTCTAGAATATACAATATGACAGAATATGACTTGCGGTGTATTGTAACCCTGACAATACCGAAAAGAATATCGATATGTAAGATTGTTTTAACCTTACAGGATCCTTTTTTTTTGACCACATCTCATTTGAAAGTCTCCTGATGCATCACCATTACACTGCCCATAAACGCTAATCATTTCACATAACCATCATTTAATATGGCAGATGAGGTCTTAGAAAATGGATATAAAAGAAGTGTTGAACTGGAAACCGAGTCAGACTGTAGAATATGGTCGCTGCTGAACATATTGTATCTTAATTATTAGCCTTACTGTTTTTCCGGTGACGATATGAAATAATGAATTACTGAGGTACAATGAGCATTTATTCAAATCTTTCTAAGAAGTCTTTCCAAGGCTAATACTCTATTTAAGCAAGAAGGGATTAATGTGTTCGGCCCTCTGTAATTACAAAGAAGAGAAAAAGATTTTAAGAGGACTCATTTTACAGCCTATTTAAAAAATGTCCAAGATTCGATTTTGAAGATAGATTAATATAAAGAAAACTGAAATTGTAATGTCTGTCTTTAATCAATGTAATAGAACATTAGTCATTTTTAAAGTCTGTGAGTTAAGCTTACAAAGCCCATTATGAAATACATTATGCATTTATGTGCAATGAGTTACAACAAACTCTGTGATAAAAGGTAAATTATGATTTTAGATGATATAGATAAATATTATCGCTTATCATTTGAATACCATCCCCGTCTTTTCCCCATTTTGCTTTAGTTAAGTCACTTGAGCCGGAAACCAAATGTCTTATTACAACCTATGTCTTTATATAATAACAACAACAACAATAACAGTAATAATAATAAGGCATTTTATTTGAAGGCGCCTCTCTGTACAAAGGTTAATTCCCCCAAATCTTTAATAATGAGGCCACTTATAAACTCAGTTATCTGATGAATCAAAAAGTCCCCAAAAGATCTGGTTGCCTCTTGTACTGAATAATAATTGCCATTCCACTGGGCAAATATAATGTTAAAAAAATCATTAATGCCCTTTATTGTGTCATGGAAGTTAAACTGTGTGGAAAGAGTTTGCTGGTGGGAGTATTTGCTCTTACAAGAAATATCATAATCAACATATTTAAAAAGGCCTTAAAAATGATGCTGCCGACAAACAACCCCTTAATTCTCAGACACTGATCAATGCAGATAAATCGGGTTAATTTGTTGTCAGTTCTTGCTTTTGGGGCCAAATTAATCTGTTAATATATGGTGAGATTATTACTTATTACTTGTTGATTTAAAAAAAAGTTAAGACACTGCTATCTTTCATTCCATTCATACTAGGACTAATAATTACATCAATTAAATTAAATCTCTGTCTTGGAGATATATGCTAAATATACTATCATTTCTCTCATAGGTAGAGATTACTTTATTGTCCTAAATACGAATCCTGGATATTCTTTTAAAACAACGCACTCAACATATCTGGTTATTTTCAGCTGAGCACTGGTGTGTGTGTCTTGAATAGTGTCTGGCACAGCACATTTTAATTCTTATTTTGAAATAAAGGGATCTAAGAAACAATGAATATTAGAGATATTTGAATGTGGAGAGGAATCTTCTCTGTATGAGACATTAGATATTTTGATTGTTTATCTGCAGCCCTGCAGGGTCTCTATGACAGTAAGTTGTATTGATAATTACTGGAAAAAACATGAATTAAACATGCTTTTGATATCTTGTCTGACATTTTGTGTAAAAAGGGCTTGTCTGATATCTTAAAAACAAAAGCTAAACTTAGGACCTCTTTATTTGTGCACATTGCACATTGTGATCAAAATGGCATCATGAACCCATGCATAGGTCACGGCACAGTTTAGGTTTAATTTAAATGCACTTTTGTTGCTAGATTGGGAAAATGCAAGGGGCTTCTGTGATTAGTTGTAATTTTGTCGGATGAGATTTGAAATTGTGTTGCTGTAGAACTGAATAAAACAGTGCTAACAGCTTTGGTCAGGTTGGTGGAAAACATTTTATTAGGTACATTTTTGAGAAAATGAAACACAGAGGGAGGATGGCACGGCGGGACAGTAATAGCATTCCACACAGAAAGTTGGATTCCCATAAGGGGCCTTTCTGAGTGCTTTGCATGCTCTATCTGTGTTTGAGTAGGTTTGCCCCCGTAGTCCAGAAAATGCGGAAACTTGATCGGAAACGATTGAATATTGCACAAATGTGTGAATGAATCAATGTCTATGGAGGTTTTCACTTACCTGGGTCATGATTAATTCTTGTCAAAATCATTTTTATGGCAACTGGACTTGAATTTCCCCCCATGAAGACATTTCATCTCTCATAAAAGGAAGGAGTCTCTTGGTGAGAGTCTGCAAAGGAAGAAATTCAAGTCCAGTTACCATGAAAAGATTTCTACAAAGATGTTGTTTGTCTTTATATGCGGCCCTGCAACTGGTGACCGATCCAGAGTACAACCCGCCTCTTGCTCCAACATCCCTGCAACCTGTGCACGATCAGAGGTAGTGATGAATAAACACATGAAACCCAGAGGTGGAATGGATTCCTTCTGCGGTCCTCTTTTTTCACATACCAGTCCAAATTCAGACAATATAAGTACAAGTATAACATCAACTATATAAAACTTCTATCAATTACCACTCAAATTTGAATTTCACAGTCAATTTAACATTAAGTTGACTTCATCAATAAAAGTTCAAGGTCGGCTTAAGGTTTGCAAAAAGTTCCATCTTCTGATCCAGTCTGGCTGCCATGAAAAGTAAAAAAAAAAAATGGAAATTATGGAAAAGTTGAGTCAAAAGGGATTTTTGAACATTACAAAATATTGGAGCACAGCTGGGCGCCACGACTGAGCAGCTGCTGACCAAAAGCTCAGAATCTCCTGTTCATTTTTATCCACTAAATCGTTAAGGCAGAATATTTTAATGATTAGCAAGTTGAACCAGACAGAATCGCATTGGAATATTTTTGGCTTCTTGGGCAAAAGAGCTCACCCCTATTTTCAGATCAAGATTTAGCAGGCTTGCACTCCAATAGAAATCCTCATTGTTATTCTTTTCAAATACAAAAACCAAAGGTTTCATCTTGTGTAGGCTCTGGAGTCACTTCCTGGATGAACCAAAGTTAAGATTGGAGCTGATCAAAACTCTCCTAATAATAGAGAATTTGCATATCTATGAAGAAAGCATCACATTCTGAGAGACTTGTTGTTTAGAAACATGCACGAGGTAATTGGACAAATGGGCAATAAGACTGCTTGGCATCTGCTTAATTTGATTTCTTATCAAGCCATTGTGTGCATAACGAAACAGAGATGGGTGTCAGTTGAAGTCAACACTCGTGCGGGGTTAAACTTACAGCGATTGCTTTGTTTACGTTCCCTCTTCAAGTTTCAGATATATTCTTTAGATTTACAATTGTGAATAGGACTGATGAAAGGAAAGCCAAGAAGATAAGTTTTTGATTTAGAAATGTGTTTGACTGACAGTAACTACTTGCCCTACACAGTTTATTCTCTGCTAATAACATATAACATAATAACATATAATACACCAAAGAAAGTTATGGGCTACATCCTGTATCGGCTGGTGATACAATGTGTTACTATGAGTGGAGAAAGAGGAAAACCAACAGAACCAACACTTTCTATCAGAGGCAGTGATCTATTTTTTCACCAGAACATTGCTAGAATAGAGGCTATGTCCTCATGATAGATTCATTATCGGAAATTTTTTGTTCCACGGGTAAACAATTGCCAGGGTGAAGTCACCGGCATAGCGTATTACCCTGCCAATTTCAGTGGTATATTCATAAAGAAGTGATGTTGTATGCTCCTACATAAATGGTATAATCCTTTCCGTTGTATTTCCTTATTCCTTCTTTTTTTAAAAGCATTGTGAAATTGGACAAATACCTCTCAGGATTTGCCTTCAACTAGCTTCAATGTTGCTCTTACAAGGCTCTTGCGGCAGGATGCCGTACCACGCTGTGATGCAGCCGCGATGGTGCCCCTGTAGAAGTTGCTCATGATAGGGGGCGGCTAGCCGCTCAAAGCTCTTCATGAGGATGGGAGTGAGCGCAGCTGGAGGGCAAACGATGAGGCAGGAGAAGATAACTTCTTCAGGACTAGGATGATGGTTGTAGGTTTGAGGCACTCTGGTAGAATAGCCTGACTCAGCGATGTGTTGGGTATGTCTGTGAGGACATATGTGAGTTCCTCTGCATAGTCTCTTAGTACCCAACCAGGTATGTCATCAGGACCTGGGGCTTTGCGCGTGTTGATCCTGCCAGGGGGTCTTCTCACGCTGTCCGGGGACAGTGTCAGTACTTGGTTGCTGGAAGGGGGTGTTGTCGCCTGTGCAGGGGTGCTGTTTCGTGCCTCAAAGTGAGAGAATACCACGTTCAGGTTGTTCAGCAGAGAGGTGTGGCTGTCGTGGTGCGGGTCTGTGAGTGTCTGTAGCCTCGCCACAGGCTGCCAGTGTCTCTGCTGCTGCTAAAACGGTGGGCAATCCTTCTTGTTTACTGCCTCTTAGCCTTCCTTATACCAAGGGACAAGTTGGCAGTATTCCAAGCCTTCAGGAGTTGGTGGACCTCGCCTGTCAGCCATGATGGTCTTGGTGTCTGTAGCATCATCCATACGCTTTGTGTTTTGTGCTGTAACAGATGAGGTGTACTCCTGGACTTACGGTCACACCTGTATTTGCTTGTGAACGGGTCTGGTATATTTGACCAATGGTCTGTATACTGGCATTAGCATGACAAGGATGTGATCGGAGGCACCAAAGTGGGGGAGAGGTAGGGCCCTGTAACCTCCGTTTGGGCGGTGAAGACATGGTCCAGTGTTGTTTACCCGAATGGGAAATTTAATATGCCGAAATATGGTTAGGGAACCCATTCTTTGGGTCAGCGTGGTTAAAGTCCCCAGCCAGGATGAGGTAGGCTCCTGGGTCAGCTGTCAGCTGCTCACTGATGTGCTGGTGGAGCTTGTTTAGAGTGTCCAGCCTGGTGCTGTTGTTGGGTCTCGGAGGGATTTAAACAGCCACAAGCAGTATGTCCGTGTATTCCCTCGGCAGGTAGAACACCCGGCACCTTATTGCCATAAATTCCACCAGAAGGGAGCAGTGTTTAAAGATCACAACAGCATCAAACCACCAGGCGTCGCTAATATTAACACCGATCCCGCAGGCACGGGTCTTACCTACCTCCATCGACAAGGGCGATGTCTGCATGACAGCGTATTAGCCAGGTGAGCTGGACGGTGCTGTCTGGGATGCTTTCAGTGAGCCACGTTTGCACAAACAGGAAGACACAGCACTCCTTCACAGTCTTCATGCTGTAGTATTCTGGAGTAGACGGATATGGTCCAGTTTGTTGTCCAACGAACGAATGTTGGACAACATGATTGTGCAGATGGCCAGCTTGTTTGGGTTAGCCGTGAGCCTAGTCTGGACCCCTCCGCGCTTACCCCTCTTCTGCTTCCTCTCGAGCCGGCTTCGACGGCAAGCGGGATAAATGTAGCCAAATGTAGAATCGGAATACAAAACTTCAACAAATATTTTCTCATGAATTTTGATTTCTGAGATATTTTTTACCAAATTGTTGCCTTGGAACAGCCAGGCTCTTAACTTTGAGACCTACATGGTGTTATCTTCAATCTTCAGCGTTTCCCTTCCTCTGCAAACATGTGGTCACCAAAGGAAGACCATGAAAACAATGTTTATATCCCCAAATTTTCCCCTAGCTTTTCAATAATTCAGTGGAAAAGAATGGAATGACACTGTCCTTCCTATCTTGAATAAGCTGGCGCTGCTTTGTTTTACACCAACTCTGCAAAACTGTAACCTTCTAATTGTATGTTCGCTTTTTGGGGAAATTATATGTACAGACACAAATTTTATATTGCATGATCATTTGTAGTGTAATTTTTTTTTTCTTCCTGGCACCACTATTTTAAATAATACCTTATCAATACCAGTTCAGTATCAAGCTCCACAATGAATCTGTCACTATTCTGGTCATAAAAAGGAAGAAGTAATCGTGTGTGAAATGAGAATTTCTTTCATTTTAAATTATACTGTAATTGGAAAGATTAAATGGAATTGAATGGTTTTTGATGGGGTAATTATACATTTCCCCAAGCATGTAGCTTTTCCAAATGATTTTAGCCACACAAAAGAATTCTAAAGAATCATTATTTCACATGTGCATGACACGGATGGAATCAGGATGTTTGATGAATACAGATTTATGTTGTTCAATTGAGAAAATGAATTAGTAAAGACACTCTTACTTCTGTAAACACGGTCAAAAGTTTAAAAATGTTTTTGTACCCTTCGAACAGTGGCATGGGATTAGATTCAATTCTGATATGAAGAGCAGCTCCAAAGTGGAATGTTTCTTATTCAGGAAGGAAAATTTGCTCTTAAATTGGCTCCTTCCAAACAGCAAATCTAAAAAGCTGTACATTTTTGTCTTGTTTCCAAAACATTCATGGAATGATGTCTTAAATGGTGAAAGCAATGTTGTACTTTTTATCTTGTTGTACAAATGTTTTTCGAGCTCTATAAATAAGAAAAAGTAAGTCCTTTCTTAATTGAATTAAAAATATTCATTTCATATTTAACCTTTCCCAAACGTGGGTATTGATACCTAGAAAAAAATATACTTATGGTTTTGTTAAACGATGATCAATTTGTAATTGTAAATTTCTTTTTTGTACAATTCAATGACTAAACAGTTACTTCTCCATTCCTCATTCTAAAAAAGTTCATAATTTCAACTTTTGAAAATGTTTAAATTTTAGATTACTAAAATGTTTTTGTAAAGCCCCAAAACTCACTGTTCAAACTGCGCCAGTGTCTTCGAAGCCATTCCATTGTCAAATCCTGTTCTTAGCAAAAGTAAAGAAGAATCTTCTCTCCAGTAACTTTCTGTCAAAAAGTCTGTGAAGGTCTCAGTCATCTAAGTCATGGAGAATTCTTGTTGATCTTCTTTGCATTTTCTGTCAGAAATGTTGTTTTTCCTTGCACTAGTTCTATAACATTGATGAAATAAATTATTCAGCGATATATGGTTAAAAAAATGTTCATAAAGTCTTGAAGCATTAAAAAAATGTCACAAATGACAACAGTAAGTCTTGAAAACAATACAATGAAGGACAAAACTATAACCTGATCAGGAATGAGATTTTTAGACTTGAGGTAATATTGAGAACGAGCAACAATGTTCTAAAAGTAAGTGAAAAACTGTAATTGGTGTTTTTTAATTCCTTAACCACTAATTTAAACATATAATTTCAGTTTTCAGTTTCCTCATTCTGCTACAGCATTAATCCTCACCCTGCAGGGGCAAGAGAAGGCAATTTCCTTTGAGTTCAGGTCCAAATATTCTTATCTCCTAAAAGAAGGCCGCAGGGTTTAACGAAATATCAGTTTGCCTTTCTGGAGAAGAAAAGAAGAAAACAGAGCGAAACTATTAGCACCACTTTTACAATGAAGACCCGATAGTGCAACGTGTTCTTACCTTGAGGAGAGAAGGTTGATTAGATTTTTATGGTGAAGAATTTAATTTGGGGAAGAATTCTAGACTAAGTTTTGATTAGTTTCCTGTTTAATATAAATGACCAGTGCTTTTGTCCGCAACATCCTTTCTCTCACATAATAACTGACTTATATTTTTAGGTGCTGCCATTTGTGTAGAGCCAAGTTCTTCAGCAGGTCTCACAAGTCATTTCGCCTAAAAAATTATTATGAGAAACTCCTACCTAATACCTCTCAGATGCTGTAAAAATATTCGTTGAGATACTTTCTTGTCAGGTAAAACTCTTTGATCGCATATGAGCTCAGAAATGCATTTTAAATGTGTGCAAAAATGATGTCAAAGAAAGTCATTTACAGATTTTTTTTTATTACATAATAGTTTGCAGTAACACATATTTTTAGATATAAAAAGAGTGAAAGTCATGAAAATAGCATGGGTATCAGAAATTGAGTATAGATGCTGTACCAATGCGTCCAGTGACCTCACTCACACAAAACCACACCGTCAAATATAATCTCAACACTTGCAATGTAATGCAATAGCAACGCAACACTGACTCTGCAGATAAAAAAACAACAAAGAAAAATGGGCCATTTAAGCACAACATGTTGGACAGGAGCGACTATATGTCAATGAAAATTTGTTTCTCTACAGCTGAAATACCCTGCAGATAGCAACGGTCAGGGTAGACAACCTAAGGTTGTGTTAGAAACATTCAGAATATCGCTTAACAGCTGTGCAACAGATAAAATAATATGTTGCAATAATTCATTCAATGGTGGAAAAATAAAAAATCAAAGGGACAAACCTACTTTCTGTTTGGGGTGATGATAAACGCCCCTCAGTCAGAAACAGGAGACCCTACCGCTGCTGTGTATCTTTGCTCAGTAAAATAAATGTTTTTTTTAATAGGGTATGATGATGACATAAAATGTCACGAAATAAAAATCACACAAAGCACCTATCTATAAGATATCACATTTACATATAACAAAACGATGAATCGATAAAGGATGATTGCAAAATTTCAGATTACGTACAAAGCTATAAATACTGGGATCTGATCAGCTGACTCCATTCACAAAATACATGTGAACGCCAAGGATCAATATTTTTTAAAAATCAGCATCAGAGTATCATTCCTTTGGTATCATTTCTGAACCATTCATTGAAATGAAGACCTTATTTCACTGATTGTATTTGGAAAGAAAAGTCTGTCGCGACGGAAACATTGTGCCCTGCAGGTTTATGAAGGAAATTAGATCCGAGTACGGTACTTATTTTCTTCAACAGCTAGACATTTGACGTTTAAACATTTCATGTGTTTAAACATTTCATGTGTATTTGAAACCATTTGATGATTAAAAAAAGCAACCAATTCATTATAGTAACACTGGAATCTGAAGGTAATCTTTATGACCAAATTGTGGCACAGATAGCAGCAGATTCTCTTACCTCTCGGGTAATCATTGAAATATTGGCGAGCACATTTTTAAAAAATACGATGTAAAACATTATTGAAAGATGCCAATTTTCAATAATTTTAGCAATGAGTAGATCAATTTTCTTTGTCTATTTTCTACATAATAAATTCAAGAGGGATCGGTTGTCACTAAAATACAAGTAGAGCTCAAAAAATTAAAATCAGGTTCAGTGACAAAATCTGCACATTGCAAAATACACATTTTTTTTCTCAATGATTTCCAGACAGACTAAACATGACTGTGGAGGTTCTCAGTCATCCAGGTCAAGATAATTTCTTATCAAAGTCATGGGAACTGGACTTAAATTTCTTGACTTGAAGATGTTTCACGTCGCATCAGAGACGCTTCTTCAGTTCTAATGACCCGTGGGAAGTTTCCATAACTAGCAGGGTTTTGGGTGGATCTAGGTGATGGTGGCTTGTTATGTAAATGTAAGAGTCGATCAGCAGAAACTAGCTCGAAGGGGGTTGTTATGCTCATAGGGATGTCATTCGTTGGGACAAAAGAGCAGCTTTTGTGGGATTACCTGGTTAGGAAAGTGAAAAGGTAAAACTAAACAAAGGGGCGAAACCGTCACAAACGTACGACGCTGTACTAGGACGGGATAAATACCAAGATTTGCACACATGGACCATGCCTATCTGCACCCTCCAAACAACCACGAAAGACTCACCACCAGAACCCGGTAACTTCCACATGAGCCTCAGTTCACGTAATCCAACAGGTTTCACTCCTTTATTTAGCTTTACCTTTTCACATTCCAATCCAGGTAATCCCACAAAAGTTGCTCTTTTGTCCCAATGAATGACACCCCATTAGCATAACAACCTTCTTAGACCTAGTTTCTGCCAATCAACTCTTGCATTTACATAACAAGCCACTATAACCTCGACCCGCCAAAAACCCTGGCGGTTATATTTGGAAACTCCCCGCAGGTCATTAGAACTGAAGAAGCCTCTCGGATTAGGGGCGAATTGCCTTCAAGAGAGGAAATTCAACTCCCGTTGCCGCTACAAGAAGAATTTAACAAGAAGACAGACTAAAAAGTTTCTTCCCTAAATGTCTGACACAGGCTATGTCCCTCAGATGCCCCGTCTGCATAAATCATGCTGATACTCGGCACAGATGACATGCTGGTTCAGTCTGAAGCTGCACACATGGCCATGTTGGCCACGGATCAAATCCCTGCTTGAATCCCTCACTGTGTTTACCCTTCTGGCTCCACCATGTCTGGGAAGATGATACCGAAAATTGGACTGTCCAACAATGATGTCAGGGAAAAGAAAGGATGACCTGCTGCTGAAAGCCAAAACAAAATCACTGTAAAGGCGCAATCTCACAGTTGAAAGCTGTTACCACGTAAAAAAAACTAAATTTATGAATAAATATAAAAAAATGCAGGGTTCTTAGCTACTTCCACATAAAACCTTCTGCAAGCGTAACTACACCTGATAATTATCCTTCACTCAAACAATTGAAATATATCAACGTTTTTTAATGAAACATTGTTAAGTCACTGAAATGAAAAAAATAAATTGTCAATGTTACTCTAACAACAACCCATCCAAGGTAAGCATAACATCAGTTTTTAAGATTTTACATAACCTCAATTGAATACAGATTTACACAAAAACGTTGAAAATTTCCCGGAACGACAAGAAAATTGTCGATGGAACGACATAGACTGTCGACGTAATATTAATTTGGAGAAATTGTGACTGAAGAATCAACTTGGAGGAGGCCGGCACGGTAATAACAACTTTACATATTGTTATCATAACAATAACTTCACAATGACTGCCAATGTAACAACAACCATACTATTAAACATGTCTATTCTTTTCAGCCTCACTATACTGGATGAACTCAAAACTTTTGTTTTAACAAAACAACAGAAGGACAAACCTGGCATTTGAATTTTTTTCTTTTTTTATCTGTCCTTTTATTTGGTTAGATGACACTCAAACCTGTTTTTCAAACTTTTACTGAGGGCTCAATTTTTGATAACCTGTTGGGTAAAAAGTGTTCACATCCTAGTTATATTTGAGGAAAATTCGATGAGCGTATATCCGGTTGTTTGTCAATGTGATATTGACAATTTCAAGAACAGAATCCCAAAAATAATATCCTGCTGCGTGTCTCCCCTATTTTGAGTGAATAAATGTGGGCAATAATGCAAAATTTTTAGAATATTACAAAAATCAAACTTTTTATCTTTAATTGTGTACTCCAAAAACTGTACAACTCCAATCTGAAAATTCAAGACTTATTGTGAAGTATAGCACCATGCAGTAACTTTTTGCATCCCATTTTTCTGTCAAATGGGGAAGGGAATTGTAATACAGTAACATCTGTGTTTTAAAAAGCGCTCATCCCAAGTTACGCTAAGAAACAACAGCCAACATGTGGCAAGTTAACTTTGCGGATTTATTGAATATAATATTGGTTCCTGTTTAAATGACTGCCAAATCATCGAACTTGAAACAAAATTCCTAAGAAGTCCGGTCATTATTTCAGGTTGCTGTGGAGACACAATGAGCAGGTGGACTAACATATGTGGCGGCATCAATTTTCATTCGGTGTCAGCCCAGTGGGCAACATATTTTGCCAGCGTTGGCAGAATTTGTGTGGTTTCCTTTTGGAAATAATTAAGATCTCCTGGAAACTGCCACATTGCGAATGCATCATTAACCACTTACTAAACACTCTAAACCTCAAAATATACCACTAAATATACAGCAATTACTTCAGTTTCTACAGTGTCATCACCAGTTTTCTACACGGCGAAATACAAACATTTGTATGTATATCAAAACATAGCATATATTACATTGTAAATTCTATCATAATTTAAGCTTTTTTCATACTTACTTTTTCAAAACGTACTTGTTTTTCAAAACACAAATGCACTGGGCACAGCTGTGAACTATTTGGCACTATTTGGCCTATAAAATACAACTTTTAAGAAATAGCTTAACAAGGGAAGTAAAAGGTTTCACTAAAATGTAAAAAACAGCATCCTTCTCTGAAATGAGATCTCCACCACGCTGAGGTATTAAGAAGTACATGCACATTTCTGGTGTTCTTCTCAGCTCTGGAAGGGCTACTCTAAGGCAATTTACTGGTTACTAATACCAGACGTAAACACAGGCAAATGAAATTATGATTAAAAATGTAAAAATTAAAACAATATCAGTAAAAACCAAAATGAATCTATAATTCTGTCACAGGATGTCTTTCAACTTCCTCAGGGTTACATTTAATTGGTTACTGACTCTAATTTGCACGCAACATATAAACAGCACTGAGTGAATCTAATGAAAGGCATTAATGCACTTGAGCCTCCAGTAACAGTAACTTTCAAACGATGGTCATATTTGATTTAAGAATGCTGATCCCCAACTGTGTTAGATAAACAAGCGTGGGGCCAATGTTAGATGAACAGATAAAAGAAGATATACTCATTTGCATCCCCATGTTATCTAGAATCTAGATAAGGATTTAAGAATTTTCAAGAGCTGCGATAAGGGAAAACGTGTACCATATAAACAGAAAGGTCATATTTGACAACCTTTGTTTGCCAACCTGAGATAAGGATGTACGCAGCTCAATAAAACTTAAATAAAATAGAAAGAAGTGTTTGACAGGATTAATTTGGGCTGTTTAGTTCTCACCACAATTTGCAGTGGGAATAAGGATGTGAAACATGGATATCTTGCTTCTCATTCCACAAATTAAACCATTTCTAAAAACAAATTACAGCTTGTCTAAATCTGTTAACCTACCATATCGGATGGTTTGGCAAACTGAATGATTTGAAGACACCCTGGTTGAAAATGTGTGAAGAAGGGGAAATTCAAATTAAATAAAAAAAAAAAGGATTGAGGAAAAAAAAAAAAGTTGTCGAATGGCTGAAGTTACTCTGTTTTTATTCACCTTTGGTGAAACCGTTGTTGGAATTGTTAACACAGACTTCCTAGTTTCATCACCCAAAGCTACTGGATATACCATATTACTGTGTTTATTGATTGAAACACTTAAATATGCTTTAAAAAATTGCTTAAAACTTCAAAATATCGTCTGTTGGGTAATGGTGAACCCAGCAGTCTAACAATTGAATTTCTTGACAATGAAGAAAAAATAGCGAGATGTCAAGTTATTCACATCTAGCTTTAGTACCTACAAAGAGAAATGCTGCTTTTTCAGAACAGGAATAAATGCTACCGATTATTGGGAATTATATTTGCAGTAAGCACAGGGCAGCAGTGTCAGTTTTGAGACCGTTTCAATAAAAAAACTTTGAAATAAATATACGCAATGGCCCTCATTGTGTGTAATAACAGAAATGATAGAAATAATTTCTTATCAAATGTGCAGATATGCTAGCAGTTTCAATTCGTTCAGTTTAAATCCCAGCAAAGCAGTATATTCCTTAAATCACGTGTCAAACTCAAGGCCCGCAGGCCAAATGTGGCTCGCCACGTCATTTTATGCGGCCTGCGAGAACATCTTTAAACCTCCGATTGTCGTAAAATAAATGCCATTTCAAACAAGTGGAATTGAGAAATACAAATGATCCCTAAATGTCTTGGAAGAGAAAAGTTGATGCAGATGGAAAGCTGTTTCAAGAAAGATGGGAATGCGTATGTAACATTTTGGATTGGAATGAGTTATAAATTAAGAGTAATTTAACATTAAGGAGTTGTTACATTTATTTTACTTTACATTTAGTTACATTTATATGGTTACCGTTACATGTGGCTCTTTTGAGGGCAACCATTATGCAGATGGTGAAAATGAGTTTGACACCCCTGCCTAAAATGTACCATATTCATTGAAAGGTAAATTAAACTGTGATTCATAGCTTACAGTCTGTGCCTTATTGTCTTTTATATCTATTATCGCTATTTTTTTTTTGGGACATTTGGATGTGCACATACGCTAGGACCATCTGATTGTCAAGGAGATATGTAAAAAATGCAAACATTCATTATTCATTATTCATTATTCATTAAATGACTTCAGATCCTGAAGTACGCAGTATCTTTCCAATGAAGGCCAAATTATTTCCTGCATCTAGATTTTATTTAATTCCAACCCCGGGGAAAGAAGTAATTTATGATATTGTATAGGGTTACTAATAGTGCTGGTTAATCATGGTTGAAAGTCAATATGGAGAGATAACAACCCAATTATTTTCATTTGTTGTAGCAATACCTTGTTTAATAAATGTCGCACAAAGCTTTGGATGAGAACAGCCATGTTTAGAAGATACTATCATTCTCTCCGGAGGGAAAGCCTTCACGCAGCGGATATGAAATGGAATGTTGGGTGTAAAAAGGTTTTTGCAACTCGTATAGATTGAGTAACAGTAATGACTGTCAAAGAAAAAAAAAAAATTACATATCTAAAGAGGATGGTTTTCACACTTTTTTGTGAAAAGAAAAGGAAAAGTTTTCTTTTAAATGAAATCAAATATTCTGTGTGGCTTTTGTCTTGCGGGGCAAAGATGGTAGCAACGTAACCAATAAGCCATCATGTTGTGCTGGTTTGGGCGATCTGCTGTTTTTAGATACAAGAGTGGTTCGGTTTAAGGGTTTACAAAATTGTTTACCCGTTAATTGAGATAAACATCTATGCTTCTTGGGTGTCCCAGCCAAATGCTGTCCGGGAAGTAGAAATGTTGAGAGTTTGCAGATTTTTCCGTGACAAAACCATCGAGGAAGCAAGAATTGCGACAGTCCATCAGAAGTTTTGTTTGGTAGCGGCAGCGATGCATTTGGGAACCACAGTGGGTTTCTCTCACTGTGTTTCCACATTGCAGGATCTTCAGTTTTTTGAGAGTTCAATTCTCGAGAAGGCAAAGAAATAATAAACAAAAAATATAACCAAACATAACCGAACTCACGCCTGATAACCGAGTTGTCATTTTTACCTGTCAAAAAAAAATTTGGTAATTATTTTTGCAAGACAATGCAAATAAGAAGTTATTCTCTACAGAGCAAAATTTCTTGGAATGTAAAAACTGGTAATTAGACAAATAACATGGCTCGTCCGATTATGTGTGAACAATGAATCCAATAATTGGTGTTCAAAGGGCTAAAGGCACTATGAATGTTTTGACTGTCCTTGGAGTCTTACTCAACTAGCTTTGACTGATGGCTGAATGTTACATTCCCTACGATAAAAGTTGTCTTCTTGACCGAGATGTTCTGTGTAGCAGTGCGAACCACAATTTCTTCTTTGTCTTCTTATAAGCCATCCTGGCTTCACCCACTGTGCTTAGCATACAGTACGTTGCGCTTACGTGCCTTAAGTCAAAGGCACAGAGACTTGCCGTCCTGTTTTTGAGTCAAAATAACTGTTCAGGTTCGATGTGAAAGACTTTAGGCGCTACCTTCAGTTCTTCCGGAATTTCCTCGCTTGAACAGCATGGAACCATAGACAAGAAGGTGGAGTGCACTAAAGGTAGAGATAACCTACCCAGTACACAACATTAAAAAGCAAGAAAGAAGTTGGAAAAAATACCCGGGAGTATGCATCCAGTTCAAGCAGATCAATCTGAACGCGACCTTTTTTCCATGCGCCGTCTTTGCAGTCCTCGTAGCAGCAGAAGAAGCTCTGACAATCCTTTCCATCCAGACACTCGTAACCACAAGGGTCCTCGAAATCCTGCCAGTACATGGAGTTGTTCAGGGCGATGACTGTGTGAGGGGGCCTTAGGTCAAGGACTGAGTATTTCTGAAAAGACCAACAGACGGATACAAGACAGCTGAGGGGCTTTAAAAAACATTTCAATGTGATCTGAATGTGTAGTTTGTTTTCATCTTAAGTTACTCATCACAATTTCTATCATATATAAACTTCAGTTATGACCATATTGACATTTAACACACCATATTAGCATGGGTTAGAAATGTTAAACACAGCTTTAGCCCACATTTGATTTGGAAACTATTCACACTTTAGGGTTTAACTATATTTGTCTGACAAATCTAACACATATGTGAATGGATGAGCCCATTAAAACAATGTCGCCTGTAGAATGAGATGAGAGAGAGAGAGAGAGAGATGAGAACAACTTTATTTATCCCGAAGGAAATTGTTGTGCCAGAGTGTCAAGTAAAAAACATAACAGTAATAGATAATAGTAGAAAGGAGGAAGAATAAGAAATACAATGAAATATAAATTGTCTTAACTGTTGACTGTTAACTACAAAGTTTTGAAGATTCCCTGCGGCTGAGGGAAGAGGAATTAAAACATTCTTGGACATTCATTGGCTGATTCAAAAACTAGACTATTATAAATCAAATTCTATTAAATATCGTCACACAAATAACATAAGTGCAGCCTCTGTCTTCAATTATAGACACAAAATGAAAATCTGACTGCGGATTTTATTTTTGTAAAGGATGTAAGACATCTACACATCTGCCCCCGATTGGTGACGGACTAGAAAAAGTCAACCCCTGAAGTTAATACTGATGCAGTGTCCCAGAAAATAGAAACATATTTATCTTAAGAGCTTAAAGGCAGCAGCCGTATATATGCACAAAACCAGAAGAAAAACAGACGGAAAATATTTTCAAAAAAGGTGATGGTGAACTTAACCGTCCTCTCAATCTATATCCAAAAAAAAGCAATTTTTAATTCGGTGCCGTATGAATTACTGCGGATATAATATCCGACAGTTCTGGTGAGTGTTTAGTTTACCTGTTTTTTACTTGCCATACAACTGGGTCTCTTTGTGCTGTATGAGTAGTAATTTAACGTCGCATACTCCATAAGAGCAGCAAATACAAAGAGGAAGCAGACGGTGACGAAAAGGTCCATGGCGGTGACATAAGACACTCTGGGAAGTGAGGTTCTGGCCACTGTACTGAGAGTGGTCATCGTCAGGACTGTGGTTATACCTGTGGTGAAGAGAAAATAACACATTCTTTGTTGAAAGGTTTTGCCGATGCTCCTTTCTTTGACTTTGATTTGTGCTTAAGACACATCCGCTGGTGGATTTTTTTAATACATTTTTCAATGACAACTCCCAATAGAAAACCAGGCATGCTGGGCATATGTTGTTCTGTGGACATATTCGAAAATGTACCCAAAATACAGTCAGAACAGTAGGAGAGATAATAAATGTGAGAGTTAAAGAAAAGAAGATTACAATGAGCGCAGACAAGAGCTTGGATGTGATATTTAATGTAAGAGAGGTTCAGGTGTTCAGGTATGTGTTGTGCTTCCTTATAGCTTATGCCGAAAACTGACTAAATAATTCCATCGTCTGTAGATCTGCCTATTTTATCAAATCAGAGAGATAAAAAAAAAAAAAAAAACACACAGTCATTGTGTTAATGTATTCAAAAAAAAAAAACATAATTGTGTTTTAATGGAATTGGAATTAACCTGGCTTTAGAATATTAAATTTATATTTTTTTCCACATGTTATTGCCACCGGCTGATTTTGATGAGAACCAGGATAAGCCCCATAACCTTCTCCCAAGTCCTGGAGCTCTCTCATTTTGCAGGTTCCAGTGGCTTGATCTACCGCAGTATCTCACCATTTCTTTTAGGGATTTTAAAACTACCATTGTACCATAACAGAGTAACTGTCAATACTATGGGTATTAGTAGTATGGGATAAGGGATCACCTCCCCTCTCCAACAGTCATAACCCACTCTGTCTCTATCAAACTCTTGCCTTCTATCGCTTGGTCCTTCTTTTGCTCTTTCTCTCGGTCGTTCTTTTTACATTAAGCGGTGGTCCAAATTTGCTCTGCATCTAAAGTGTCACGAGACAACTGTGTTGTGATTTGACATCATTTAAATAAAGTCTGACTTGACAACAACGTATCTCAAGTGCACATATAAACAAGTATTTAATCGAGGACTTTAAATTTGTCATTTTTAATTGTCCGCAGTTGTTGTTGACCTGACACTGGAAAAGAGGAGAAAAAAATGTAACAATCAAAAACCCTTACATTTTCTCGCTGGTCTTTTGTATAAACCTGGGTGTCTTACGTGCTGAGAGATTTGGGAAAAAAGACAACTCTCCCACATAGAAAATAAGTATTTTGCTCCATGGGACAACTTGTCCATTACGCATACTCTTAAGTTAGTGTCGTGGGATGTGATCAAAAAGTGATGATGCAGACATTCTGTTGACAATGTCTTGATGAAATAAAATAGATTTTATTAAAAAAGTACAGGATCCTGCAGAGTTCTATAGCTCAGTCTCTAGACATCCGTCTCTGGTTGTCTGTTGCACTGTTTGGAATAAAGTGTTTTTCCAAAACAGTGGCTGCAATGAGTCTGGTTAAAAAAAAATAAAAAATACAGTAACCTACCAGAAAAAGTCATTGATCGCTATCTTCATCTTCATCCTGTGCACAAAAACCACCTAAAGTCGTCTTCTTCGGTGTCACAATTATACAGCCTCAGAATTCCTCCATGACACACTTTTTAGTCTCTTTTGTTGTCGCTCTCAATGTCACTTGTGTAAACCACACGCGTGTGTTCTGCTATGTCTATGTGCAATTTCATTGGTCTGACATGCTGAAGCTAAATATTTTGAAGCTTGTTAGCCTGTAAAAATTAATAAATTAGCCACGTCATTGTTTAGGCCGCAGTGTTCGAAACATATGAAAAATAGTAGGTGCTAATATTCCGGAAATTACAATATATATGAATGCAAAAATTTTAAATGACGGTGAATTGTTTGAGACTTTGAAAGCATGAAAAGCCGTATAAGGTTAAATCAATTACCTTGATAAAAATGTTCCACAGGACTGAAGACCAAAAGGACAAAAAGACAGCATGTATGAAAAAATACAGCACAACAAAACAGAAAAAGCAAACAGGCAAGCAGATGCCCACAAAGTGCAGATAACAAATCATTGTGAATTTTCAAAGAAGGAAAAGAAAAAAAAAAAGAAAAAAATTAAAATTTAAAAATGCAAAGCACCAATTATTACGTTAATCTGTATCAGTAGCTTTTGTACCTAAAGCAGTTCTAGCGGGAGTGGCATCTTTTTTGATCCAGAAGGACACCCAGGAGAGGACAACAGTAAGGATGCATGGGATGTAAGTCTGGATGGTGAAGTAACCCATTCTTCGGCTCAGGTCAAAGTACACGGTCATCACCACATAGTCACCTGTGCGGAGCAACAACAGAACCTGACATTCGTTTTAGGTATTTCGGGCCATTTTAACCAAGAATACTCGGAATCGAAATTCCAGGCAAATCTGGTGATTAACAGAAATGAAAAAAAGGAATTCTTCAATTTAAAAAAAAAAGTCAAATTCTTTAATGTTATAATCTTGAATTGTACAAAGACATTATAAAGCTTTTTTTTTTTTATCCTTGACAAACCCATATTTTTGGGAAATTTAGTTTAAGTTGTAAATAAAGTCCTGACATTACATTACATTACATTACATTACATTACATTACATTACATTACATTACATTTGGCAGACGCTTTTATCCAAAGCGACTTACAATAGAGGACATAGGGACTGCAAATACACTTGCAAATACACGATGCACAGGAAATATACAGAACAGTAAGCTTGGGTTATTGAGGGTTTTTTTTTTGTTTTTTTTTTTTTGCATATAACATAAGAATGGCCAATATACATGTATTTTATTACAACCAAAACATAACCAAAACAGTCTGCTTGCATCTTTTTTAAACAGCACAGGCAGCATAAGGTCCTACAAGTTCCTGACCAAATCCAAACAATTTCAAGCTTTCAAAAGTATTTAATTTACAAGCTTGGACTTTTTTTCAGGAGTAGATCAATTCAACTGAATTCAGGCCCTTGTTTCTGTGTTTGACTTCCTCCTAAAACTCATATCCTTTGCATTAGATAAGAACATCAATGAAATATTCCATGGTATAAATAAAGTACCAATTAAAACAGACTAACTAGCTTTAAGCGTAGATTTTATTACACTTTTATATAATACTTTTGATTCTATTAACTAGCTTTAAACTGCAGCAGAGAGTGAAAAACAAGTCAGCGACTGAAGCTAAATAAAAGTGGGAACGTTTCGTTGTGAATTAAATCTGTTTTGCTTTGTCGAAATCTATTTCTCGTAGCAACTGGACTTGAATCTCTTCCCTTGACGTCTCATTTCTTCAGTTTGGACTGAATAAGCCTCTCGGATGAGGAAGGAAACATCTTTATGGGAAGAGAATCAAGTCCAGTTTCTATGAGAAGATTTTGAAAAACTAACAATGATCTGGATGACTTGGAACTTCTCCTCCATCTGTTGTGGTATAAGTTTTTTTCCTTCAGATTTGAATAATAATCTGAGATAATAATCAATTTTCTGTTGCTATTTGAGGGCCATAAATAATGATTATCATTTTGTCATTCAAGTACTTATTTATTTGTTCAGTAAAGTGTCAGTAAATAAGTGGTAAACAAAATTAAAATCATGGCTAAGACAACTTTAGTTGCATTCAGACAGAAGGGGAATAACAGAGATTCGGTTTTCGACCACATCTCCCTTGTTTTGCACTACAATGTTTATCTTTTCTTCTGCAGAAATGCAATATTTTTCGATAATTGTCGATTTGCGTGATTACAATTAGAAATATCTGATCCATCAAAAAGGTAACATTGGGCACATAAATGTAACAGATTTTTGAATAGCTGACTCATGTTACACCTTCTGTTGAGACATTTAAGACACATAAAAAAAAAAGAATTTGTACCAGATACCTTGAATCGTGTACTGTAAAAGACATCCTTATGACTTCCTAATAAACTCTCCAAGAGAATAAGTAAGACAAGGAATAAGTCAAGTAATCTGCTTTCCTGTTCATCCCCGAACTTCTCAAATCAATGATTGTTTTTACCACTCTTAGAAAATAAGCTGCATAATAATGCTAAAATTGCAAATGTAAAATTTTTTGCAAAGCCTTGTGCATCTTACCCGCTGTAGTCTTTATTATATCGGTGGTATTTCTCAAGCCCATAAAGTCAAACTGATAGAGCCGCCAGGACTTCTGATCCGCGGCCTCCACTGAGTTCTTCCGCCACTTGTAAATCATTTCATCCCGTGGGTATCCGTCTGTAATTACACAGAGTGTGTGTGAGCGACACTACGTTTCACATTGTCATGATGGACACCCAGAGCAGGCTGGGAACCTCGGGCAACCCAGAGAAACATTCGTCTTCTGCTGCGGGCTGAGCTAATTACAAGACCATGTAGAGTGAAGACAAATAGGAGAAAGGTAAATTAAACAAAATCATTGGTTCAATTAAATTCCGGATAAATCTTAATGTCGGGTCTAACCTTTGTGAAGCCCCGGAGTGCTTTTACTATCGATCATATGTGGTTAATGGTGTGTTCATTTGTGTATTTCTACCTGTATTTTCCCTTAGAATGTTTCTTTTCCCTCTTCAGACACACAAATCTCAAAAGATTTTCACTCCGCCTGATAGCAATTTGCTCTAATAGCCGTTCAAATTAACAGACATATTAACAGTGAGGGAAACGTTTTCCCAAACTACTAATTGTTTCCAAACATGCTTCAAACATGAACGGGTTCCATTATTGTTTCACTCATTTTCTATTAATGATGCCATTAAAGCTCCGGCAAATTGTTGAGAAATTTGAAATGCCCAGAAAGTAACAGCTTATAGTTGAAAATAACTATCTATTAATGTCACTGGTAATGCTCGTGGAGATAGGACACACACACTCACACACACACAGACACACACACACACACACACACAGACAAAGGCAGTATTCATAAGAACCAATAATCATAGTCTTACTGAAAATACTGCATGTTAAAATAGAAAAAAGCTGCACAAATGGTAATTTTATTAAAGCAGCCAGGTGCTAAGTGCATTCAGAATATTCAGAATATTTTTTTGCTAAATGTCCAAATAGCCTTGAAAGTTCTAACATGCTGGTAAATGAGTTGCACCTCGGAATTCACATTATTTTTATTCAGCCGAGAGCGGAATAAGAGTACACTTCCTGTTCTCTCATGTGAACAACACAAAGATTGAAGAGGTACACTCCGACTCACGTTTTATTAGATTGTAAGTAAAAATTCAGATTTGCCTCTGATCGCTGATCTCTCTTTCTTGATATTTTGACAGGATAGTAAAATACACTGCTCATAGTTTTTACCCAACCAGTAACATATGTACATATTGTAGCTCCTCCCCGGAAGCACGTTCTTTCAAACAGCCTCAACCAGGTACCACACTTCACCATGATGCTGCAAGGCGGACAGGGCTTATCTCTCTCTGCTTGATCTGATCCCCCAAATCCCAAAATGTCTGAAACTCTTTCAACTCAGGGCCTCTGGTCTGAGAGTCTGTCGGCTGATGTCATGCAACCCTGACTAAAAGGCACAGATATATCTCCCTGCATTTAAAAGCTCTTTCCAACTGTGAGATGATAGTTTTCCACCGTGGGTGTTTGTCTGCCTCATCCAGAAAACACCCTATGTTAAATAAAGTGGCATGTTCAATTAGTTGTTGAAATTTGAGCTGCTTACCTAACTTTCATGTCCTCTCTCTTTTTACACTACAACAACAGGGCTGTTTTATATGGTTATCATTACCACGGCGAATCCTCCTCTCTCACTACGTCCGTTATCTTCTCTTTGGTCTTCCTCGAGACCTCCTGCCTGGCAGCTCCGATTCCAGCATCCGTCTACCAATATATTCACTATCCCCCCTTTGCTTATGACTGATCCATCTCAGTCTGGCTTCTCTGACCCTCTCTCCAAAACATCGAACATGAGCCGTCCCTTTGATAGACTCATTCCCGATCCTATCCATCCTGGTCACTCCCAAAGAGAACCTCATCATCTTCATCTCTGCAACCTCTAGTTCTGCCTCCTGTCCTCTGTCAATGTAACAGTTTCTAGTCCATGCAGCATCGCTGGTCTCACCACTGTCTTGTATGGCTTTCCTTTCATTCTGGCCGATAGTCTTTTATCACATAGTACCCCTGACACTTTTCTCCACCCATTCCAACCTACTTGGACCCGTCTCTTCACCTCTTTTCCACACACACCGTTGCTCTGGACTATTGACCCCAAATACCTGAAATCCTCCAGCTTCTTGATCTCCGCTCCGTGTAGCCTCACCGTTCCACCTGAGTTCCCTACATTTGTCTCCTTTGTCGTCTTGATCTTCCTTGTCACCAGAGTCATTCTACAAACCACCATCCTATGCTGTCTGGCTACGCTCTCACCTACAAGTACTTTGCAGTCACTGATCTCTTTCAGGTTACCTCGTCTGTACAAGATGTAGTTTACCTGCGTGCTCCTACCTCAGCTCTTATAAGTTACCCTATGTTCCTGTTTTTTCTGGAAAAAGCTGTTCTCTACAGCCATTTCCATCCTTTTTGCAAAATCGACCACCATCTGTCCCTCTGCATTCCTATCCTGAATACCAAATCTGCCCATTGCTTCTTCATCCCCTCTATTGCCTTCACCGACATGTCCATTGAGGTCAGCACCAATTACCACTCTCTCATTTCTGGGAATATTCTGCATCATCCAACTCATTCCAGAACTTCTCCTTCTCTTCAGATTCACATCCCACATGTGGGGCATAGCCACTAACAACATTGAGCATCACACCTTCAATTTCCAATTTCAGACTCATAAGTCTATCTGACTTTCTTTTCACCTCTAGGATGTTCCTAACAAACTCCTCCTTCAAGATAACTCCTACTCCATTTCTCTTCTTGTCAATACCATAATAGCACAACTTAAAGCCTGCTCCTAAGCTTCTAGCCTTACTACCTTTCCACCTGGTCTCCTGGACACACAGTATATCCACCTTCCTTCTCTGCATCATGTCGACCAACTCTCTACCTTTTCCTGTCATAGTCCCAATATTCAAAGTCCCTACTCTCAGTCCCAGGCTCTTTCCTTTCCTCCTCTCTCTGCTTCTGAACACACCTTCCTCCTCTTCTTCTTGTTCTTGTTCTTCGACCCACAGTAGCCCAATTTCCTTTAGTACCCTGAAGGTCATCAGTACCAATGGCGGTCGTTGTTAACCCGGTCTGCGACCGATCCAGTACAATATGGTTATGGTTGACTCGCATGTTTGGTTTTGGCAAAAGTTTTACGCCGGATGCCCTTCCTGACGCAACCCTCTGCATTTTTCCGGGCTTGGGACCGGCACAGGGAGACACTGCTCCGTGCCCCCCCAGGGCAGGCTTGGAGAGACACGGGCCAGTGCCGCCCTGAGGCTGCATTGGAGTAAGGACTTTGAATATTGGGACGAATAAAGGAAAAGCTAGAGAGTTGGTTGATATGATGCAGAGAAGGAAGGTGGATATACTCTGTGTCCAGGAGACAAGATGGAAAGGCAGCAAGGCTAGAAGCTTAGGAGCAGGTTTTAAGTTGCACTATCATGTGCAACAAGGCCAGGAAAAGAAATGGAGTAGGAATTACCTTGAAGGAAACCTTTGTTTGGAAAAGAGTGAAAAGAGTGTTGGATAGATTTATGGGTCTGAAACCTGGAAATTGAAGTTGTGATGCTCAATGCTGTTAGCGGCTATGAGCTGATGTGAGTTAGATGAAGTGATGCAGAACATCCCCAGAGGTGAGAGAGTGGCAATTGGTGCAGATTTCAATGGACATGTTGGTGCAGGCAAGAGGTGATGAAGAAGTGTAAGGCAGGTTCAGTATCCAGGATAGTAAAGCTGATGATGGTAGACTTTGCAAAAAGGATGGAAATGGCTGTAGTGAATCATTTTTTCCCAGAAAAGGCAGGAAAACAGGGTAACTTATAAGGCTGGAGGTAGGTGCATGCAGGTAGACTACATCTATATCGGGGGTTGAGCAATTGCTTTGGGACCGAACATTCCTGGTTTGATTCCCGGCTCCTCCCAGTGTGTCGAAGGCTACAGGGAGTGGGGATACAGAGGGTGACTATTGGAGACTGTGGGAAAGGAAAGGTGTACAAGACAGTGGGGAGGACAGCAATGCTGTGTGGTTTGAAGACAGTGGTTTTGAAGAAAAGACAGGAAGCAAAGCTGGAAGTAGCAGAGGCTCTCCTTAGGAATGATGGGGATAGATAGGATCAGGAATGAGTCTATCAGAGGGTGACCATGTTCCGATAGTACACTGAAATTCAGGTCAGAGAAGCCAGGCTGATGTGTAGAGGAAGGACAGAATAGACAGACAGAATATCTTGGAAGAAGGCTGCTGGGGTTGGAACAGCCAGGCAGGAGGTCAAGAGGAAGACAGAAGAGAAGATATATAGATGTAGTGAAAGAGGGCATGAAGTTAGTTGGTGTGAGAGAAGAGGATACAGATACAGGATCGGATTGAGGAGGTTGATTCACTGTTGTGACACCCGAGGGGAGTAGCCTGGGAAAAGAATACTTTTAAGGAACGGAAGGCAACTGACCTTAGGGTTGGAAATGGATCAGGAATTAGGAAAGTATTGTATTATTACAGATCTATGATGATATATTGCAATCTTATAAAACTGCACATGTATTTCCCTTCAAAGAAAACCCCCTGCAGGCAGGTGTTTGCAAATGATGTGACAGATTGTAACAACTGTTTCTGATGGTCAACACAAAAAACACACATTCTAAGAATTCCGATTGCATTCTTGCATATGATAATTTAGTTTACTCACAGCTGGAAAAGATGAGCGGGCAAGAGTGCTCATCCATTGGAAAGTTGTGTAGCTGCAACTGACATTCTGCATTTATTGTCAGTCTGTAGAGACAACAATAGAATTAACAGTTTGATTATTTTCTACTCTAGCTGCTGCTGAGATACATCAAACACGTGAACTGAAAAATAACCTTTTTACTGTAATTCTACAATCTAATACCTCATTAAGAATGCTGTTCAGATGGTACCATGCATGTTTGGTGAGGACCAGGTATCACAAAATGTCATCTGCTTTTGTTACAGCCGAGTTGGTGTATGATTAAAACCAAACGGCATTTCATTGTGTTTTGCTCAAGCCATCAATGGAAATTTATCCTCAAGTTCACACCTTAAGAGACAACATTAGTACCACAAGACTGAATCTTGCCTGGCTTTCATTTCTACTTTATTCACCTATAAATATTATTAATCCCCGTGAATTATCACATTTTCCTTGAGACCAGCGCTTTATAGCTCAAACACAGAATTCCAGGTAACAAATTATTAATTGTGCTGTGACGATAGGATGCAAAAACAAATAGACTGTGAAAAAAAGGCATTCTAGAGATTCTTATAAAAGAGGGAACAAATTATTTCAAAAACTGCCTCAGGGCATGACCGGGGTTGCATTAATAAATTGTCCTTAAATCGCAAACCGGCAATTCGGATGTACAGTTGGTAATGGCAGATGGTAATTGCTTCTAAAATTGGGAAATGTTTGTATTTCAAATTGTTTTTCCATTTATTCTCATAAATGTATTCTCATAGATTTATTTCTTCAAGAATAACCTCACAGTATTCTCCATTAGCAACATTTTTCAAAGCTTTATTAAAACTGTGTATTTTACCCCTATTCACATTTCATTTATATATTTATTTGGGGGAAAAAAGGTTAATAAATAGAAGGTAAAAGCAAGTTTTAATTCAAAGGTACCTTTACTGTCATATTTTGTGAAAAACCCTTTTTCATATTCAGTGAAGTAAATAGACTTTTCTTAATCTCTAGAATAAGACTTTGTGATCCCCTTCGTTGTTCAAACAGTGGCTATTATACTGATGTATAATATAACTCAATTAAAAAAAAAAAAACAAAACTCAAATTTGCCAAAAAAAGAAATAAATAAGTTACCTTAATGTATAAAGAATTTTTCCATCATTCCATATTCGGAGGAGCTGGTTTGGCATTGTAATCCAGTGAGAATCTGCGTTCTTAGAGTTCCTGAAGATGGTATCCGGTAGCCAAATTAGTCCAACCATGTTGCTGTTCAAAGTCAATATTTTGATAGTACTGTTGTACTTGAGGCGGCTGTCTGTCCACGTCTGAGCAAAGATAATATCTATTTGATATTCCTGAAAGAAAAAATGAAGAGAGGTTATACCCCGGCAGTTCACAATTTGAAATGTGTACAATAAGAGGAATTTCATTAATCAAAAGCATATGTTTATGAATACAGTACCGACGAGACAATGTATGGTTATTTACAATAGGTGCTCCAATAATGCCAGGAAAATTTTGTGTCACATCCCCTTGAATAATGGTCTTTTTCTGGTAAAATGTACTTCGTTAACCTACTGGTCTCCTCAATCTTCTTTCCATGTTGTACTTTGAATTTTGTCATCTTCTTTTCTACATCCTACATCCTTCCATCATCCCCTTCCTCAGCATATTATTGTAGCGAGTCACAAATGTTGGGGTTTATGTTGATGCTTTTTTTTCTATGTTTTTGGGTTGCTGGGAATTTTGTGGGTGTGGTTTGGGGTGCAACGAATTCTGTTATTTATTTTCATTTTTTTACCTGAAATTGAGCGGGAACAATTAGTTGTATTGCAGAGTTGTGTGGTGCGGCTGTTGCCAACAACAGCTACTGGTTATTAAATGGACATTTTACCGTCACCCGGGTGTTTACCTGACTTAAACGCTACATTATTGTCTAAAAGTTTTATAATAAATGTGTAAGAAGGATTTGTTCTAGCATCCATAAAGTGGATGTGATATAACCTGTTACAAGGCAGAGCTGTAAATGGGGCTGAGGCAATGTTAGATTATCTTGAATGGAAATAAATAACATCCAAAGATTTTTTTTGTGGATGAAATGAGAAAAGTAGTATATTTCCTACGGGTGTCGCTAGAAGATAACTCACCTCAGAGAGAGACAAAAAAAGAATGGTCATGCTTTGCAAGAGCAACACTAGCTGGAGCATTTGGGAAAGGGGTTGTAAGATGAAGCACTCAGAATCGTTTTCAAGCAATTTTGCAATCCACAAGGCCATCTTGTTGTTGAAGTGATATTTCTGCTTCCTCAATCAGCCCTTGTTCTTGCTTGTACAGTCTGTACCTGCCTTTTATCAACCACCTGCTGATGCTCTCAGTTTTCAGTTTCCTGTTGTTTTGGTCAAAAATCACCTTGAGCCTGTCACCTCCCTTCCCTCTTCTGACTGTTTGACCATCATTTGGGCCACGGGTGACTATACACTTTGAAATTGTCTGAATCTCTTCGACTGCTGACCTTCTTTTTCCTCTCCGTGGCACGTTCCCCCAGACGTTGTTTATAATGGAGATCACCATTTCATTTCTCAAGGCTTAGAAAACTTTTGTGGAACCCTTGTGGTCCTCATCTCTCTGTGGTCACATGACGAAACTGAGAGGGCCGATCGAATCTGTTAAGTTGTATCGTCCAGTTCATCATCCCGTTGCTCACTCTCAATGTGTCGACTATGCAAATAACGCTCTTCTGTCCTCCCACAAGCGTGTTTCCTTTAAGTAGCTCTCTAGGATATCAACTGCCTCTTCCTCCAGCAGTGGAAGAAGGAACTGATAAATTATCGTACCACCTCCGCATGTGTTGTAAGGTATAGAGAGAGAGAGAGACACGTAAAAAACGAAATAAAAATCACTCACTGGTACAGGGGCTTTCAATAACTCTCTGAATCAGAAAGTCTGTTTATTCTAAAAAAATTCTCTGCACACGTGTTGCACAAAACAAAATTCAACTTCGTCATTGGACCTTGTAATAATTAAAGACCTTCATAACCCTTCCAATTTCAGGCTTAAATTGCCCATTATTTTTATAATTTTTATTTAGAGCCACTCTGTCTATGTTTAATTCTAAAATATATGAAATATGACAACTCATCAACTACTACAAATAATGAAAAACAGGCTACTAATCAAGTCTAAGCCCTTTGTGTAAATACAATTCGGATCAGGATGGCAAAGACTTCAGGCTTACAGAAGAATTACAGAGATACAAATACAAAAAAAAAAAAAAAAAAGATATAAAAAAAATCTTCTTAACTTCCATGTCGGTGTAGATGACGAGATAACAATAACCAATTTGATGGCTTATAGTTGCCGCAGTGACCAAGAAACCAATATAGAATTATGTCTTTCTTAGTTAGTTCACCGAATGTTCTGCAGCGTTGAGACATGCAGCTATATCAGCCTTAAAATGAGTCACACTGAGTAACATGCTAATCTAAAAAGCCATCAGTTTGAAAATTGGTAAAAATGAGGCTGTTAATCTTTTTATATCAATAGCGGTGATTTGTAAAGTTCAGATCCAAAAGGAAATGAGAGTGGAGGAAGCAATGGGGATCTCATTTCAGTTCCACAAGTCGAGAGAGTGTCAGTTTAGAAAAGACTGTAATGGGTGGCAGGTTGGGTTTTTACTTTCAAAAATATATTCATGACATTTCTACTTAGACATCAACTATTTAGGACCAGGGACAAAAGGTTTTGATCAGAAATGTGAATATATCAGTACTGACCTTCACATCACAAGCACCAATTAACTGCGCATAACTTATAGGCAACCATGACATCATCCATTGGCTTCCCCGAATCTGTTGCACAGCCATGAAGGATCTCAAACGATGTACTTTAAAAAATATCTTCCCTTTAGAATTAGAAACAACTTGAAGCGAGGGGCAAAGGCACTACTCTTATTTTGGACATTATTAAGTCATTATTTAAAAAAACAAGTATAATCGCACTTATATTTCGACAGAATTCAACATCATTTTTACAACTGGGCAGTGCACTGCAACACTGCCTGAGGCCTAACACACTTGAGCGGCAGTCTGTCCAATTGTCTTATGCAAAAGACTTTCCTTGATGTCTATCAAAAGCTGATTGAGGAAACCTATAAGAATTGTATTTTCGAAAAAAATTATCATAGTGATCAGAGAATATAACTACACTTTGACCAGGCTATATCATGATGCAGTAATGAATGTGCCAGACAATGGATCTATGGTACTCTTCTCCATATTGTGATGGTGTTTTATTCAGTCTTTATCTTAGACAGCATATGGCAAATATCACTATATTACAGAGTTTGGAATTTACAAAAGGGAGAGTAGGCTTGCAGCCTGTTCAATGCTGAACATAATTCCTGAGGCTACTCATCATTCATTTATCTGTGTGAATCTCACAATCACTGCGTGAACATTATTGTTAGACAAACTGTCTCCGGTGCTTACTGATATATTTAACACCTCGCTGGGGACATGTCATGTACAAGCCTGGTTCAAGGCCACCACCATTATCCCTGTCCCCCCCAAAAAAACAAGGACTACAGAACTAAGTGACTACAGACCTGTTGCCCTGACCTTGTGTTGTCCCAACTCAAATCCATCATAGATCCCCTCCTGGACTCTCTGAAATTGGCCTACAGAGCCACCAGGTCTGTAGACGACGCAGTAAACTTGGCCCTTTGCTACATCCTACAGCACGTGGATACAGCAGGAACCTACACTAGGATCCTAGTAGTAGATTTAACCTTTGCCTTTCAAACAATTATCCCAGCACCTTTACAGGACAAGCTCTCCCAGCTGAAAGTGCCAGACTCCACCTGCAGGTGCCAGGAGGCAGCAAGTGAAGCTGGGGAAACACGTCTCCGACTCCGGGACCATCGGCACCGAATCCCCCCCAAAGGCTGTTCCCTTTCTGATCTTCTCCATCTACACCAACAGCTGCACCTCCAGTCACCTTTCAGCGAAGCTCCTGAAGTTCGTGGATGACGCCACCCTCATTGGACTCATCTCAGGTGGGGATGAGTCTGCCCACAGATGGGAGCCTTATCACCTAGCAACCTGGAGCGGTCATAACAACTTGGAGCTAAATGCTCTAAAGACTGTGGAGATGGTGGTGGACTTGAGGAACCCAACGTCCCCCATCATCCTGAGGGACTCAGTGGACGCTGTGGAATCCTGCCACGTCTTGGCAACAATAATCTCCCAGGACCTCATTTGGGAGCCGAACATCAGCTCCCACATGAGAGGATGTTCTTCCTGAGGCAGTTAAAGAAGTTTAACTTACCAAAGACAGTGATGGTGCGCTTCTCCACCTACATCATCGAAGCCGTCCTCCCCTCCGCCATCACCATCTGGTACGCCGCCGCCACCGCCACCGCAAGAAACAAGGGTAGACTGCAGTGTATCATCCGCTCTGCCAAGAGGTTGATTGTTGTAATCTACCTTCTCTACAGACCTCCAGGGCCCAGAGGCACGCAGGTAAGATCCTGGGCGACCCTTCCCACCCAGGATGAAGACCTCTTCCAACCACTCCCCTCTGGCAAGAGGTTGCAGTCCATCAGGACCAAAATTTACCACCACAAAAACAATTTCTATAATGTCACTGACACTGTACCAACCCCCTAATCCACCACCTTGCAATGCTTGGCACAACTTGCCATTTTGCACAACCAACCACGATTGCCCTGATCTCAGTTTTATCTTTCACTTATTCAATGCCTGTTACATATTTTCTGTTTCGTGCCATCAAGCAAAATGAATTCCTTGTAGTAGCAAAATTACTTGGTGAATAAAGCAATTCTGATTCTGAAATGTGTAAAGCAAACCTCTCCACCATTAATATTAGACTTCAAACATTTTAGGTGTTAGTATTTTTTTATCAAACAAAATACAAATATTGTATACTCTGATGTGAAAGTACAATAATCTTCTGGTTCTCTATGAACCTGGTGAGGAGGAAAGCTCGTCCTCCTCTTTATCATCACTATCAATTAATCTTCAATGGTTGCTATTTTTACACCATATCTGCTTCACAATTGACTGGACACCCAAGTCTTCTTCAGAAAGACTTATTGCACTTTTCATCCTCATTGTTCCTGTCTTTGTGTAATGAGAAGCGTACCGGTCAAGACTGAAAAAATGTTTGTCACACCATTACCAAAAGTTATTCACAGTCACCTCTGCATTTAGCTCGTGATATTGGTGCAGAAATGTGATTTAAAATGTATTTCAGTCGTCACAATGGCCGCATTACATATAAAATAGAGAGGAGGATGAATTTCCCTTACAGCTTTCTGGAGTTCCAGTCCAGCTGTCATGGTAGTCAATGAAGCTAAATAAATAAAAGCTAAATACTCAATTCTAAATAATAGACTACAAATAAAGGCTTTTTGCTGAGTAAAGCAGCGAGATTAATTCCACATAAATACGAAGAATGCATTTTCCACCTCACACGCCCAACCTAGTTGTGACCCAGTTCCGACAGGGTTTTTTTTCTGTATAGAGTTTTTCATGTTCTCCCCATGTCTGCTTGGGTTTCCTCCCGGTATTCCGTTCCTCCCCCACATCCTCAAAACACTCAGAAGTTTCACTGAAAACCCTAAATTGCCAAAATTTGTGAATAACAGAATAATGATGTCTCTTTATTTGGCCCTGGCCTCGGCTCCAGCCCATTTGCTGCTCCCAAATGCAGGACCGCTAACCAGTACTGTACCAGTATTTA
The DNA here is from genome assembly GCF_037954325.1 of Fistularia commersonii. Lineage (NCBI taxonomy): Eukaryota > Metazoa > Chordata > Actinopteri > Syngnathiformes > Fistulariidae > Fistularia > Fistularia commersonii. Next base: position 3,585,009 of record NC_141299.1, on the reverse strand, counting down.
TAATGCATACAATATAAAAATTATTAGGAAGATCATGTTCCAGTTCATAACAAACAGAAAAAGGCCATGTGGGTTGGTGACAATTAATGAAAACATTCAGATTAATTTATAAATTGTTTCAAATTGCTGTGTAAGGCAGGGCAAACTCTATGGGCATGATAGACAAATGGCAAGCAGACAAAGTCAGAAATCTCCATAGCAACAGCAGTTTGATCCGCTTTTGTAACAATGCAGTTATAGATGTATAGCACCATGAAACTAATGATGAATGACCTTCCCCGAGCCACCCAAGACTTTTATACAGAGGCCAGTCTGTAGTCAAGAGTTCAAATTAGCTAATAGTCTGTAATTTTTAAAAGCTTAGGGTATTAATAAATAAACTGATTATGAGTGGAAGGGGTTGTCAGAAGTATGCAGCTAAGGCAAATCGTATCTAAAACAACTACTTATGGTTAACTGAGATGCTTCGACTGCAACACCAAATTTCCAAGGTTGTAATATCCTTAGTGATTTTCTCTTTCTAGGGAAATTTAATCATATAAGAAAGTATCAATCTTTCTTGCTTTGCTGAATGCTGTTTCTTAGCCACATAGCACTAATCATAATTTCACAATCATGATTGGTTATGAGAATGTAAGATTGTATGTAAGACCCTGTGTTGTATGATGTAATAAATCTGATGCATTATTCTTTGTCACAAAAGCTGAACAAACAAACAAACAAAAATAAACACAGCTCCTGGAATAAGGATAAAACACATAGTCATGGTGCTACTTTGACGATTATTTGAGTAAAAATGTGATTAAAAGTGGACCTGCCATCTGGGAATTTCCGTCTTATTTTGGTGCAGTTAAAGCCAGAGAATGGGAAAGAAAGTCTTTTCAACAGTAATAAATCTGTTCATAGCAAACCGATTGTTTGAATCCACTTTCTTATTCACGGTAAAATTTTAGGGAAAATAAAAATACATAAATGAATAAATAAAAAGCGTTTTGAGCTACTATCTATCTTGGAAAACAAAGCTCAGAGATTAAAAAAAAAAAAGGATTTTTGATTCAAACAGGGCTTTCGGTGATGATGGAAAAAGATTAATAATATCTCGACTTGTTTATGTGCCTTGCAATGCTTGTCCATATCTTACAAATTGCTTGTTCAACAATGCCTTTTTTTTGTTTCAACATTTTCTGCATCTCGATGTTTTGACCTTTTTCAAGGTAGAACTCGTATACTAAGACATGTCAATATTTAGCGGTGTTGAGCTGTAACGACACATAGAAAGGAAGGTTTTTAACAAGACAGACATATTTTGATATGTCAGTCAAAAGTATGTGCACACAGTAAACAATTCACAGGTAGAAGCGATAGAGCCAAGGTAACATCTGCTGATTTAAAAGAAAAAGGTGTGAAAGGTCCAAGTTGTCAGTTGCTGCTTATTAAAAGCAAAACACCTTTACATTCTTCAACACAAATGAAAAATAAATAGTGTGGGTTTGAAAGCTTAGGTTTTTGAAAGGCTGTAATCGATTGTAACAGTAAAAGCGTACTTTTTTTCAAGCTGCTTGTCAGCCAAACAGTTTCTTTTTATTGTTTGCAGAGATTTTCACTTGTCTGTCCTTTGCAAAGCAGTAAGGTTTTATGTTTGAAAATAATGGTAGAGGAAAAGGTGAGACATTTAATTTCTTCATTTGTCATCTCCTCCTATCTGGAGGGCTGATAAACTAGGTCACTCAGAACAACCCTAATCTCATAATGGAATACTGGATATATCTATAGTCAATATATGTGGAAATACAGCCATCCCACTGTTTTTGAACATCTTCAGAAAGACTAATGTTGACTCTGATATATATGGAATAGTTTCGCATATCCAGTGTCTAAAATGACCATATTACAAGTTAAATATTTCGTTAAAATACAGCAAGCTACCCTATTTGATGTCACCTACACTCTGAGCCACATGAGTTCACTTAGTTTTCTACTTCAGTGAATGGAAAGTGAGCTTAGGTATATTCTGCTGACCTTCCTGCCCCTGATTCAAATAAAGCCTCAGTAATAAGTGAGATGCCTTGAATTTAAGGAAAATCCTCATGAGGCTTTAGCACTTGGAAGTGAATAGGATATGCTTGTAATAACCCTGCACTGTGTGCAGTGTGCAAACATATTAAGATTTCGTTAAAACAAGACTGCATACAATTATGATTTTAATTAGGAGAGAAATTAAAGACAAACACACAGAATATTTATCCTCTCTGGAGGTTTGGTAAGCAAAACATTGGTAGGAAAATACTATACAAACTCCATCCTGGAAAAGAAAATCCTCAACGCTGCATAGAATATGGGGGTGTAGAAGATGCATGTTTACATTAATGTAGATGGATGTAATGATGGGAAGAGAAGCTGTGAATGTAAAGTAAAAATTATATGATAAAAAAAAAAAAAACTTCAAGAAATGCATAGTCATCTGGTAAAATAGTCAATGTGGGCTGGAAAAATAGAAGGATGGACAGATTAAGGGATGGATGGGAACATGCTTCATTACCATGCAGGTACATTGCCAGGCATGACAGCAGATTATTGTTGTCATGTAAAACATAGAGGCTCAAAACACATAACTTGCTTTCTGTAATAATTTTATGAGACTGATCTAGCATCCATTCACCTAAGCTTTTCATATACATTTAAAAAGAATAAAATGAGATCACTGTACACTTGTTTGAGTTTTTTTTTTTTTGCCTATACTAATGGAAGAAATGGAAACACACGACAATTATATCAAAACAAGCTATAGCCGGAAATGTGTAAGAAATTCCCTTAAACTCCCCCTTTACCTGCTTTGGCTGTTCCCTCCTGGAGTAGCCACAGTGGAACAGCCTGTATTTAACCTTATCCTATGCATTATATTAGAAAAAAAAAAAAAAAAAAATCAATGCAGAAAATGATGATTGTTTGAACTTTTGAGAATGATACAGTATCTGATCACAGGATATAAACAAAGTCTCTGATGAGTATTTAAGTTAAATTGAACTACTTTCTATGTTGCTCATGACAAAGCATATATTTGTTAAGTCCAACATCCTAAGGGGGTGACAAACAACTTGTACTTGAAATGTTGCCCTAAATTGAATATGTTAATTCTGGAACATTAGAATGAAAAAAAATGAACTGCATGCAAGAAACTCTTTCTAATAAGACGAGTTAATGCAAATGAAACCATTGTTGTGTATCTTCCACAAAAAGAACTGAATTAAGTAGAATGTGCCTTCAATCGTTCCAACTTGAAGAAATTTCATTGAATGAAAAAATAGATTAGAAATACTTTATAATGTTCCAACTTTAATCGCTCAAAATTCAGATATCTGTTCCGAGCAGTACCTTTCAGTAAAATAGAACAATTTATATTCCAAATTCCTAAATTCCAAAAAATAATGAGGTGTTCCGTTACTGTTATAAATAAGTAGGACCTGCACTGCAAGAAGCAGTTTGCACTTTCACATAATACATAATTAAAGATATAGAGAGTATATCAAGAGTTTGAGTTCAAAAAAATCCCTTTTTTCTAACACTGGGATTTGTCAAAGATTCTCAGTTTAAATAAATTGCAAAAACCAAGAAGGAGAACTTCAAGTGTGTCGTTGCTGTGATGAGAAGACAAGCCTTCTCCTACAGCCCAAGTAGAAATAAAGGTTGTCAGTTAATGAAAAGAAATTAAATTCCACTTTTATGCAAATCCTGATGAGTGCTTTTAAACTTGTCACTGGATACACATTTCCTTGGTCACAAGCCTTTTTTTTTTTTCCTTCTAATTATCCTTTGAATACTTTGGACGAAAAATTAACAAGTGGCAAGTTCAGGTAACACTCAGACAAAGAAACAAACTCTTCTAGAAACTAAATGGTGGTAGCAACCTGGGGCATTCAATAAAAAAATGACGTAACATTTCAGTGTGTGAACAAAACTAAAAGTTTCCTGTCATCCCGGATTCAAATTGTACTCTTTCTTCACTCTGGTAACCACCATGCAAAAATTCTCCACTGGAGGTCACCTGCCCATTTTTCCAGTGGTGGCTTGTACAGGACTTGCTAGCTCCCCTTCGTAGAAGGAGAGGTGTCTGTTCCTTCACTTATCATATGAGTTGAAGGTTAAGAACCTTGACACAAGTTATCAAGAGGCTTTTTTTTAATCTGTAGCTTCAAGCTTCTTCAAGCTTGGGGTCCTGAGGATCAGTAGTAGGCTCTCCTAGTAGGTCCTCCTACTCCCCAATCCGTGGCAGGATGGTCAGTGAGTGAAACCTGTAGTCGATGTTCTTGTTCCGTGACTCAAAGCATTTCAGGAAGAATATTGCAGATTTCCTTGGTAACTCTGGTAACCAACCAAACAGGGGCGCGTCCAGATTCCCTTAATGCATATTAGGAAGAAGCAGTTAGCTGCCAAAGATGACCTAGCTTTGCTAGACCAGCCCTGCTGAGGCTGAGACAGGCCTGTGGAGTGCAAAGACTCGGACCTCAGAAAAATATTGAAGAACCGAGTTTCAGCCTCGAGGGTCATTATCAACTGCTAGGACCTGCTAAATGCTAGGACCTACCGAGCTTGGAGGTTTGAGCTACAGAAGGATGTGAGTCCAGCCTGATTAAGAATCCCAAATATGATTGAATTCGCACAGGCAACCTTTTTCAGAAGCAGCTTTGCAATGATCAGCCAATTTGGGTTTGCACTCATACAGGATCCTCTTTGCTGTCTGCAGTCTGAAAGCTGATACCTGACTGAAAATGTGAGTATGGCCTTAGCCTCCTACTGTAATGAGAAGATAGAACCGTTTGAACAGTTTGTTACGCACCTTAAACTGCTAGCGCAAGATTGTAATTTTGCAAACCGCGATGAAGCGATAAGAGATCGTGTTGTTTTCGGCATCCACTCGCCCAGAGTAAGAGAAAAACTACTCAGTGTCGGATCTGATTTGACATTAGACGAAGCAATAGACATAGCGCGTTCTCATGAGCTAGTGCAGAGCCAACTGAAGACGTTTGCAGGCGGAAACAGTGAGCAAGCCGTGCATACAGTCAACCGGCAACCGCAAAAAGCAGCGCCATGGAAACAGCGCACCTCACGACGTCAAGGCGGCGCAGTTAGCTACAAGTCGGACGGAGATAAAAAGTTCCACAACTCATGTGGATACTGCGGCAATCAAGCACACTCAGCACGAGATGTATGTCCAGCAAAAGGCAAACAATGCAAGTTGTGCAGCAAATGGAACCATTTTGCAAAAGTGTGTCGTTCAAAGCAGTGCACACAGTAGATGAAACACAGCCAGACAAAAGCTCAGAAGATGAGGACTTGTTCATTGATGCGGTGACACAGAAAGATGACATCGAACAAGTCTTTGCAGACATCCTTGTTGGTCCAAACAATAGCAAAGTCAAATTCAAGTTGGACACTGGTGCCTCAGCTAACGTAATTCCTACAAGCGCTTTCAGTAAGCTGGGAACACAGCTCACATTGCAAATGTCGTCTCGCCCTCTCTATGGATATGGAGGTGAACAGTTAGCTGTGAAAGGCAAAGTCGATGTCGAATGCCGGTACAAAGACACTAAACTGCCACTGAAAATTCATGTCGTTGACACAGCAGCACCACCGGTGCTGGGGCTCAAAGCATGTCTTGATTTCAAGCTCATTAAACTGATCCTATCTGTTTCAGATTCGCCAAGCATACCAGTCATGGATGAGTTTTCTGACGTTTTCACAGGAATAGGTCTTTTTCCTGGTGAGTGCACCATCCACGTAGACCCTAAAGCAATACCTGCGGTTCACCCACCAAGGCGTGTTCCCGTTGCTCTACGCGAACGCCTCAAAGATGAACTCATGAACATGGAAAGGCATGAAATCATCATCAAAGTCACAGAACCAACCGAATGGGTAAACTCAATGGTCGCTACTGAAAAGCCACGGACAGGTAAACTCAGGGTTTGCTTAGATCCAAGAGACCTCAACAAAGTAATCAAATGCCAGCTCCTGAAAAATAACCCTCCACAGTAATCCCCCATCCGCCAAACTTCATGCTTGGCACAATGCAAGTCAGACAAGTACCGTTCTCCTGGCAATCGCCAAACCCAGACTCGTCCATCAGATTGCAAGAAGGAGAGGTGCGATTCTTCACTCCAGGGAACGTGTCTCCACTGCTCTAGAGTTCAGTGGCGGCGTGCTTTACATTACTGCATCCGACGCTTTGCATTGCACTTGGTAATGTATGGCTTGGATGCAGCTGCTCGGCCATGAAAACCGATTCTATGAAGCTCTCTGCGCACTGTTCTTGAGCTAATCTGAAGGCCACATGACGTTTGGAGGTCTGTAGTGATTGACTCTGCAGAAAGTTGGTGACCTCTTCACACTATGCGCCTCAGCATTTGCTGACCCGCTTCATCGGTTTACGCGGACTACCACTTCGTGGCTGAGTTGCTGTCGTCCCCCAAACACCTCCATGTTCTTATAATACAGCGGACAGTTGACTGGAATTTTTAGGAGCAGGGAAATTTCTCGACTGGATTTGTTGCACATCCTATCGCAGTGGATTTCACTGCGCTCCTGAGAGCAAGCTATTCTTTCACTTAGGTTTGTAAAAACAGTCTGCATGCCTAGATGTTTGATTTTACGGCCATGGAAGTGATTGGAACATCAGATTCTGATTATTTGGATGGGTGAGCAAATACTTTTGGCCATATAGTGTACGTCAAAAACGTCCCTCATTAATAATATGTTGAGTTCAACATATCAAACCAGGAATCAGTCTATCTGACTGTTTGTCTGTCTATCCATCAGACACAAAGCTATAAAGCATTTTCCTTCAAAGGTGGTTATAAATTGACTTTAATTACTCAACCAAGAGCAGCCAGATTCAATGCTATGAATTATATAAATATCTAACAATGACAGTAAATGCTAATTTAACCAGCTAATGTTTATGGCCAAATAATCAAATTTCCCCAATGGGGAACAATAAAGTATAAAGCATTGTCATATAGTAACAAGTAGCTATCGCAATAAAATTTGAATTGATCGTGATGCATTGTGATTTATTTGTTAGAAAGAAATGAATAAGCTGTTTTGCGTAGCACAGGTATTTTTTAAGTTAAAGTTTCAATGTATCTGTGAACACTTTTTTAATCGATTGAAAGCGTGAGTCACTCTTACCGCCAGTGCTACTCTTCATGCAAAGAAATCAATTGAGGAATGCTCCCCGTGGAGATATTCTGGGTAAAAATACTATTTGGAGCTTCAAATGCAGGCATAAATGTAGAATGCTTTGAATCAATTGCTTTGCTGCTACATCATTAGCCGTTTCAGCCACTGAAACATGAAAGTCAATGTGACAAATTAGAAATGAAAGCTGACCTTCAGCAGCCATTCAACTTGTACCAGAAAGGGACGGTCTGCATTTCTGTGAAAAATATCCCCTACAGTGGTTTCCAGCTCTTATAAATGTCATTTAATGCAGATCATTTTGATGTCTCAAATTGTAAAACGAGCTGAGTCTTTGTGTCATATCACCATCAATTACACACTGCAATGCAGAATTAGAACTGGAAATAATTGCTGTGACAAATACAATTGTTCCCAATTCATATAAGATGATTTTGTCTAAAGAAGTGATATTTATATCCAAAATGTCATTTTTTTTTCCCTTATGAGAAGCAGGTGCGTCAACCACACACGTGTCCAAGTATATTTTCAATGTATCATGATGTCATAGTATAGTAAGCCAATTAATATAAAGATAATAATACAAAATATCATCCAGTTAAATACTTTTATCATGCAATTACTCTTTCTGTCTTATTTATCTCAAAGATGTTGAAGTTTTTTTTATCACTCATCTTGACTTACCATGTTTATTGATGATACTGGTCCAATGCTGTTAACAAATATGTCGACATCTATGACTGTTGGTTTCACTGTGGAGGAATAAAACAGGATAATGATTATTGATTAATGTTCAGAAAACATATATGCATCCAATAAAGCTCAGTTAATATCAAAAGATGTGCTTGATCATCAGCTTGAGCTGCTGTATTATTGTATGTTTCTCTTTAAAATCCACCAATTCATTACACACAAAATTTTACACACCATTATGCAAGAAGAATGTTCTATAGAAACAGTATGGAAATACCATGAATGTTTTTGATGGATTGTCAATAAACATTTCCATAATGATGCTATCTGTTATGCCATCATGGGACCCCAAAAACCTGGGAGGCCAAATGGAAGCAAAAAAATGGATAAAACTCTTCTTTTCACTTGATAAAACTGAAATAAAGCACCCTGAGGACCTCAAATCTTGCATACAGCCAATAATTTCAAATGTCAAAGAAAGGTTCAGTGGCAGAATAAATGGATTTAATTCTGAATATTTGAGTTCAGAGATTTGATTCTCACAAGTCGCACTTTTGTGAAAATATTGTGGTCCTTATGATTTATAATACTAATAACAAAGCTCGAGATTTCAATGTCTTGAACTGGATGAGCCCATCGAGGTCGTTCATCATTAACAGACACAAATTAGACTTTTGTGAATCAAAAATAATGCTTGAAGAGCGTTTTGTGTGGGGAGCGTTTATTTGTAATTGAAGACATTTCAGTTACGAAACAACAGCCTCAGTTGGATTAGTAACAAAATCAACAGTTTTATGTATTTTATTAAATAAATGCAGGCAACAATTAGCAGAGTTAGACAATATCAGAGCATTTTGTCAAGAATAAAAGGACCAAATTAATGAATTCAGGCCAAATTAACAAAGAGATATGAATGTATTGGATTTATTCCAGTAAACGTACAGACACGCGATCCTTTGCATTGTGTTGAGCTAAAAATTGTTTAAAGGGTTGCAGTGCGATTGAGAATAAAAGAAAAAGAGAGAAACTGTGAGAGAGACCAAGGTATAGGACAAATCCAATTGCCTGTGTTTCAGACAGGCAATTGGATTTCAAATTTTCCCTTTCATTTCTATTGTCTTTGTTATCCGCATTGTTCCCCTTTAGGAAATTCCCCTCGTTTCCCTCGATCCTGCGGCCATCTAGGATGCCATGCTGAGTGTAAATGTGTCACTTAGCCCGCCACGTGAACCTTTAAACCAGCCAAGTGACAGCTGTGTCACAGTGCCTGCCACAAGTGTTCATACATGCATGCCAAAGAGCTTCTCCCTCCTTCTACAGTTATTGTTTTTCTTTTCTTTTTTTTGTCTCGGACGGTTACATTTACAGCAGAATTGCTATTCTCTGTTCCCCACGTGCAGAACTACATATTGAAAGCTGACACCTGCTGTTAAAACTGCACAGTTCCCTTGTATAAGGTACTGACAACTAGAGTGGGCTGTTAAAGACGAACCGCCTTGTACCCTTTGTATGTCATGATCAGCAATTTCATGCCATGGACGATGGCTAAAAATGTGCCCACCAGTTATTATCCCTAACGGCTTATTATGAGTGGTTGTCAGGTGATAATGCAACAGCATATTATGGAGTTGAACACCGGGAGATATTTTGACCTGCAGTAAAAGAAAAAAAAAAGTACTAGATAATAACAAAACCCTTCATTTTCACTTCTCCCCCTCCTGATTTGACATATTCATACAGACTACAAGTTTAGCTGTAAGGAGGCGATGGTTAAAACCTTTTATTGTGCCACTTTTAAAAAGTAGAAATATGGGCTTACTGATAGAAACGGCTCTGCATTAACAGCAAAACTTTAAACAATATGCAATCATAGTTTTTGGTCTCAGCAATGTTGAGGTTTCAAGAAAGTGGATAATAACAGGTTCGAAACACAACAAAAAAGAAATGGGCAATTTAATCAGACCATTGTGATTACAAGCTTTTATAAATCATTTCAATAAAACTGACTTTCTTTTTTTTAATACATTTTTCAAGTGAATGTGCACAGATTTCTTTTTACTGTGTAGGTGTTTTATCTTCCTTTTGATATTTAGGTAAGTGCTGTATTTCTTTCATATAGAACTGGCAAACTGAAACTTCAGGGCAAACCTTAGTTCATTTTTTTATTTCCTGTGATAACTAACAATGCCAGCGGACAAAAACGCATCTCAATGGAAATGGCATAACCTAGAACCAATCAGGAAAGAAAGAAGGAAACTGCAGAGGGAAACACAATAGGATTGTCAAAATACAGCATGTGTTTAACAGTACAGCGAAAAAAAAAAATTCATTTCAGCCATGGCTTAAATGTGTCTTTTTTGTTTTGAAGCAAGTCAAAAATAGGGGTTATGCAGTCATGGCCAATAGTTTTGAGAATGACACTTTCACAAAGTCTCTTCATTCAGGGTATTTTAGGTGTTTGCCAGATGTTTCTATGGTTGTGTCATTCTCAAAACTTTTGACCATGACTGTACATTTAACTTAGTAGGAGTTAGCCGGTGTTTGTTCACAATTGCTCCGTTAATGCATTTGCTATTCCCTATTAGCTGTTGGCCAAACCACATTTAAAAACCTGCCCTACCTAATATAACATCAACCTAATTTTCATTCATTTTTTTTCCATAACGTCAGGAAACCTTTTCTGATTTGACAACATATCGTCAAAATACCGTCTTTACACACTGATTCTTTTTAAACATTTAGGTTCAAGTTTTGTATTTCTATTTAGCAATATCAACTTTAATATCAGAAAGTTAGTAGGTGAACTCTTCAGGCAAGCCCTTAGTTGTGCAATTGTGAGCTTGCTCTGCTGAGGAGATCATAAAGGGCACTTCTGTCATTCTTTCCACTTTTTCTTTCCTTTCCTTTCTGCAATCATGTCCCATCATCAATGAATGGTAGTAACCTCATATCTTGTCTCGAGTCCTTGAGCGTCTTATTTCCAAGGTTCTCAGGCGGGTATCTAATGCAGTGGTCCTGCCAGCCCATCATTAGTTAATTATTTCTTTAATGAGTATTGAAACCATTATTGTATTACGTCCTCAGAACCTTGTAGCTGTGAGCAGTGCTTCTATGATTAGTATGGGATTGTTTGTGTCTGTCCCTCATAGCACCTCTGTCTCTATCGCATCCGTCCTTCTTTCTCCCTTTCTACTGCAACCGGTCGAGACAGAAGGACGCCCACATAGAGCTGGGATCGTCCAAATTTTCCGCATTTTTCCCTCTTCAGTGTAGCAAAGTACTTGCTCATGAGGGGATGTTAGATTTCTGTAAGTTGTTTTAAAGAACTGCTTTAAATGTAAACTGTCGTGAAACAACCCTGTTGTGATTTGGCATTATATCAATAAAAATTCGCCTCAACTTCACTTAAATGACTCCCAATCATGTATACAGTTATAAAACTAAAACCAGGACATTTTCGATTTAAAGCTTACCATAAAGTTACAGATTAACATGTCAGCAAGATTTCAATCACATTTCATTATTTATGCAGTCAATTGGCAGCATATAGTATTTGTAATTTTCACATATAAAATCGCAGTTCTTCCTCCTATTTTTGTTCTAGTGCTTAGGTTTGACAGTATTATGTCTTCATTTTAACCAACAAATGATTCAGTCATGTTCATTCTTTGATCATTACATGAATTTCTCCCCTGGTTCAAAATACTGGGCTTGAATATTGCTTGTGCTGGTTTCTGAGATCAGGTATTAGCACTTCTATTGGCATTCAAGCTTCTGAGAAACATAATCGAAAATTAAAATGTCATGTTCTTAAATGAAAATGGGAGAAATACAAGTATGTTTTATGCTGAGCTGGGAGTGGTAGTATGTAAATTAGTGGGTGTAGTAATAAAAAACTTCTTGTTTTTTATTATTCTCAACTTTACTTTTTAAAAATCCACTTGACAAACATGATCAACCAAATACAGCTATGAAGGACTCCATTCAAAGAATTTATATCTATAAGGTGTAAATGGGAAATAATGATTTATCTAACTATTTTTTTATAAATTCCTTTATTTATTACCCGCATAACATTCTCAGCACAGTAATTTATGGGTTTGGCTACAGCCTATCCCAACTGAGATGAGAGGTGATGCACGCTGTCAGACTGAGCTTTTGACTTTTGACCTGAACTGGATACTTTTCTGGTATCCAGGTACCTTTCTCTCAAATTGTACATATTTTTAAAGGACATTATGAACAAGGTTCATTAATTCATTTACTATCTGACGCCTATCCCGATCGACACAGGGCGAGGGATGGGGTACTCACTAAACCACTAACAAGGCAATATTTTGAAAGATACAACCATTTATTCCCTTTTCATATAGGGGAAAATTAGGGTCTCCAATTACCCTGCTGCATGTTCTTTGAATGTAAGAGAACACGGAGAAAACACATGCAAACAAGGAGAAAAGATGCAAACCCCAAGCAGAAAGTGTAGAGGAGAGAGCCACTGTGCCGTATCCAGTTCAACTTGTCTCATTTTATTTTATTCCTACTGCAAAGTTCCCTCTAAAATGACAGGATACAGAAATGAAATCCCTAGACGAGGTTTATGCAGACGGATGCCACGTAAACAATCCATTACATAGCAGGCAAACATGACACTCACATATTTATTCGTGACAACTGGTCCCTCACAGCATTTAAAAGTATTCAGGTAAATTGTGAATGTGCATAACTAGCTCAGAATGGGTAAATGTAAGTATTAGCTAGCTTTATTAACCTATTTATTTATGTATTTAGAAATGTCTAAAAATGCAAAAGTTATACGAGCATTTGAGCAGTGATCGATTTATTATACATTGAATAAAAAAGTTTCATGTATCTTTGCAGCCTCCTAAAATAACAAACTACACAAATCATTTTAATCTAATAAAGATCAGCAACACCACCATTACTATTACTACTACTACTACTAATAATAATAATGGTATTATATTACATTGCCTTGAACTGTTTGAATTTCTGTGCACTGCTTACATTTGGCGGCAACAGTATGTTCGTTATTATTAAATACTACCTATTTGGCTTCACTGCAAACTGTAAGATAAGATTTTAATTGTGCAAGGAAACATGTTTCTTGACCGTATATATGACAATAAACCATTTTAATCTTGAATAACTAAAAGATACAATTCAGCTTCTTCTGTATTTTTTCCTCCTTCTTTGTGTCACATCTTAAAGCTGACTACTATGGAGAGGAGTTTGACTTAATAGGTAAATTAAGTTTTGCCTGCTGGATCATTTAATAAACAGTGTTTCCTTGCAATTGGGTTAAAAAAAATTACCCTCTACTGTTTTGGGTAAATACACATGCACACAGGTACAGGAATACACAGGTTGCAGGACAAAATGCAACTCTCACATAGCCAAAACAAAAGGAGTGAAGTTACCAATAGATAAGACAGAAGAAAATAAAAGGAAGCCATTTATTTTGTGATATTTGGTTATTCAGGTAGCACAACATCTGCAAGTTGGTCCCCTGCAATTTGCCCATCATGTATAATGATGATGCATCAGAAATATATTTTGATAACTATATAATTAATCCACTTTCAAATGATAATGACTAAAATTCCTTTTGGGATATCCTCAAAAAAAACTGATAATTGTCGAATTTCTTATTGAAAAATATGTATAACATGAAGGCTGAATATGCAACACATGAAGAAAACCATCTTCTGACTTTGGTGACGATTATAACACATCTAAAAAATGTCGAATAATAAAGTCAAAAAGAACACACCAAATTAGAAACTGTGGCTAAGTACTACAATTTTTATGCTTCAATTACTTATAAATTTTCCACATCTTGGCTTGATTAAGAAGCTGGTGGGGTGCTGATTGCACAACTTCTACTTGCTTAAGGTCAAGTATAACTATGTGAGTTAGTGAAGTTTAAAAAAAAAAAGAAAATATATATAGAGATCTTTTTTTTTATACTGACTATATATATATTATAGATATAGATATAGATTCATTATGGTATATTATTTTTCTTTTGGCATCCTGGAAGAGAGACTGACAGTCAATAGAGGGCAAGACTTATAGGAGAGCCAATTTCTGAAGAAAATCATATCAAATCAAATCTTTTTCCAAATGATAACATTTCCCAAACAATGAAAAAAGGGTGTAAAAGGGTTGTGATGTTTGACAGTGTTGCCAGTGATAAATCCAAAGGTGTGGGCTGGAGAAAAATGAAGGCAATAGTTAGCTTGGTAATTCATTTCTATCCCCCCGAGGACAAGTACCTCTCTTATCAAAGCTGCATAACGTTACTTTATCTTTATGCCGTGCTAATTCTGCTGCAGGCTATAATTCTGCGACTGCCTACAATGAGACCGAACAGCAGTTAGATTACAAACAGTCATTTAGTAAATGTGGTCAGCTCATTTGTTTGGAGATATCGATTAAAAAGAAAAAAAAGAGAAATGAATAGGCAAATTTGGGATATTCATTTATTTATTTATGAACTCTATCATTTACATATTTTGATTGGTGATATACTCATATACATTGATCTTGCCAGAATGCTTATTATGAAATTGTTTTGACTAAAGTTAAAAAAAAAACATATCAGTAAAATTCTTGTTGAAATCTTCTTCCTCGTCTCGTCAACTGGACTTGAATTTGAAGAATCGGCGAGAAGAATTCAGCATGACCTCCACAGACATATGTTACGTAATAAAATTAATTGAAAGAAAAGAACAGCGTCATTAATTCTGAGCTCTGTTTTTAGGGTGGGGAGGGGATAATGTTGTTGTCCATGGAGACATTTGGTTGTTGAATGTAAGCAACTACATTTATTTTTAGAAATATACATTGAATTAAGTTTAGATTGATGTTTGCTTGAGATCTGGTACCAAAAAGCTTAGGTTTTTTTTTGTTTTATTCTCAAGAAACAAGCATGTTTGGGGGAAAAAATATGAAAATAAAATTACATTGTTTGGGTTATATTAATTTGTCAGTCTTAGTCAAAGAAACTGGGTTAGCAAAAATGTTGAGGAGGATAAACATCCACAGATATATACATATATAATCCAAATAACACCTTTCTCCGGCAAGATTTTCAAACTTGGCCAGTGGTGTCATTTTCACAAAACAAATTATTGATTAAGCAGAAAACCCGAATTATCAAACAATGGAATTATCAGAAATTATAGCTGAGTATTTGGTTGTAAATTCCAAAAAACAAGATGATTATAAAAACAATTTGAACTAGTTCTTCGAGGATTAAGGTTTGATCGATTACGACAGTTAATAGTAGTATTCACAATTGTGTAGAAGTAAAGTGAAGTTGATCACACTTGTTTATAAAATGCTGCTATGAGAAAGATGAGGCCATCACTTTCTTTAAGGATACAGACTGAATTAGATTAGCAATTTGATTTTCATCAACATTAGCAGACCGGATAAAGACTCTTTTTTGCTCACATTACTTCAAATGTTGTCAAATATCACTAATAATTACCATGCATGGTTTCGGTTGCCATGGTTGATAAGCAACACATCCACCGGTGAGCAAGCCAAAGGTCAAAGTTCAAAGTTCAGTGTTTCTGTGTTCTCTGTTTCAGGCAATAATAAATTCTTGTCACGTACAAATTCACATAAGCTCTCTTCAAAAAGTAACGATACTATATAATCCTCATCTGAATTTGACTCAGAATTACACACAAAATGAGTGCGTATCTATTTAAAGTTGACCATAAATAGCCTTAAGTCCTATGCCATGGCAACATATTTTAGGTCTTCCTGTAGAATGCAAAGGCCGTCTCCTGTCAAATAGGCTATATAACCAGAGGACTATGCTCTGAGTTGGTTTTCCTGTATTTCCAGATCGGACTGAAATAGTACCCGAATCACTGTGGATGCTGTATTGATCTACAAAGAACCACATATATTTAAAGTCCTTCATTTGAAGCAGAATCCAATCAATCTTTGGAGCCTTGACTGTGAGGTGCTAGGTTTTGGGACTTTGGGCCTTTGTAAGTTCAGTAGAAATTTTTTCATCACCAATGGAATTTTTATAATTTTCAAGCAAAAAAAATGAATATCCAGTAGATTAATTATACGGTCTTTCGATTCCTATCAGGATATTTTTGTGGTTCTACCAGAATGTGATCCCTGGCTAAGAAGCATCTTATCCGTACCCAATGAATCGCTTCTGCCACATGCCGTCTTCTATTGGCTCCTCCACTCTGTATTAGAGTTCATTTTTGGCGATTTCAATTTGTGACGTCAAATCTTAAAATAAAACAATGAAAATGTCAAAAATTCTTGTGTCCGCTTAAGTGCAGTCGCTTTGTTTTTATAAATGACAAAAGGACTAAACAGAATCCTTGTTTGTGGGTTGTTGTTTGCAAGAGGCTGAAATGTTCGATGAATCATTTAGGTTCCACTAATCAAATGGATAAATTTCTTTGACCTCTAATACCTGGAATGGTATTCTGAGTGGGTTTGATTGTTGCAATAACCTTCCCTCTCCTGAACGGCTCATCAGTCATGGGAATAAGCCATTCTGATTTTTAATGGGCCCCATCAACACTTAGAAAGAGGTGTGCAGAGGTAGGTGTTTCACATTATTGAAGACTGGTCAGCACAGGAAGTGAGGAGATTAACAAATCCCTTTGAACTCCAAGTAGGGGGGAATGAAACTGAAAATCAAAATCACAATCTTAATGAGGATCTTTCGTAGTTGTCTTGAAAAGTATACATCTATGTTGGCTACGGCAACCGTTGCAATCCATGGTGCCATCTTTGCCCCCAAAATACCGCATACAAGTCATCCTTGGATTCTTATTATGAAAATAGCACAATAAATGTGGTTAATCTACCGCCAAAACAAGTATAGTTTGTTGCCGTTATGAAATTAGAGAGATACAAAAACAAAAATCTTATCTGTTATAACAATTTCTTATGAGGAGCACATTTAACACTGGCATGTGAATGTAAGCTTCGAAATAAAAAATGTTGGCTTATTTGAGTCGTTCCATCTATGCGTAAAAAAAATCAAGGAGCCGTCTTTGAGATGAAATTTCATAACTGAAGCTCACTAGGAAAAGACCATAAAAACAGGCAACTTTTGATCCAATCATGACTAAATTTTATCTTCTTCTAATACTTAGACATTTTCTGTATCGTGATCAAACAACTATGTCGAAATATAAAACTGGACTACAGCAGGTCAGAGTCTTTTTTTGTAAAATAATAGCTTACTCAATTATATTATCATCAGTCTAAACTTGTTTACTGCAATTTTTTTAATCGCTCACCCATCCAAATAATGGGGATCAGGTGTCCCAATCACTTCCATGGCGACAGGTTTGTAAAATCAAGCACCTAGGCGTGCAGATGTTTTTTTACAAACATTTGTGAAAGAACGGGTCGCTCAGTGGATTCCAGCATGGAACTGTGATAGGATGCAACCTGTGAAACAAATCCAGTCATGAAATTACCTCGATCCTAAATATTCCACAATCAACTGTCAGCTGTATTATAACAACATGGAAATGTTTGGGAACCACAGGCCACGTAAACTGACAGAGTGGGATCGCGGAGGCGCGCAGTGCGAAGAGGACACCGACTTTCTGCAGAGTCAGTCGCTTCTGACCTCCAGACGCCATGTGGCCTTCAGATTAGCTGAAGAAAAGTGTGCAGAGAGATTCACAGAATAGGTTTCCATGGTCAAGCAGCTGCAAGACACGCATCACCAAGTGCAATGCAAAGTGTCGGACGCAGCCACTGGACTCTAGAGCAGTGGAGACGCATTCTCTGGAGTGATGAATTGCACTTCTCCATCTGGAAATCTGATGGATGAGCGTGGGTTTGGCGCTTTCAGGACTTGTATAAGACAACTCCTCGCAGGTGGAAAAGTGTGTCAACGTGCTGGAACTGGGAGGCCAGGTTGCTCCGCCAGAACCCCGGGAGTTCGGCGAGAACAGGAGTCGGGGCGATGCGGGTGAAGTGTGGTCGCACGCTCGGTCCAGATCGGGGTCATCAGTGTGGTACAGCGATGAAAAATTTATTTTTCAAGCAACAAACAACAACTGACTTCCGTGAACCACAATGCCCCCGAATTAAACGTTGCCCTCGGCCTCCAGTCCCGCGGGGTGAGACGTCACGTCCCTTAGTGTCTGCCACAATATCTATTTTAAACCATTTGTATAATTTGTAAAACAAACGCAATGTAGAGTGCTTCCTTCTGTTTTTAAGAGAGATACATTTTTTTTTCTTTTTTTCTGATATGGATAGTTCAATACTTCAAACTTGTCATGTTAAGGATATGATTAATTGAGGTTAAGCGGACATCATTTATTCAGCAAACATTTGAGTACAATCTAATGCAGACTATTGTTATGGGTATTTTGTACAGAACTTACAGAAAAGGGAAATCTGTAATAACTTTCAGTTTATTCTTGAAATACAAAAGTTAATTTCATGTGTTCGGTTCCCCTTGACCTAATATAGTTTTACCTTCCTTTACTGACCTTGCACAGTAGTACAGTAATCTTGCCAGTAGAGGGCAGGACCCTAAAAGCTTTTAGACTACGAAACATTAGAAAACAGAAAAAGAAACTCTTAATAATGTTGAAAATTTGGATTTTGGTTCAATGAGTAGCTCAATGAAATAACCAGAGGTAACCTTCCCCCCCTTTTACAAGGCCTGCCAAAAATGTGGTGATTTATAAAGTAATAATGCACTGCTAATTCCAATGGAACTACTTTGACAGGAATGAAGTCTTTTTATCATGCAGTAAAATTTGAACTGTTTAGCGCTGAGCCTGGCTCAGGGTTATTCAACTGTGTAAACATGTAAAGACCAGAGGAGTGTCACCAGGGGAATAAACAGTCCAACACATCTCACTGTGCCTGCTTGTAAACATGGACTGCAGCAGGTATTAAAAGCTTTGCTGCTATGTTTAAGGTCTCTTAATTGCAACTTAAAATTCCCTTACTGCCCTTAGACTGCAAATAAAAACCCACTTACTATCCCATGTTAGGCTGAAATGGAGGCAAAAGGACGATTTATGGTTTACTGATGGTTCAGTTCTTACTGTGGAATGAAATAAACATAATCGTTGAGGATTACTGACACCTAACAACACAAAGATACTGGCTCTCTTTTTATATCTAAATGTTGCTATTTAATCAGCAAAATTGAGAAAATATCCCATTGCATAGAATTTCCAGAAATTTTCCAGAAATTAAAGCAAGTGTATACAAAGATAACTCACCTTATAGAATTTTTTTTTTCTCTTTTTGAAAGGTGCTGTTTATAATTTTCGAAGAATGCTTTTTTTCTTTTTTTACTTTTTATGATGCTTGGAATGCTTGGTATTGGTTATTACCAGAGACATTTATAAGTATAATATTAACTAATCAACACATTAATTTCCAAGAGCAAGAATGCAAGCTTCAAAATGTCTTTTTTTTCCAAATAATCTTGTCAACAATAAGAGAATTTAGATATGCAAAACATTCAGTTCATAAATATTCGACAGGTGCAAACTATGAATGCCATCGAGCGTTTTATACCAATAGTTAAAATTCATCCCTGTCACAAGCTGTGATTGATGGATAGCCATTCTGTACCTTATACACACACACACACACACACACACACACACACACACACACACACACACACACACACACACACACACACACACACACACACACACACACACACACACACACACACACACACACACACACACACACACACACAATTCTAAATTTATTGAAGATTATGGTGAAATAGATATTTATGTGATTTGCTGTGCTTTTTTTGGATTATATGATTCCTGCACATGAGACATTTAAACAGATTCAAGAGAAAATAGTCAACGATTACAATATATACTGTTTATATAAATATATATGAACATCTATATGCATGTGTGCAAGTGTGTGTGTGTCTGTTTTTGTATGTGTGCAAGTATATGGGTGTGTTTATAATGACTGAAAATAGCTGATTAATTGCGGGATAATATTTGAGTTCAGAGGATTTATTGTTTATGTTTAACAAGGTAATCTACTGCTCGCCAAGCAGTTCAAATATTGCTTTATTGGATTTACTATTTAATATAGAATTTTTGACTGGGTAATAGAGTTTTTATACTTGGGACTACAGAGGCTGAATAGATATCAGCCAGCTCAATTCGGTGTAACTAAAACTCTTCTGTTTTAGGACAACTAAAGGACAACTTCTTGTTGTACACTTTAATGTAATGGGATAAAATACACACACACACACACACACACACACACACACACACACACACACACACACACACACACACACACACACACACACACACACACACACACACACACACACACACACACACACACACACACACACACACACACACACACACACACACACATATACACTGCTCAAAAAATAAAGGGAACACTTAAAAACACATCCTAGATCTAAATGAATGAAATATTCTTATTTTATATTCTACTATATTATTATATATATATATATATTATTATACTATATTACTATATTAAATATTCTACTTTGCTCTTTACACAGTTGAATGTGCTGACAACAAAATCACACAAAAATGATCAATGGAAATCAATTGTATCAACCCATGGAGGTCTGATTAAGAATCACACTCAAAATTAAAGTGTAAAAACAAACTCCAGGCTGATCCAACTTTGATGTAATGTCCTTAAAACAAGTCAAAATGAATCTGTGTTGCTTCCTGAGTGGACATTATGATTTCACAGAAGTGTGATTGACTTGGAGTTACATTGTGTTGTTCAAGTGTTCCCTTTATTTTTTTGAGCAGTATATATATATGTACATACATGTGTAAAATTCTGACTATAGTCATTTTTTGAGGACCAATGACTGATTTTACTCTGATTTGAGTGTAAATGAATCCTTAGAAACAGTGGGAAGGGTAGCCAGCTATCTTATCGGTCATTCCAGATTTCCAGTGGTGCCTAGAATAGCAGGATGCCAAATACTGCTCAGTATGCTGTTGGTTAATAGTATAAACAATTGTAGTTATGGAATTTGCAAGTTAGAACAAAAGGAAATCAAAGACATGCTGCATATCATTTGCTGTCAGATGTCAAGCATACATGTTTTTTTTGTATTTTGGCCACACAACCATTTATCTTTATTCATTAGCAGCTTCTGCTTTGGGCAATTGCTTTTTCTCAGTAGGTACGTGATATTCCTTGTGTGAAAGACCTCCCGGCCAAACTGAGGGTATTTTAGCGAATGGCAGTTCAGTAGCTCTATCTACATTATAAAATAAAACTTACTCTCTACATTCATTCTCTGAATTTAACCCATTATGGATGAACTATGAGCAGTTGGGGGTTCAACGTCTTGCTCAACAACACCTCGAAACACTCTGAGGAGCCAGGAATCAAACCAGGAATGTTCGGTTCCAAAGACGATTGCAGTATCTCCCCTGCCACGTCGCCCCAATCAATCTAATCTTATTAGTTAGGGGAAAGGGGGATCTAGAAAAGTAAATCTCTTTTAAATGTGAGATGTGTATTTATTCATTCATCCATTCATTATGTATTCTGCTTAGCCTGCAGTCAGGATCACCCTGGATTGCTTGCCAGTCGATCACAGAGCCACCGTGTAGCAACATACCCTTAACTCTCTCATTCACATAATTTAGGGGCTGCGATTAACCTGCACAATGATTTAGGAATGTGGGAGAGAATCTTTAGGAAACCCGCGCAAAAAGGCGGAAAACACACAAGTTCCACATGGAAAGGCTCCCTCTTGGAATTTAACAAATGTTCTTCTTGCTATGAGATAGAGGCGCTAAATCACTGAGCTACGGTGCTGACCTGACTGGTATGTCTATAGAATTTAAAATTCAATAGTAGTAGTCTTATTTCATGTGCAATGCCAACATATCTTTATATTTAAGCCATACAATCTCCTGTTGTTGTTAAAGCAACAACTTTGCAAGCTTTACATTGCACATTTTGTAACGCTCCAAAGGATGAGGTCAAATGGAATACAGTTTACTGTCTGCTATCAAATGACAGCAACACAACAAAATAGTTGTAACTTATTCATACACAGTCTGCCAGCTGAAAAACCTAAAAAAAAAGTCAGTTGTGGTAATCATATTTATTTCTACCATTTTGAAATGATCCACACAAGCTATTTTTCCTATCTTAAATGATAAACACACAATTTGAATGCGTTTTTTTTTTTCTTTTTTCTGAGCATTTGAGAGGGGAAAGAGAAAAAGAAGGAATTAATATGATATACAGTATAAGGGATGGGACTATAGTCACTCCAGTGTCTTGATGAAAAGGTCACAGAGTTGATTACTTCAATACTTGGCTGCTAAATCCACGACCTGACAACTCATATCACCTACCTATTTATGATACCTGCTTCAGCGAAAAATATATTCAATGCTGCAATAATTTACAATGAGCGGCTTTTGAGGGATGTGATTTCTTCATCTTAAAATGAAACACCGTATGCAAGTCATTTTCCATCCTGCGGTTTCTATTATTTGGTTTTTAAGGACTTAAAAGAATGTTTGATTGTAGAATTGTTCATTAAATGTAAAATCATTGAGACTCATTTTGATAACTGCGATTAGAAGTAGAAACCTAAAAGTTATGAGATTCTCTCTAGTTATTGACCTCAAATGCACCATAAAATAAAAATTTGAAAATTCATTTGCTGATTTGTTTCTTTAAACAAGTACCACCTCCCCTGACATGTTAAGTATTTGAAGAAACATTACCATTTTTCTCTATTTTCCAAATCTTGACCTTCCAGACATTTTTATTTAAGATAAATATGGAAATATTGGAGACACATTACAAACTATCTACATCCTTATGGTCTGTAGAGATTCTCAATGCAGAGTGCTTGCATGAAACCTGTTTCTTCATTAACTTCTCCAGTTACTATAATGATGAACTGTAAGAAGTACTGCAAGTACTTTCGGCAGCCGAAAAGTGCAAAATAAATTTGAATTTTGTGAGACAAATAGAACAGGTTTATTCAAAAGCCTTATTCGAGTAAAAATGAATTACCTTTAAATTGTGTGTAAGGGTTTGCCTCGTGGGAAGCGTTACAAGAGCCGAAACGCTCTTCAGGTTATCAATGTGAAAACACGTGAAAGACATCATCAGTTTAAATTGAACATTCGTGTTTTATTCATGGGCTTCTCGGCTGCCGTCCCCTGAGGCATCGGCCACCAGGAAGGTGATCAAAGTGTATAATAACTGGATGCCGCAACAAATTTCCGACAATCAGTGAGGACTCAAAAGCGAGAGCTGCGATCTCACTGGTTGTCGGGTCACTGTTCGCTTAATCCTTATGCTTCTTGTACGTGTCCTGATGGGTCCCTACGCATCAGGATATGTACCGGAGACTGGAATCTGGAGACCATAGACCAAAGACTCACCATAGTGAGTGGTTTAGTCCTTCTGTATCCTTATTTCAGTGACCTGACACTAAGACCAGAGGCCGGAGCGCGAACCCCTGTCAGGTTTCGTCCTTCCATAGCCGGCCTGTTCCCTACTCATCCATAGACCACGGGCCTGAGACTGGAGTGCGATCCCCTATCGGGGTTGGTCCCTATGCATCCACAGACCTGGAGACCACTGATCAGAGACCGGAGTGCAAATCCCTGTTTGGTTTAGTCCCTAAGTATCTTCGTTCTGCCCTATGTATCCAGAGAACACAACCAGAAGACCGGAGTGCGAACCGCCATCAGGTTTAGTCCCTACGCATCGGGAGACCGCCAACTGGAGTCCAGAGACCAAAGCTGGAGACAAGAAGCTAGTGACCGGAGACCGGAGTGCCAACCCCATCGAGTCAGTAGCACGCACGACACAACCACATGCTTCAACAAGACCACAGACCTGGAGATCGTTGACAGGACACCAAGTGCCGACCGCCGTTAGGGTCGTTTTGCTGTGCTGTCAAGCTACATCGAGCACCGGACTCCTGCACTGAAGCGATCCCTTGAGGTGGAGATCCCACTTCTGACTGTCAACTGGGAGTTTCAAACCATCACTCTCATCTGACCTTAGGTATCACACAGATCTGAAATTTTTGAGCTCTCTGAATCACAGAGGTCTCTTCTTCTTTGACAGGAGGAAGATTACAAAACCAGGTATGTATTCATCTAAGACAGACCCGGGCATTTTACAGGCCGCGGGCCACATCCGGCCCATTTTGCTTACTTATCCGTCTACCAAACTATTTTCTTTGAATATTTTGATAAGTATCTTCAATCAATATTGAATTTAGAAACTCCTTATTTTTTCATTTTGTTTAATTTTGTATGGATGATTACATACAAAATAATGTCGGTACATTTATATGATCATTAATGATTTTAATGTTGACATGAAATGCTGAGATTTTTTTTAATTTTTCAATTAAATTTTTCATTTTGTTAAATTTACATGCTACCTAGTTGGCCCTTGCATGAAAACTAAAAAAAAAAAAGTGGCCCGCCAGCCAAAATTGCCCACCCCTAATCTAAGATGCTTTTTCTCTTGGCAAAAAAAATTATGGAAAATTTTTCAAGCTTGTCTCTTTGATTACCACAGCTCATATACAAAATGCAAGAATAAGACATGTTACAATGTATATAGTTCTTTTGAAAGTGATTCATTTTCCATGTTGAACTGTACCGGCAAAGTGCTATTCTACTCCTCATCTAAACAATTCTCATTTTATCTTTTTGAAAGGGCCGACCCAGGTGTGCGGTTAGAACCCCAGCCAGATCACCACTGACAAAAACTATGACCAGCAGCCCTGCCAGCGATTAAACCTCTTTTACCGAGCTGTAACAGTCTGAACACTGGGAGCAACAAAAGCCGGCGGAAAGAGTACAAATTGTTTTTTGTTTTTGTTTTTTTCTCTTAGGAAATGAATAGCATCACATATTGGCTCCACTAACTACCCGACCGACAAGCGTGTCATGCACGTCATGAGAAAAACACAAGAGGTGATGAATAATGGAACTCTCTTTATGCAATTATCCAAATATAATTTACATTCAAGAGAACATGATGATATTGGATCTTGATATACGTTAGTATAGGTGACTACGACAATATCAAATGACAAAAAAAAAAAGATCATTTATGTTTAATTTTCTCACTCGCTGTGGGATTGCTCAAGTCCAGCTTTAGAAATGTGCCTAATTTAGAGTTATCAACCAAATTACACAAAATCGTTTAGATATACAGCGACGGTTCATCGAGAAACTCATTCCTTTTCATTTCACAAGTCAAAAGGCTGGAGTTGAGATTGCTTTTCTCAGCCTGTGTTTCTAATTTCAGTTTATTTCAGATTAAACGTGTGTATGACTGATACAAATGGATTCGAATATTTGTAATGTCACGGTTCACTCACCTTTGAAAATCATTTTTCACTTCACATTCATAATTCCTCACCCCAAGGCCAGAACATACAATAACATGAATAAAAAAATACATTCCTGATTGACTTAAGACCCATCATTTATGCTTACGATCTTCATATCACCTCAGTGTTACTACAGCTTTGTATTTATCACCAAAGTGATATTAATTTAAAGCTCGAATCGATGCTATTTATATTTATACCACATTTATTCACATTGTATTATATTTCAGAGAAGCGAATGTCACGCTTGCTCAATACATCAGCAATATATCCCACACAGATTTCATCTCATTTTGCAGGTATTTCAACCTTTAACCCGTCTAGTTTTATATAAAACACTTAATTTTAACACTCACCTCCGATATCCGGCCGCAGCTTCTTATCATATTCTCTGAGCAGGTTGTTGAGTATTTCCGTGGCGTCGGTTTCATGAGATTTGGGCGTCAGCATCTGGTTGACAGTGACATCTTCGTAGTCCTCTTCGTGTTCGATCGATATAGTGCTGAAAAGAAGAAGTATTTAAAGGTGCTGCACAATCGAAATTCTCTTTCAGACTCACTTCAGACAGTTGCGTTTAGTTTTTTTTTTTTTCTTTTGCGCAAAGATTTCAACATTGAGCCAAAGGCAGGATAAGTTTTATGTGACATGGATTTTTCTCCACTTTTTTTTTTTTTTAAGAGATGCATAACTTACCGCGTGTTGAAAACAGTCAGAAGGAGAATGTAAGCTATTAATCTGGTAAACATATTTTGGGGGGAGACAGTAACATCTATGGAGATGTTGCCGGAGGACGGCGAGTATCTTGCGTCTGGATGCGGTTGGTCACAGCTGCTCCCCGGTAACGGCGAGGGGACAGCGCCTCGTACTTTGTAATCCTAAAGAAATTACGCGCATTGTTGACACGGGACGTGCGCAGGAACTCCGATCTAACGCCTGGCTCCGATTTTTCTAAATTTTTTCCTTCTTTCCTCCTGATTTTTTTTTTCTCTTTTCGTCGCCGACACTGCTGGTTTTGCGCAGGTGTTCAAACCTCCAAGAGCATCCCATCAAAAAGCCTCACTCCATCCAAAACTCCCCCATCGGGTTACACAGCATCAACCCCGCCTTCCAATCCACTTTTTTTTTTTTTTTTTTTTTTCCAAGTTCTTTAAAAAAAAAAAAATCCTTTTAATGGCTACCCGGAGACTTCACTGTCTTCTCCCAATTAGTTTGCTTTATCAGGGGTTGGTGGAGAGAAACATCCCCTGGAGGGAGGGGAGGGGTTGAGAGGGGTGGCAAAAAGCTTATTTAATTTTCAAACAGCCACTAATATTTACTTGGAAACAAGCCCACAGATGCAGATGGTTTAACTAGGAATTATTTTAGTAATTTATTTATTCATTCTAGCTCATACAGCCTTTGCATACTTACAGTATATCACGTTTACCTGCTCATCTCCGAATCTTCTCCAGGAGTCGGTTTGATTTTTCTACAAAGCCTCTCTCTCTCTCGATTCAAAGCTTCTTTTGTTTGTTTTTTTAATAACTCTTTATGCAAAATGCCCTGACGCCCACACTAATGGCAGGGTTTAGACAGCCCATTACACACAAACGAGTTTTCGTGTGTTGTATGTGTGTGTGTGATTTGAATGCGTGCATATGTGTGTCCAGGTGTTGCTTGTGTATCTCAGACGTATCAGTTGCCATTCAAGATCAATCAGATTATAGATATTGGTCGGTTATAATTTGTGGATCCGCTCTTTCCAGCAGGCCATCGGTCTAAAATAGAACTGGTGATAATCAGGACCTTTGCCTGAAGGGGAAATCCTGGGGAAAGATTTTTCTACAAATCTTTGTTTTTCCATTAACCTTGCTGAATATCAATCAAGATAGGACAAGACAAGACAATATTAGGTAAGATAATACTTTCATGACTCCCATTGCAGAAATTCAAGTGCCGCAGCAGCACAGGGTGAGAGGACGGGTATCAAAAGGCACTAAAAGGACTGGGAAATTAAAGAGACAGTAGATAAAGGCATTAAAAAGGACAGAGACAGCAATAAATAAAACTGCTACACAAGAACAGGAACAGAGTGACACGTTGCCAGAAGTGGCCAGTAAGTAAAGATGCGTCTGAGTCGGGTCAGTCTGATACAGTCTGATAGCAGTGAACTCAAAGGACCGTCTGAAGCGTTCAGTTCTGCACTGGGATGGGATGAGTCGTGGGCTGAATGAGCTGCCCATCAACCAGAGAAGGACTTTCCAGGATTGCACCAATTTTGCCCTTCACCCTCTTCTCAGACAGCGTTTCCTAACAGTCCAAATTTAGTCCAACCACCAAGTGGGCTTTCTGCACCAGCTTGTTGAGCCTGTTGACCTCACCAGTCCCGGCACCGCCCTACCAGCACACTACAGCAAAGAAGAACGCGCTGGCAACTATAGATTGGTAGAGGGTCTTGAGGAGCTCACTTCAGACACCAAACAACTTCAGTCTCTTCAGGAAGAACATCCGACTCTGTCATTTCCTGTAGAGGGCATCTGTGTTATGGGTACACTCTAGTTCATTGTTTATGTGGACCCTAAGGTACTTGTAGAAGTCCACAATTGCCATCCTATCACCCCAAATGGTGACTCTAGTTCAGGTCTGCTCTAGTTCTTCCTTGTAAGTCCACCTCCACCTCCTTGGTTTTGCTGATGTTGAGGGGAAGGTTGCTCTGGTTACTCCAAGCAACAAAACTCTCAATCAGTCCTCTGTACTCTTCCTTGTCATCACTGTCGATACATGACACTATGGAAGAGTCATCTGAGAACTTTTGGGGGTGGCAAGAACAAGAGTTGTCGCAGAAGTTAGCGGTGAAGAGGGTGAGTAGGAATGGTGACTGTACCATACCAAGGGGCATACTTTTACAAGCCACAGCCTGAGATACGCAGCCATCCGGCCCGATATATTGTGGCTGTCCTGTGAGGTAGTCCACAATCCAGGCAGTGATGTTGGGGTGAAGTTGTGTATCAAGCAGCTTGTCTCTCAGGGGGGAGTCGGTTGGATGCCGTTGAAAGCACTGGATCTGTCAAAGAAAGTGACTCTTACAGTGCTTCTTGTACTCTTTAGATGAGACAAGGCCTTGTGTGAGAGCAAGATGATCGTGTCCTTCACACCGATGTGCTGCCTGAATGCAAATTGCAGGGGTCCAGGAGAGCAGATAGCGGTTTCTTCCGGTGCTGGAGGATGAGCCTCTCAAATGACTTCATGACGTGTGATGTTAATGCCACTAAGTCACCGAGACCCCTCAAGCATCCTCTCTTTGGTACTGGAAAAGCTCAGGAAGTCTTCCGAAGGCAATGTACCTTCAACATCCTCAGAGAGGTTAAAGAGGTGCTGAGAGACTCCAGCAAGCTGTTCGGCACACACCCTGAGGACGCAGGGACTGAAGTTGCCCTGGTTTTACTCTGCTTCAGCCTTGAGAACGCCCTCTGTACCTGGCTGCTGGTTAGGGTAAGGCCGTTTGCGGTGGGAGTTATCGTTGTGCAAATGTAAACATCCATCCTGTTCATTTTGTTTGAGTTAATTGAAAGGCCTGTTTGTTTGGTATGTTTTTGTTTGGTTGTCCTTTTCGGTCTCTTTTTCTTTCTTCTGGTGCAGGGTGTGCGAGAGGGAGATCGGAAGTGTCATTTTGGGCTAATTTGGGCCACTTTTTCGGCTTGTTAAGTCATTTTTTTTAAGTTGTCCATCCATCTGTATTTCTTTTGTTGTAATATTAATTGCATTGAGTGATTTATCGCCTGAGCAGGGAGGTGTGCCCCAGCGCCTGCACAACAGCGCTAGCTAACCAGCAATATAGTTTCCTCCAAGACGTCACCTAAGTCTCTTCAGCAGGGAGTGCAGATAGTTCCACAAATCAGCATGACGACAGTTGAAGGTTTACTCCTGGCAGTAAGCGAATAGGAAGGACACGAAAACTTGACATAAGCATTAAGACTGACCAAAGCTGTGGTAGCTTTCTTGAAAACTTAAGCCCTTCTCCACCAGCTGATTGGTAATGCCACGGTCATCAATGATGCGGTCATTGTGTCAGTATCCAGTCCTTGAGGAGGCAGGTGTTGATGTGTTTGGAGACACTGTTTGAGACCCTGGAGTTCTCTGCCTGCTCAGGGCAAAGGAAATGTTTTGAGTGTGGGGATATGGGTAACAAACTGGTTGCTTGTCCACATAGGAAAACCCAACTCAGAAGGTAATTTGGTTTCTGATGGTGGAGCAACTGTGGTATGGGCTGCCCCTGTAGCAGGGGGTATCACTCTTGCTTTGTTGACTACCGCAGCTGTGCCCACCAGCTCAACCAGACAACCTAGTGGTGCACTTGCGTCGACCGGTATTGTGCGTCCAGTGAACACGAGTCCTTTGCTTATCAGTTAGGACACAGTGCAGAGTAAACACACACCAC
Source organism: Fistularia commersonii (assembly GCF_037954325.1). Classification (NCBI taxonomy): domain Eukaryota; kingdom Metazoa; phylum Chordata; class Actinopteri; order Syngnathiformes; family Fistulariidae; genus Fistularia; species Fistularia commersonii. Next base: position 3,555,250 of record NC_141299.1, on the reverse strand, counting down.
AACCCCATGCTTCCCTCATGGAGTGGGATGCTGCTGAAACCAAGGCCGCGTCCTCTGCCATGTGTTGTGGTTATGGATGAACAAATGGCAACTACTGTGATAAAGTTGAGTCAAAAATCCAGATAATTGGGGTAAATGACATTGGAGTGTGGCTACAAGTCAGACATTGGGAGGGAATCAATAAGGAAATAAAAGACTTTTATACCATAGAGGACATTAATGACTTTTATAGATAATACCTTCAACAAAAAAAATTAGAGATTAGTTTACTGACACTAAGTCTGGAGTCCTTGCTGAAAGAGAAGAGACTTTAAACATGGCAAACACCCTCCTGAACCTTGAGACAATTAACACTCAGAGAAAAGCTGATGCTTTGTTTGAAGATTCAAAGTGTTTGTTGTCATATGTACCATGTGGAAACTTGTTTACCTGTACAATGAAATTCTTACTTTGCTGTCCACAGGGTATCTGGATTTGTTTTGACAATAAATAGGTAGTGTAAACATTATAAAGATGAAGTTACCTGGAGGCAGAGTCACCATCTATCCAACAGCAGTGGTGTTTAATTTTCTCGCTTTCCACAGAGTCCTGCGTCAGAGTTGGGGAGCAACAGAAAAGAGGGTCATTATCAAATAGGACCTTCTTGCTGTAAGCCAGAAGTGCTAAACACTGCATGTTATGGGTCTGAGGTCATACCCATGCGCTAAACAAGACTGTACCAGAAGCAAAGTAAGTTTAAAAAAAATGGTTACTTAGAGGGTCAACAGTGGATGAACAATTACTAAAACAGGTGACAGGAGCAGGGTCCCAGTAAGGACACAAGCATCCAGCAGCAGGGCAGGGAACTCAGGGGAGGCCTGGTTGGTACTCCGAGGCCATGTGGAAGGCACTAGCGTACACAGAAGAGAGAGTCCTGGTGGAATCCACCGGGTCGAACTGGGGGATGCAAGGATGCTCCCCTGTATGGACTCAAAATGGTTGCAAGGAACGGCACAAAAACCGTCACCCACGGGCATGAAACTCAAGGGGGATAACAAAGGTGACGACGCCCAAGAACTCGAAGGGGACAGCAAAGACAACAACGATGCCTGGGGACTGGGAACTCGGTGGCGACGCCCCTGAATAAAGGATAGGCTGACGAAGTGCATGACTGCATTAAGCGCAACCATAACACTGTGCCCTCTTACAACTGTAATCATATTAACACTTTTAATAACAATATTACTAGTAATAAAAATAATAGAATACATAGAGAACAATGCCATCCCATTATCATTGTTACTATTGGAGAGAGTATTTTTTGATAAGTAAATGTCCCGATCACAGCTTCTCTTCCCAGCAGCTCCTATAAAGAAATCGTAAAGGGGATTTCCTCTGAGAATAATGTGGCTGCTTCTTCACCTTGAATGGCTACCATTGGAAATAAATTGGCAAATAACACAGGTTGTCTCATAGTGGAAAATGTTGAGCATTAAGAGCATAAGTGGGAACTGCAATTTCTCCCCTTTGTCGGTTACAAGCTTTCTAACCGGGGAACTTGACTGGAAGAACTCATGTATCCCAAATAAATCTTTTATATTATTCATATTTCAAATTTATTCTTGTGTTACATTCAAGAAGTGTATGATTATGCAATGACAGAGCAAACTGGATCTTAATAGGATTTAAAGTCTGAGCAGGGGCAGCCTGTGGGAGTTTCCCGGTTTCCTCCCACAGGAGGTTAACTGAAGACCAATAACAGCTCATGGGAGGAGATGACAGAGAATCATTGCAGGTCCCTTTTCAAAGGGATACCCTGTCTCTTGTCCAGTTTAACAGGCATATGTGGTATAGATACAAATTAATAGCAGAAAAGTATGACTATGGCTGGTGAACATGATATTTCTCTCTTTTATTGATGCTATTTTCTTTTTGCATTAAATTCGGAAGAACCCCCCCCATAGCTCTACTAGGCAACGGTGTGGTTTCTGGCACTTAAGTCAAAGGAATGATGGAGTGATGCTTTGACATCCATCCCACGTGCACAGTTGCTGTTGTTGCTGGCTGCTGTCATCCTCTGGTGGACAATGGGAAACCTGCACACAGACGTCGCAGTAAGAGAGAGAGCAAGACCTGCTGTAGGTCAGTATCCCACTTCTTTGCTAACAGCTTTCTCTGTATATACTCCTCCACGTCCTCATTCTACCACCAAGTCTCCTTATCTACTTTTACACACACACACACACACACACTTTGTCCCCATGGGGCACATGGGGTTGCAGCATCAAAATTGTAAACAATAAAATTTCAGAGAAAAAAAAAACCACACACATCTATGTGTGCTTCTGTGTATGTCTATATATATGTATATATATACACATACACACACATTCATTATATGGCCAAAAGTAGTCACTCACCTGCCTTGATTCTCATATGAAGTTACTTGACATCCTTTCCTAATTTACAGGGTTCAATATGACGTCGGTCCACCCTTTGCAGCTTTTACAGCTTCAACTCTTCCCGGAAGAGTTGAAGCTGTAAAAGCTGCAGAGTGTGTTTCCAGGAATTTTTGACCACGCTTACAGAAGCACATTTGTGACGGAACACACTGACGTTGGATGAGAAAGTCTGGCTCTCAGTCTCCACTAATTCATCCCAAAGGTGTTCGATCAGGTTGAGGTCAGGACTCTGTGCAGGTCAGTCAACTGCTTTGTGCACTTGTACACAGCCATGATGGAAAAGGAAGGGGCGCCACACTGTTCCCACAAAGTTTGGAGCATGGAATTGTCTAAAATTTCTTGGTATGCTGATGCATTCAGACCAGCTCCTGAAAAACAATCTCATACCATAATCCCCCTCCACCGGGCTTCACACTTGGCACAACGCAGTCAGACAAGTATTGTTCACCTGACAACCGCCAAACCAAGACTCGTCCTGGAGTTCTGGCGGAGGGACCCGGCCTCCTGGTTCCAGCATGTTGAGGCACTTTTCCACCTCCAGGAACCTAAAAAACCCAAACTCGTCCATCAGATTGCCAGATGGAGAAGTGAGAGTCCTCACTCCAGAAAACACGTCTCCACTGCTCTAGAGTCCAGTGGCAGCGTGCTGCATTGCTTTATGATACTTTGCATTAAACTTGGTGACATGTCTTGGATGCAGCAGCTCAAACATGCTCCCTGCACACTGTTCTTGAGCTAATCTGAAGGCCATATGAAGTTTGGAGGTCTGTAGCGATTGACTTTGCAGAAAGTTGGCAACCTCTTCGCACTATGTACCTCAGCATCCGCAGACTCGGCTCCGTCAGTTTACGTGTCCTACCGCTTCGTGGCTGAGTTGTTGTCGTTCCCCAAACACCTCCATGTTCTTATATTACAGCTGACAGTTGACTGTGGAATATATAAGAGCGAGGAAATGTCACGCCTGGATTTGTTCCACGGTGGAATTCCCTGAGCTCCTGACCCATTTGTTGGGCAAACAATTGTTTGTTAAAACAGTCTGCATGCTTAGGTGCTTGATTTTATACACCTGTGGCCATTGAAGTGATTGGAACACCTGATTCCAATTATTTGGATGGGTGCGCGAATACTTTATGTATATGTGTGTGTGTGTGTGTGTGTGTGTGTGTGTGTGTGTGTGTGTGTGTGTGTGTGTGTGTGTGTGTGTGTGTGTGTGTGTGTGTGTGTGTGTGTGTGTGTGTGTGTAAATATATATATATGTACATATATATGTATTACATTGTTTCCAGGATTAGTCCTTTGATCAGACCAAATGTATATATATTAGCAAACTATTTTCTATTGGGACTTGTACTTCCAGTAATCATAAGCAATGACTGAATCTCTATTCACAAAATGTTATTTACCTTTTAACACAATAGCAACTATTCCATAATTTATAATTATTAAAAGGCATTTGATGTGTTTTTTTGTTTTTTTGTTTCATTTTCTTTCAGATTTTTTTTTTATGCCAAAATCAATTTTCATAATAGGAAAGCTTTTTTCATACCAAAAATCAAGACTAGAACAATTGGATGAAAGAAAAAAATAGGGAGTCACTATAATATGATAGAAATAAATGGTGTTGACATGGGATTTTTTTTTATTCTGAAAGTAACACATATTCTTTCTAACCAAATAACAAATCTTAAATGTGTGTTAAAAGAGCAAGAAAATATATGATTGTTGACTCTATTTTAATGTTTTACAGAGCTTTAAGTGACATAAACTCTTATCTACACTTATCTATATATAGCCAATCATTTCAAGATATGAACTATGACTGACATCATTGACAGCTCAATTTGGTATAGTGCATAGGGCTGCTGAAAGGAAAAAACAACTTAAATGGAGCTAAATCCCTGACAAACAGATGTGAGCCAGATGTTACTGCCGGAGACCCCGAAGATGGATTTAGAAGTACAGCAACAGTAAAGGCTGCATGATCTGGTTGTGCATGTGTATAATCAAAGCAGTGACCACACATTTACACTGTTGTTCCATCAACTAAGATTAGGGCCATGTTTTATCGCATTGATTCTATAGATGCATCATAGTTTGTGCTTTTAGTCCATCGGGTATTTCCTAGATATGCCAACCAAAACATTTAATTCCTTCCTTAGTGTCAGCTCTGACCCGACAATTGTAAAATAACACTGCTTATAATGAATGTCATAAAAGTCGAGCATCACTGAAGATTTGACCATTGAAAGCAGTGACGAAGTCACCAATGATTTATTTGGAATCAGGTATGCATAGCATAACACATAAACAAAGCCCATAACAATTAAACCAAGCCAGAAACATAAGAAATGAATGTTTAGAATATAAAATAAGATGTAAATTTATCACAAATGCGAGTTGTCAATTAGATTTGTAGTTATTTTTTTTATTGCATAACAGCCCCTAGCTGCACTTAAAAGTAAGATAATAGAACTGGTGTGCTCAATAAACTTAATAAAATTGTGACAGGCCACATAATGAAGAACGTCACAAGAATGAAATGTGTTCAAATCTCTTCAAAAGAAGGTCATTCCCATTTGAATTGTTTTGGTTTGTTTTATCTTAAAATGTTAAATCTTTGAGTTTCAAAAATGTCATTGCATTTCTTTCTGAAAAAGAAATAAGGACATCAATATCAAATTTATAGCTTGAGATTAATGTTGAGACGACAGCCAAAAGATGATTTGCTTAGAATGGGACAAACACCCTTATGATGGAAGCTGTCTCCATTTGTTACCTTTTTGAGAGAAAACAAAAACAGACAAAGATAAGAGCAATATTATCTTTCGCTGATGTCATGTTTTGCAGCTGGTGACTATACAAATCATGAAGGAAAGCTATATGCCTCCATCAATCGGTGACAGGATTGCAGCAGTAGGATGCTGATGTTTGTCAAGGGAAAATAACAAAAACAAAAAAAGCATGAATAAAAACTTGATATCGTCCTGCAACCAAATGTTTCATGAAAATTAATTTTTTTAATACCTGCATATGAATACATTCAATATATAGGGGAAAAATGTGATGTGTTGTTTGATTTAGCTTTTAGTGTCAGAAATGTTTCACCTTACAAATAGGAAAGGAATTTGTGAGGTGTATTTTTACTACCCACCAGGGGGTGTTAAAGATCTGTTGGCTTAAATTTTGCCAATTGGCTAGTTAAAAGTGAAAGGTACATGAGCCTAAATTTTCCCCTGAAACAGTGTGTTGACATCAGGCCACCTTTAAAATCACTGATTCAGTATTTGTTACCTGAATTCTCTCTCAAATATTTAGTGGGACGTTCAACACCCCAATTTTTCAAAACAACTTTACATGGAGTACGTAAAATACAAATACAAGAATAAAGAAAAAAGTTGCAACAAAGGTAAAGTTTTGAAATTTAAACCATGATTTTGTCTAGATGCTGGGATTGGCTAAAAGTCCTAAATGAATCTATGCAACAACGATATTGTTTTTTTGGGCTTCACCTTATCGGGAGGAAATGAACTACACAAATTATGCGATAGATACTTTCCATTGTCAGTAAGCTTTTTCCTCTATATCTTTCTGCTCTTTATGCTAAGCTGTTCTAGCTGACGCCAAAATGCATTGCTGTTCTCAGTAAAAACTTGATAATTTACCTGAATAGGAGTAGTGAGTGTAGCTGATCAGTGATTGAAAAATACATGCATAAAATGTGATACCAAGGCAAATGTATTTATTGCATTTGAAGAGTGAAGATGCACAAAATATCCTGTTGATATTTTTCTAACGCTAAATCGATTTGCTTTGTAAATTTCTTTAAACCGGCATCTTTTAATGCAAGATGCCATAGTGAAATATGAGATGCATACACCCCGTGAGAGAACACTTAGATTGTTGATAAGGATTTAGCAGTATTAACTTTGCCAAACCTCGATGGCATCTGAATTCATAAGCTCACAACATTAGATAAAAAACATTCTTGCTAGGATTCAACTATTCAATTTGTGGCTGCCCCAAAAAAATATTGATTACTAGCAGCTATAGGAGTGATGACAGCAAGCCTTAATAAAAGTGACTTGAAAAATTATAGCGTTTCCTGAAGTTTAGCTTCAACATTGCTATGGCAACAATCAGAACTCATACAGATTTTCCCACAAACACAAGTACACAGAGCGTCTCTGAGACCTTTTTTTTTCCCCAGAAAAAAGCTCCCATGTGATTGGTTGAATCTGGCCTGTGAAAGCCAAACCATTAATATGGTCAAAACATTTCCACAGAATACTCGTTCTGTGTGATAAACCATCCATCATGTGATATTATTATAGTTATAGAGCCTTTTTTTTTCTTAGATGCATATATACAGTATAGCGGTTAAATACTCAGTTTGGGAATTCGGGGCAAGTTATATCAAAATCTGCAGAGAAATGGCTGTTGTGCCAAAATTACAAAGGTTCAATGTCAAAAAGTATTTCCATATAATTATGATCACAAATATTGTAATCACTGGCTCATGCGTATTTAAACTTTTCTGAGATTATCCCATGAAAAACTGTTAAAGTTAGAAACTCGCTATTCAATCCTAAAAGTGATGAGACGCTAAGCGTATCATATAAGACTGTGTGATGCGGGACGTAAGGCACCGCCCTTGGGTAAAATACCAAATTTTTAGGAGGTTTCTTTCTCATGCAGCTTTCCATTTTAGCTGTAAGACAAACACGGGTTTTTGTGCCTGAAACCTTGAAAATACAAATTGCTGAAGATTAAACAGGAAGAAAAACAAAAACCTGATCATTGTTACTTTTTACATATAACCTGCTAAGCTTAACTCTACTGCAGTTACTCTAAATTATGACAAAAGGTGATTTTGCACAAAGCATCCAAATGTTTATCAAGAACAGTAGTAAAGTTTAGCCAAAGTTTATAGAAACAAACAAACTTAATTAAAAAAAAAAAGCAAAATTGTAAAAGCTAGTGTTATGATACTCATTTTTCAATATCCACTAAATAAAGGACTAGACTACAGTATCACTGTGCTGCTGTCTATACCTACCATACGATCTACCCTTACTTACTTGGTGGTGCTTAACTAAACGCTAGCTGTATGTACACATTTTAAGATTATTATCACACAACCAGATTTCCACACATACTTCGAACTAGATTCTCAACATGTTAAACTAGAAGGAAAAGCTGCCACTAACATTTTAGCCTGAAATCTGTCCCGTCAACTTATACTTAGACAGAAAACAAAACACAATGGGCGAATACAAATAAAAAAAAAATAAAAAAAATTAACTGTGTAAAGAAAGTTTGTAGACTGGCTTCTGGAAAATCAATTTAACACACGATATTTAAGTGCATTCATAATGAGTTCTCATACTCTGAAGGCAACACATTAAGCATGGCTGTTCTACTGCTTTTAGAAAGGAAGCAGTGATCCATGTGCCTGGGCATAGCCTTGCATATCTGGACCTCCAGCCCGTTTTTACAAAGTAAGACACATAAATAAAAGCTGTTGTTGAACAATAACATAATAATGGGGTTTGCATAAAATTCGACATTGCTGTACTTTTACACACCAACCGCTGTATAATCAAGGAAAAATTATAAACGCCTTTTGCCAAAGGGGTATCATAACTCTGCAAAAACTATATGTTGAATTCTAAAATGAGAAAAAAAAAATAACTGCCCCTAAGAAATATATTATCTTACATGGTACAAACCCAAGGCAAACTTGGCAATAGTTTCCTGAAGCAGAACTCATGCAGTGAAAACCAGTCACCTAAAAAAAAAAAAGACGTATATGTTACAAGGAAAAAGTGCTTGGCTTTGTTTTTGAATGCGATCCAGATATCAAATCCTGAAATGGTTGCCAGGGCTTAGACAGCTCCTTTTATCACTGGTTCCCTGTTGAGATATGTGGCCCAGTAAACCAGGTTGAAGGTCCCGAACAGCACTGGGAACACTATCCTGGACATCTTGTCAATCTTGCTCACGCTGTTGTAGGTCTTTTTGGGATCTGGGCCCTTTGGTTCAGTGGGCTTCAGCTGAACTGCTGTGCTATTTGAAATGGTGGCGATGGATGTGTCCTTTGCAAGGTTGGCGGTGTAATTCACACCAGCTGAGCAAGAGTTGTTTGGCTTTTTGGACAGAACCCCAGGGTCCTTCTTCTGAAAGGAGAAAGAAACTGATGATGACCTTGTGACTAAAAAGGCCCTTCAAATATTAACTGAATTGAATTGCAGTAAACTCTCGTGTTAGCATTACCCCGGAATATTCCGAGCATCTACTCTTTCGGACTACGGCTTTCTTTCATAATCCTTCTTTCTGTTCGGGCTGAGTAACACTTATCAGAAAATCCGAATTTGAATCTCTATTTCATTGTATTAAAGAGTATGGCGCTTATGTCAATTAATGAAGGATGTCTGTGTGCTGATATACCTATATTGATATGGGGAAGGGGGAGGTGTTGTTATGAAAATTATTATGGAAATTTGATACATGTATACATTTGATTAAAAGAACAAATAACTTGAGAATTATCCAGTTAAATCTTCAATTATTCTACGGAATAATTTAGAAATTAAAATCAAAAGACACTTGATACATTGAAAAATAATTTTGAAAACATTATTGGTAAATAGAAAAGTGAACTTTGAACGCGAGTGGGATTGCTTGTTATCTGGCCATTATATTAATAATTAATACATTATATTATTTTCAAAAAATGTGTCAATATAATAAGGGTAAGCAAAATCAGCAAAAAAATTCAGTGTGCAACATTTCAATTTAAAGTCAAGTTGTTTTGGGATTGTATCTGACTTACTGTTGTCTTGTTTCTTGTTTGATTATGTGTAAATCCTATGTGTGCACATTGCCAATTATTTACGTATCTATCTGGTTCGACATGTTGAAAATACTGAAACAAACAAACTAAACTAAAACAATGATCCACTTACTATCTGCCAGATTTAGGTTAATTGTCATTTTGCACTAAAATGAGACACAAACATCACCTTGGGCTGTTGAGCTTCCAGTGCCTTTTTTCCATCCCAGGCCCAGCTCCTCTTAGTGAAGTAGTTGACAGTGGCAAATTCAATGAGGGCGGAAAAGACAAAAGCATAGCACACGGCGATGAACCAGTCCATGGCAGTAGCGTAAGCCACTTTCGGGAGTGAGTTTCGAGCACTGATGCTGAGAGTCGTCATTGTCAATACTGTAGTAACACCTGGTTGCAAAAGAAAAAGGAGGCTATTATTACCAGCCAAACTTACAACTGCTTATAGTACTATTTGTTAATTCTTTTAGTGCTTATTGCAGATTAGCAGGAACCATATGATATCAATGAATTGTGAAAATGGGGTATTGCACAGGCTACTGTGTGTTTTATTTTCATGCGTACCAAAGACAGTCCGTGCAGGCACAGATTCTCGATTAAGCCAAAAGGAAACCTGGGACAAGATGACAGTCATGAAGCAAGGCATGTAGGTCTGAATGACAAAATAGCCGATCTTCCTCTTAAGGTAAAAGTGAGCCATCATCACGGTATATTGACCTGTGGAAAAAAGAAAGAAAAAAAAATTATTTAAACAGTTCTTACACAGATGTCTTTAAATGTCTTTTTTTTTTGTGTTTCTAAAAATGCCACCATTACCTTAGTTTTTTCTCTTCGTGAGGGAATTGCATGTATTTCAGTTTAAGCCACTGGTAATAAGAATAAATGGGAGTATGGAGGGATGAATCTAAAGATTGAAATTAAACGTGGGCTCTACACATTTCACACATTTAGTTTCCAGGTAAACAGCAGTGGAAAATATAATGTGAACGTCTTAAGAGCCTTGGGGAACGCTACAGGACAGAAACGCGACAAAGGTTGATAAGCGTCTCACAGGTTTTTTGTTCTAAATCCAATAAAGGTTTCAGTGGTGACAGGAAGTGCAATCAAAATAAATTATTTGGTTGGTTGATCAGGCTGACCCCTTTGACATAACATACAGGACTGTCTCAGAAAATTAGAATATTGTGATAAAGTTCTTTATCTCGTGTAATGCAATTAAAAAAACAAATAACATTTTGAGATAGGATTTTTGAGTTTTCTTAAGATGTAAGCCATAATCAGCAATATTAAAATAATAAAAGGCTTGCAATATTTCGGTTGATTTGTAATGAATCCAGAATGTATGACATTTTTGTTTTTGTAATTGCAAACAGTCCTGTAAGAGCTCTATTACTGTACAGAACAAAAATATTATTATGGCGCTTTAAACTATCTGAATGGAGAATTTCATAGAGAAAAAAAAGTTACTGTAGTAAATAATATTCAAATTATGTTAAATTAAGCAAGACAAGGGTAAAAGTATAAGAACTTCTTTTTTTATGATTTTTCACAATTGTCTTTTTTCTAACATATTTGAGGGGGTGGTGACTATTCATTTATACATGCATTTTTACTTTGTTTTATAATATTACGGCTATTTTTGTTGCATTTCAGAACAATTCATTTTGGACTTCTTTTAATTTTCAAGATTAGTGGTTGTGTTTTGGAGATTATAACTGCGGACTATGGAAAATGAAAAACGGGCTGAATAGGAAGTAATCATATTTTATTAACCAACTGAAAATTGCATTCGATGGATTCTTTCTCTGAAAAAATCTTGTTGAACCACTATGTCTGATAAAGTATAGAAAATCCACAGATGACTAGTGCTTCCTCCTGGCAAAATCAGATTTTTTAGGTCTCACTAATCCCTTGTCACAATCTGCATCCTGTATATCTCTCGCGCACTCTCTCACTCTCCCTCCGCCTGCCTCTTTTCCTGTGTGTGTGAGTGTGTGTCTGTGTAACAGACAGGCCATCCCATTCTGGCAGGCCAAGCCACACTTGACTGAGCACTTGCATCTTTGCCTGAGCTAGAACACTAAAAGAGAGCTGAATCGACAGCGATTACAAGCAGGTGCACCCATGACTGAAGGAGAAGGGGGTTGAGATGGACTTGTTGCAAGTTTGGATTGTCTGCGCTTTGCACCAACATACATCATGTCCTCAAAGAAAAGGGCACCTGTGCTGTCTTCGCTCCAAGAACTACTAGTAAGCAGCCCCGATCTGTGGTGGCAAGACCTACCGGTTCCCCTTCGGATCTGACCGCGTGTCGGGCTTGGAAGCGAATGGAAATGTTCAAGGTTTGAAAATGCGGTTTTGTTGGATTTTACTGATTGGATTTTGGAGCGTCTGCGGAGAACTGCCATTCATTGCTGAGAATAATGCGGCTATGCTGGTCAACTGGTAAGTACATATTGAGACACACTTGTAAAGCTGGACCATCTGTTAAGCTCTGCTGCATGCTATTTCCATCTGACAGTGTTGATTTGTATAATGTAATGCAGTGCTTGCCTATCATGTCAATTCATTCCTGGGTTTTTATTATCATCCTCTTCAGCTTAACCTGTGGGGTCAAAGGTCATCCCCGCCTAGTTTGAGCACTGTACTGAGCTATTCCGGGCACGTTAAGGAGGGTTTGTAGCTTACACAGATTACATGCTAATTAGGGCCGGGCAGTCTTTGCGTGTCTTTCCCTTATAAACTGTTCGAAACAGGTCGGGAGACAGTTTTGTCTGGAAACGAACTGTTCATCAGCATTTCTAGTAGGAGAAAGATAGCCTGACATCTGTGCACGGTAGAATACTTACAACTGAATTCTCACATACCATCCAATGCAAACAAGATTTTTTTCGACTGGCAAATAGAGAACATGACAACTGTTTTTACGTGATAGATATAGGAATTTTTGCAATAAGTTGACTTGTGACAAGTAGAGAAATGTATTACACTTCTTTACATGAGAGAATTAAGCAGCTGCCACTCAGCCCTCCCCCACCCACCCACCCGACGTGTCACCATCGCAGTAGCCAATCCTTGATCTGTGACGTCACTTGGTAAAAGCACAACTGATGGGCCTTCATACGGATTAACCCTACAAACCCTGTGGCTCAGACCACAGATAAGCGATTTTTTTTCTCTATTTCTCTATCTCTCTCTAACTCTTTGCAGCCCCAGACAGCTGCCTATGAGTGGGAGGCATTCTCATATCCTTGTGATTCATTCATTGTCGCTATGCAGCTTGATTTGAAAACATTTTCCTCTCACAACATCTTTGGATGGTACACGTTGTAAAAAAAAATCAGCAAAATAATAGAGTTGAGGTGGGAGATTAATATGCCTCTGCACTTGTGTGGCTGGCATTGTAAGGGAGGAAAAACTTAGTGACAAAAGAAAATATGTATGGACAGAATATCTGTAATCCAAGGTCTGGTCACCCTTAACAGTTAGAGGATGTTTATCCTTGATTCACTGTACCTCGGCTGGTGTAGATGTCCTCAGTCCCTGCCGTCTGACCAATCAGATGATATTGATTGAGTCGCGAGCCTTCCTCTGCAACCACCACTGACTTGACGGCTCCATCAGTCCATTTGTATACCACCTCAGAAACAGGATAGGCATCTAATGAGAGAAAATCAAATAGGTGTGCACCAGATGGAAGGTCATTACAACCCTTAATTATGCGGCTTCATGAAAATGTTAAAGATGCACAATTAGTTGCAGAACTGCATTGATATAACTGCATTATCTTAACTGTTTTTGCTTTGTCTATCTGCAAACAGAATCTGCTTAAATGATCAAGATGGACTGATTTTCATTTTTTGATGAGAAAAGTTTATCTATGTAAATGATAACACTTTCAACCCTCCATTATTAGCAAATAAATTAATTAAAATAAGAAAATGCATGTTTGATTAAACCATTAGTTCTTGGTTTTGCAATGACTTTAATCTGGTGAGCAGCACACCAAATTAATGAGGTTTAAACATCTCTGCTTGTTAATAACCTATGAGGCTTCAAGTGATGCTAAATGAATAGCATCATAAAAGCTTTAGCTGTCCAAAATGCTAAAGATATTAACAAAGGAGCATGTGAAGCCTGGTTTTCATTAGGAATTCAGAGACGAGAATTGCACCAGTTTATCAGAAGCTCCATTGGGTCACAAATGACTTTTAGAATCACATATAACAATGATCTCTCTTTTTTGTATTTCCTATGAAGCTTGCTGAAGTAGCAAGGAGATGGCTGTGCTCATCAATTAACCTTAAGGTAAAATATTTACAGGGCTATGTCTTGAAAAAGACAATTACGTTGGCAAAATAAAAACCCAAGACACCCTAATGTGGATACAGAAATGAAGGTCTAAATTCATCACAGTTAGCAGAAATTACTTTTTCACAGTGAAATACTGTGTGCGTGTGTGCGCGTGCATGTAGAAGGTAAGGGTCTTGACGTATTGAAAAATACATAAATGTTTTAAATCCAATGCTGACGTAATCCTCACGTTTCACAAATATAAAGAATGGACTCCATAGTAATGTAGGAGGCATCAGTGACGGTGAGCAAGAAGACTTTGAGTATATAAAAAAATCCATCCATCCATCCATCCATCCATCCATCCATCCATCCATCCATCCATCCATCCATCCATCCATCCATCCATCCATCCATCTTCCACCGCTTATCCAGAGTCAGGTTGCAGGGGCAGCAGCTGGAGCAGGGAGGCGCAGACTTCCCTCTCCCCAGCCACTTGGTCCAGCTCTTCTGGGGGATCCCAAGGGGTACCCAGGCCAGCCTAGAAACACAGTCTCTCCAGCGTGTCCTGGGTCTTCCTCGTGGCCTCCTCCCTGATGGACATGCCTGGAATACCTCCCCTGGGAGGTGTCCAGGAGGCACCTTGAGCAGAAGCCTGAGCCACCTCATCTGACAGATGAGGAGCGACTCTACTCTGAGCTCCCCTCGGATGGCCGAACTTCTCACCCTATCTCTAAGGGCGAGTCCGGCCATCCTGCAGAAAAATCTCATTTCGGTCTCTTGTATCCACGATCTCCTTCTTTCAGGAACTACCCAGTCACGGCTCGTGACCATAGGTGAGGGTTGGAACGTAGATATACTGGTAAATTCAGAGCTTCGCCTTCTGGCTCAGCTCCTTCATCACAACAAACCGGTACAGAGTCCACATCACTGCAAACGCTACACTAATCCACCTGTTGATTTCACGTTCCATTCTTCCCTCTCTTGTGAACGAGACCCTGAGATACTTGAACTCCTCCACTTGGGGCACAACCTCCGCTTGTTTCTGGTTGAGCACCATTTTCTTGGATTTTGAGGTGCTGATTCCTCATCCTGACCGCTTCACATTTGGCTGAGAACTGCTTCAGTGAGAGCTGGAGATCATGGACTGATGAAGCCAACAGAACCACATCATCTGCAGAAAGCAGAGACTCAATCCTGCAGCCACCAAACCATATCCCCTTGATGCCCTGTCTGCGCCTAGAAATTCTGTCCATAAAAGTTATGAGCAGAATTAGTGACACAGGGCAGCCCTGGCGGAGTCCAATTCTCACCGGAGACGAATACGACTTATAACAGGCAATGCAGATCAAGCTCAAACACCGGTCACACAAGGAACGAACAGCCTGTATAATGGGGTACGGTACCCCATATTTCTGGAGCACCCCCCACAGGGTGCCAGCAGGACACGGTCGAATACCTTCTCCAGATTCACAAAACACATGTAGACTGGTTGGGCAAACTCCCATGCCCCCTCGAGGTCCCTGTTGAGGATACAAAGCTGGTCCACTGTTCCACGACCAGGGCGAAAACCACACTGCTCTTCATGGATCTGAGGTTCAACGACCCAGCGGACCCTCCACTCCAGTACCCCTGAATAAAGCTTACCAGGGAGGCTGAGGAGTGTGATCCCCCTGTAGTTGGAGCACATCCTCAGATCCCTCTTTAAAAAAAGGGGGATCACCAACCTGGTCTGCCAGTCCAGCGGCACTGTCCCCAACATCCACACAATGCTGCAGAAGCGTGTCACCCAAGACAGCCCTACAACATCCAGAGCCTTGAAGAACCCAGGGCAGACCTCATGCACCCCGAGGGCCCACTACTAAAGAGCTTTTTGACTGCCTCAGCAACTTCAGCCCCGGAAATAGGTGTGTCTTCTCCAGAGTCCTCCTGGCTCTGCTCTCATTGGAAGGCGTTTTGATGGGATTGAGGAAGTATCGGTAGTACTCCTCCCACCGATCTACAACGTCTCGAATTGAGGTCAGAACCAGAATCTCCTCGAAGCCCTCCGAAATTCTCTGTGGTCTCCCTGAACTCCACCCACACCCAAGTTTGATGTGGGTTTGAGTGTTGAAGTCTCCCAGTAAAACAAGGGAGTCCCAAGTAGGAGTGCTCTCTGGCAGCCCCTCTGGGGACCCCAAGAAGGGTGGGTAAACTAAACTGTTGTTGGGGGGATTTCCGCAAACAACAGTCAGAACCCATCCTCCCACTTGAAGGCAGAGCCAACCCATCCACTGTGTTGAACCCAAACATTCAGGCGCAAACGGGGGACAATCACACCTGCCGAGCGCCTGGGGCAACTCCAGAGTACAAAAAAAAAAAGTGCAGCCCCTCCCAAGAGGCTTGGTTCCAGACCCCACGTCTGACTATATGAGTCTGACTATATCTAGTCAGAATTTCTCAGGCTCACATGCCAGCTCAGGCTCCTTCCCTGCCAGAGAGGTGACATCCCATGTCCCTAGAGTCAGATCCCGCAGATTCTGGGGGTTGGACCGCCAAGGCCAGGGTACCGCCCAGATCACACTGCATCCAACCCCTTTGGCCTTTCCTACGGGTGGTGAGCCCAAGGGTATAAGGACCCTTGTCATCCCTTCAGGCTGTGCCTGGCTGACCCCCATGGGTGGCCACAAGGCACTCGCCATCGAGCCCCTGGGC
Organism: Fistularia commersonii; assembly: GCF_037954325.1. Lineage (NCBI taxonomy): Eukaryota > Metazoa > Chordata > Actinopteri > Syngnathiformes > Fistulariidae > Fistularia > Fistularia commersonii. The sequence goes on along the minus strand of NC_141299.1, from coordinate 3,538,978 downwards.
TACATGTCAGGTGGGGGCCCCGGTTGCCTGCGTCTGGGTAGGGGAAAACTGGGTCCAATTAAGTTATTTTTCATGAGGGTCTTGTAAGCCATGTGTTTTCTGGTCCCAGGATTTGTCTGGTCCCTATAAAAAAACTAGATTGTGGTATTTGTGTTGAGTATTGCTGTATGCCCAAATACGTTTCTTGTGAGAACTTTAAAATTAGTGGCTGTTCTATTGTTTTGGTGGTGGTGCTTCTCTACTCAACCTCTGAAATAGTGCAGCAATAGAAATGCTAATGCATATCACCTTTCACCCACCTTGCTTCATTAACTGCAATCAACTTGATTACACTGTGAGGAGCTCTTGTTGGATATTTTATATAATGTGCAAATATATAGATACAGTTTGACAGATAAAGTAAATTATTCAACAGTATTTTTACATTTACGCTTTTTAAATACTCGACATATTTGAAAACAAGCCGGAAAAATACAAAAATATAAACCCCATCAATATAGTAAATGCACTAAATCTTTGTTTCCCTCTCAATCACATAACTTTGCACAGTCCAATCTAACAGGGATCTGATAATCCACCAACTGTGGTGACAGACTTCACAGCAATTTAGATTGAACCCAGTACATCAGTCTCTCGATTATTATCTCAAAGTCATTGCACATTTCTGCAAACAAGCGTTTGTATACATGGAGACACAATGTTATTTGCACTTAAGAACCTTTTCAAATTCAGACCCCTTTGCAAAACTGAATCAGATAAGATAAAAATCCCTTTTTTCATCACTTTCAGTTACATGCAGCACAACATAAATGAGATTTAACCACTGCATTTAACCCATCATGGATGAACCATGAACAGAAGGGAGCCACTTAGCAGCACCAGGGGCTCAGTATCTTGCTCAACACCACTTCCACGGGCCGGGGGGAACATGAGCACTCCGAGGATGACCGCTCTGCACAGCGACACAGAGGATCGTATCAGTTTTATGCAAATTGGAAACACAGTTGGATGTGTTCCACATGACAGGGAGGATGTGGCAGTGTGATTATGGTGGAATGGAGGCGGAAAGACCCCGACCCGGAACAAAACCGAAGCAGCTGATCAGGTTCCAAGGAACTGTGATACATTTAATAACCAAATTAAAAGTGAAACATTAGAACGAAACAAATAACAGGCATATTCATAGCATGACAACAGCTAAATGATTCACAGTAAAATTCTCCAACTATTTACAAGCGCCAACATAATTTCAAGTTTTACAATGCTAACATCTGAAGGACCTCGAAAACCGTAATCATCCCAGGATTGAATGAAGACACCTTTGATCTCCAGCCTCACTATTTGCAGATGAAAAATCCTCCATACTGTAGTGGCTGATGAGAAGCATTGTTTTAGGAGGATTAGGGAAACAGGAATAATGGAAATAAAAAATGGTGACAGGATATCATAGAGGTGTCATAAATGTCAGAACATTAATGATGTCTCTGCAGTCTTTTGAGTTGTTTTAAGGTCAAGATAGACACACAAACTTCTGATTACCTTTTTTGATGTACTGGAAAAAACAATTAACAATGGAAAAACAGCTTTCCTTAGTATAAATAGTCAAATGTTTAAAAGCATATCGACAGTTAAAAATGGTGCGCGAGAAGACGAGCACATTTTCTACTTTAAATTCTGCTTTTCTGGAAAAAAAAGTATTCACTTCAGTGATTTCCATCCTTTTTGCAAAGTCTACCACCATCTGTTCCTCTGCGTTCCTTTCCCAAACATAACATAGAACCTTTCACTTCTTCATCCCCTCTATTACCTTCACCAACATGTCCATTAAAGTCTGCATCAATTACCACTCTGTCATCTCGACAACTCCTCCTTCAAGATAACTCCTACTCAATTTCTTCTCTTCTTGTCAGCAACATGATAGTACAAGTTAAAACCTGCTCCTAAGCTTCTGGCCTTACTACCTTTCCACCTGGACACACTGTATATCCATCTTCCTTCTCTGCATCATGTCGACCAACTCTACCTTTTCCTGTCATCGTCCCAATATTCAAAGTCCTACTCTCAGTCCCAGACTCTTGCCTTTCCCCTTCTCTCTCTCGGCTGCTGAGCACTTCCTCCTCTCCTTCTACGACCCACATCAGCCCAATTTCCACTGGTACCCCGTAGGTTATCGGCACCAATGGTGGTCGTTGTTAACCCGGGACTCCACCTATCCAGTATAAGATTCTTTGTTTCGATTTGCTTATTTGGTTTTATGCCAGAGGTCCTTCCTGACGCAACCATCTGCATTTATCCGGGTTTGGGACCGCCTCAGAGAAACTGTTAATTTCTTTAACTGCATGTATTTGGGTGTCTGTGTGTGTGTGTGCGTGTGTGTGTGTGTGTCATTGTGTGGTTAGGTGAGTGTGTGATTGTTGTTTGTATAATTCTGAAATACCCTTATTTGACCCATTCGTGCAGAGAATACAGTGAGAAAAATAGTCCTCCCTTTACAAGGTTGAGTCTTAAAAATGTATTTTAAAGACATTCTCCTTTTCTTTCGTCTTATTTATCCATTTAAATGGAAAAAACAAGCCTAACCAGACAATGATCGATGATTGGTAGAATTATGTTTATATGTTTTTATGTCAATCATTTTTCAAGAAAGACCTTATGATGACTCATGCTTCAAGAACCACTGGAAAAGTAACTAGTAAATTCTTCAAAGAGACCAAAGAGCACACTTTCATCATCCTAAAGTCTTTACTGTAACGCATACAGTATATGTTAACATCTCAATAGTGGCAAAAAAAGAAAATCAACGATAAACAATGTACCAATCATGGGATCATTAAATCACATCTCTCGTCAATATGCACTATTACAGCGTTGCGTTACAACTGAAAAAGCATAAGGAATAGAACAGCAATGAAGGCTGATAGTCTAGTTTAGCCCATGAAAGGTGATTAACACAACAGCGCAGGCGTACCATGGCTTTGAAAGCCTTGAACTTGTGGGTGACTGCTCTCTATCAGTTCAAGGGATTAGCCAGGGTTAACGGAACAGAGACAGGGTGCAAGGCACCAATGTAACTTTTACAGCTTAAAACCCCTCATGGGTTTTGACCGTCACTTTAATTTTAAAACATTATTTGTATCGAAGTAATTGATAAGTGATCCTCCTCCAGTTTTTGCTAAAAATGATGAGCGAGTTAATGTTTTTTGTCTATGTATGTGTTAAAATATTTGGCAATTTGTTCCCTATAGAAGCAGAAGTTATTTTCTGAAAGGAAGACTCGGTCATCTTATCATTATTTGTACATGTAGTTAAATAAATGTGTGCTGAAAGACTGATCACTGGTGAATGTTGTAATAGTATGAGATGTTGATTCCCTAGTAGGTAAATTAGAGTAACCAACTATTTTTAGCGTGTTATTGTTAAAATATTTAGTTTGATGTGTGTTAAAATTAGTGTCCTGCATGAAAAGATAAGGCTCTATTCAATTTAACTAAGGGTAATCTGTCATCAAATTACATTTAATCTTCCAGCAGCAATCAAACACAATTGCATTTAAGCTTACATAATTAATTCAAGCACGTCTTGCTTGTTTGCTAACTGATAAGTTAATCGGGCTTAAAACCACTTTGTATCAATTTGCCCAATTGACTGTACCTCAGACCAAGGTGACTAAAGCAGGTGTAGGAGTGGCCAAATGTCATGACATAAGGCTAGCAGCTATATGTGAGTGTAGACAGGGAGCTCCATACTGACGTAGCAGGAAGACTTAAGATGCTTATGCTTAAGTAACAGGAGTTCCCTTGATATTTTTGCACCACTGAGCCCATGTGAGGCTGAGTATATAGTTTCACGTGCATAAGAAAATCAAGGCGCAAAGCACATATATGCAGCTCTGTGCATACTTATGGTGTATCATTGAATTTTAATCACCCGGGTTACACATAAAGGTCTTATGAGTGTACGTGCACGCAAGAGTGTGTGTGTGTGTGTGTGTGTGTGTGTGTGTGTGCATATGTGGATAGCTGTTTCCCCTATGTATTTTTGTTTTCAGATATTTCCCATTAAAAGGACAAAAGTCAGTGAGGGATGCAAGAGACGAGCCTTGACATGTTGATTAATAGCTTAATCAGAGGCAGTGTGTCATTGTCTACATGGCTTTCTCCTGTTCTGAGACAACAATAGCTCTGCACCTGAGGGACACGGGTTGTCAGACACAACCGGGGAAATCCATCTGTGTGACCTCTCCGTGGAAAGACACTAAAGCTGTTGCCATATAAAACCATGCGCTAACATCCTGGCTGATGACCTTGAATCATCTTAAGATAAGTTTGGAAACACTCGGGGCTCAAATGTCACTAAGTTTCATGTCATGAACGTGAGACATTGACAGTGTACCATCCCCTGTGCTTTCATGGTGTTACTCACTGTTTACATTTGCTTAGTGGTGTGTTTACTCACAGCTTCCAAATTTAAGAGGACAAGCATGTGCATCCATTGGGAAATCTTCCAGCTGCATGGGACACTCTGCTGATATTGTCAGTCTGTAAGAGAAAACAACCCAAAATGAATGCCTAATGATCAAAAATCACAACATCTCTTAAATATGCAAAAATCATTTAATTCATGTTGCGTTTGATATGTTGTATTTCATATTTGACCAATTGAAACAGGTAACCCTTAATTAAATGTCTTGTTAGACATCTTGATGTCTTGATGACTCCTCAACAGTATTGTATAACTGATGAAAAAAACTTCATCCTTATTGTTGAATATTATTTGCCACTTTAAGAACATTATTAACAACTAACGGTAATTATTCACATTTCAAAGAAAAACTTTGGAAAAAGTCATTCATGTTTATCAGTAGCTATTTGATTATTAATAAATGCTTTACATTTAAATATATGGTAAGTAAACATAAATAAGTAATCATCCCAATAAGTAATCAGCTTTTATATCTACCTGTCCTAAATGGAGAGGAATTCTCAAGATTTATCATTCCTCTATGATTATTTAATTAACATTGAACTCAGCAAAATTCACTACCATACAATGCTAATAGGTATCTTGCAGTCCTAATTAAGATTTATTATTGAGACTTATTGTCAGAGAGCTATGACAAAACTTTAATATTAAATTTTACCTTTAATTATTTTTTCATTGTATTCTCATGTCCAAGACAGCTGATAGTGATGGCATCTAATTTTCACACTAAACATATGTTAAACAATTACTAGTCACAAATGATTGTATTTTATTCAGTTGCTAAGTGTAAGTACCAGTTATAACCAACAGCAAACACTTTCAATTAAAATAAATTAGGAAGCCAGGCTTCCATCTCCATGTGGCTTTTAAAGTGAATTACAATTTACTTTTTTGAGCCAAAATGCAACACAAACAATACAAACGATACAAAGACAGCTCTGCCACTTAAGCTGAAACAATACTGCCATCTTCTGTCCACATTTGAAATGCATTGACGGTGTAAAAAGTCCACACAGAGCCAAAAGGGGTTAAAAAAACAAACGAACAAAGCCAAACAAAAAATGAAAATACAAACACGACATAATGTAATGGGGCTTCTACTAGTTGCATTTTGACTAAAACTGAGAAAAAACAACAAGGCGTTGCAACTCAACACTTCAACTCAAATACATTTAAAATAATGTACCCAACAGTTAATATGTATAACACATAAGATTGCTGTGGAATACTTGTTAAGCATCACCTCGAAACTGCATTGGGAAGTATTTGTTTTCCCAGCGCAAACCAAACAGTAAAGGTAGTGTCTTACATCAATAATTCCAAGGCACTGCATTAAACTGAGGTTATGTATGAGAAATATTGCAGGACTGCATTGCTGGGAGTCAATTTCAACCTTATTCTACAATAGTGCAGTAGCTGCTGTGCTGCATCTTGTTCGTACTGTGAACACACCATGCAAAAAGTAATGCAGGCAGAAAATGTTTGCCTTACAGGGTGTTCCCAGAACACAGATGCATTAACAGGGCCAGCTTTAATGGCTTGTAATATCATTAGATGTGTTTCAGACTTGTAGCTGTTTTACTGTCAGATGATCAATAGAACTTTTTGACTTTCTTCCAGGTCCATTTACACATCTTCCTTCTTACATCTTCCTTTGTTAATATTTGATAAGGGTAGATTTTGTATTGAGATGATGATAAAGCAATGAAACAAAGGAGCGGGGAAATAAAGTAGATAAAAAGGATTTCTATTGGTTTACCACAATGATTTTTGGGTGTGGTAACCCCTACACCCAAAATAAAAAATAGAAAAATAATCGTTTTGTTTCGCTTTTTTTTAAAGATAACAGAGTTGCAAATAATAAGCAAATAGCAGCCAGTCCCTCTCAAAATCTGTGCTATATTGTAGACTGACGACTGTGCGGTATACAGGACTGTCTCAGAAAATTAGAATATTGTGATAAAGTTCTTTATCTTCTGTAATGCAATTACAAAAACAAAAATGTCATACATTCTGGATTCATTACAAATCAACTGAAATATTGCAAGCCTTTTATCTTTTTAATATTGCTGATTATGGCTTACATCTTAAGAAAACTCAAAAATCCTATCTCAAAATATTAGAATATCATGAAAAAGTAATTTTTGTTTTCTTAATTGCATTACAGTAGGAAAAGAACTTTATCGCAATATTCTAATTTTCTGAGACAGTCCTGTAAAGCAAAAAAGGTCTTTTTTTTTTTTTTTTTTTTTCCAAAGTAAATTTGATTTCTGGGATGCTTGCAAAGCAGTTCCCAGTGTGAAGAGAACTAAGATGCGTAAACCCTTAATTTTCTGAGATCCAGTTCGAGAACTAGGTGAACACATCCTCTGACCTCCAGTGTGAACAAAAGATTACTTTACTTCAACGGCATGCTTGCGTCTGTGTGCCCGCGTGCATGTGTGTGTATGTGTGTGTTTGCATGGGAGGAATAGAGTAACAGGGGTTTTAAAAACACAAAATGATTACAGGTTAAAAAGAATTGAAGGCAGTTTGATCATTCAGTGTACATAAACAGGACGCAGAGTTACCTCATTGTGTAAAGAAGGGTCCCATCATCTTGCAGCCGCAGGAGCTTGTTGGGTGTGGTCATATTATGTGCAATGGATTTCTTCCCATTGAGGAAAAAAGTATCAGGAGTCCAGATGTTACTGGCCAGGAGATTATTTAGGGGGAGCATCTCCATTGGGCCTTTGAAACACAGTCTTTCGTCTTTCCAGCTTTGTCGAAAGAACACATCAATGGTGTATTCCTATTAAAAAACAATTGCACAAATGTACTGATCATATTCCTACAATCCTTATATAATATCATACTATCATTATTATGAGATAATAGATATTGGTAAGTAGCATAAATGTTAATTTTTTTAATGATGCAGTAAAAGCTATGGCTATGAACAAATATAAATTCATTTATTGGGAATGCAGTTACATTATTTTTGACCCATCAAAGAAACATACATTTCATTTCAATGTGATTTCAAAATATGTTATTTACAACTTCAATTTCAGCATTACAAATGTTTGTAAAATAAAATACTGGCTCTTTTTTTATTTTATTTAGATTATTTCTATTATTGATGATACAACAGGTAAAGTGCAAGAAATGCTTGAACGGAAAATAATTAAACCAGTAATAATAAGGAATTGTGTTTTTATACATTTACATAGTGTTATTTATACTCATATAGGCAGCCATTGTAGTAACCTCAGTATCAATCAAAAGTACAACATATTAAGAAAAAAAATCGCACCATTTCGGTGTCTGAGACGGGACCAAAGCTTGTGACGAAGATGTTGGTTTTGATCTCTGTCACCTTTTCTGTAAGAGAAGATAAACCACAAGGCTTTAGAATAGCTTTGCAGTTAATTTGATTTATAATATCAATTTAGGCATTTACAAAAGTCCTGGAAGTTGAGTCACAGATATCTCACATGTGCTATGAAAGTAACTAATTTCATGATTTGAAGAAAATACAGAACTTGTGAAAATCGCAGTTAGCATCTACACTATAAGACTTAAGTTTTTCTTGAATGAGCTTTTTGCTTGTCGTGGGCAACTCATTATTACAACTATGTTGCATTAAGTAGGATCAGGAAATACACACTCTGCTTAAGTAACTGGAGAGTCAATTCTTTCATGTCATTTTAAAGTACATATAAGATGATAAATCATTTAGCTGAGAATATGCACAAAAAGAAAAATTCATTTATGCCCTTTTTCCTCCTCCTTCCTTGGAACTCCAGTATAAGTGTTTTTGGAAGCCTTCCTTTTAGGCAGTGCTTTTCAGTTATTTCCTGTTATGCCCCCCCAGGAAGAAGAAAACATTTTCTTCTTCATTACACACACGCACTCCGCTGTAACTATAAATAGTATCATTTGTTTATAAAATTGGTTAAATTATTATATGTACACCTCTGCATAACATTGTGTCCTTAGTAACATTAATGAACATAAAAAAGAAAGAACATATAGATCAACTTGCAAGAAAGAATGACATTAATAACATTGTTTTTTAGTCAGTAATAGAAAATATTTAAAATGCATCAATTTGCCTGAATTAAAAAAAAAAAAAAAACCCTTATTTAAACTTCAAAAATGTTTCGACCGACTGAAAAATAACATTCAATAAACTCAACAAATAATAAATTCAAATAGATCAGCCACATTAATTCAGGAGCACAATATATAAAACACTTTTACTTACAAAACAAAAATGAATACGGTAAAACAATTTGTGCTGATTGGTTTTGTTTATGTTTATCTTTTGTTTTTTTTCAAACGAGGAAGTCAGGATTAATGGCTACAATGAGCACATTTTGCAGTGCACAGCTTTTCGAAGCGGAGTTTGAAGCATGAATACTGCAACTCTCAGCTCTCAGTAAACACACCGGCCTTTCCTCGTCTCCCACCGTAGCCACAGTGAAGCCAAACGCTACACACGCTTCATCATATTTCCTCGTCTTAGCTTTCAGGTGACTTTGGTTTGCAAAATATAGCTGATACTCTGTGCACACTGACAATGAAAGCGCCACCGCCATCTGCTGAGGCAACGCAATTTCACTTTATTAAAGTACAGCTAAAATACGAATGTCCCCCAGGGTCACGGCCCCCTGGCATCGCACTGCACCCCACTATTTGAGAAGCGATGCTTTAAGGAATGGCTGTTAGTGGGATCAAGAAAGTGATCTTTTAAAATTGATTAAAAACTTATCATCTTCAACATTTCTCAATTTATCAGTAAGAAATAACTGTAAATATACTGGAGCTTTCCTTCACTTTAAATAGTCAAACTCTTATATTTGGCAGCTTTTTCCAGCCAAATCTAACTTTATGATACAATGTATGTTGGCAGTTATAATAAAGGCCAGTATATTGTGAACATACTTTAAATCAAATAGCACATTCCTAAATGGTCTTAAACCCCCCAAGCTAACACAGCAATTCAGTAGCCTCAGGAAAAATATGTGCAAAAAAATTAGGGGCAAGTATAGTTCATAGTAAATAAATATTTAATCCCTTTTCCATAAAGCACTCTTCTGTACTTTCAGTTTAGTCATCATTATTGTTTTTCTTGCATTTGTCCCGCGGGACTGTGTGCGCTTTACTTTTTTTTAAGTTATACTAAAATGACAAGAGAAATACCACCTTCCCCACTATCACTTGCTTCTGAACTCATATGTTGATCTAAGAATATTTTAGTCTAATGCATGCGACTGTTTGTTTTGTCTTTTTTCAAAAGGCCTCACAAAAGCTTTGTGATGACAAAAATGTTGTGTCTGCCAACAGTGGCAGAGTATGTGATTGGCAGGGTTGATGCAAGCATTTTGCATGCCGGGCTTATTGATGCAGTGTCAAAATCTCTTCTATTTTTTCTTTTAAGTATTTGTTTTCATCTCCAGAGTGGGGTTGTATTTGCTTCATTGTTAAATTCATAGATTAAAAGGAAGTACCTCCCAGTCCAGGGCGGAGTCTGTTGTCATATCCATCCAGGAGCCCATCGAGGATGCGTGTAAATATAGTGATGTTGTCATTTAACTCAGCCTCTTTGGGAGTTCCTGTGACATCTTGGGTGAAGCTGGAGAGAAAATATAAAATCAATTAAAGTAGAAATAAAAACTTGAAATGAGAGGTCGACTAACCTCAATAAAAAGGAGAATGGAATCAAAAAAAGTGAATATGATGAGTATGTGAACACAGTTACAGGAGTCGGTTCCTTACCTCAGACGGCAGGTGATGCTCACAAGCAAGACACAAACCCACAAACGTCTCATGGCAAAGCTGTAGCACATTCCATTGCCCATTCCTAAAAGAAGATCAACCCGCTATTTTTCATAAAAAAAAATGACTTAATTCATTTGGTTGCTTTGCTCAACCTAGAATTAAAGTATCTGTGAAATGGTACTTAAGAGTTTGGATTTAACTGAATTCAAATAGATGACAAATATTCAGTTTTCATCACATCAAGATCCAGATAACAAGTTCCAATGACAGGAGCTGATTATAAACTGAATACCTCTGAATGCAAGGACATCAGTGGACATTTATCAGGTGCATAAAAGGGTTCATAGAAAACGCCTATGCAGCACCTCCATACCAACATGAGTGTGTCTCGTCTGCCTCACATTTCCACAACAGCCAACTTCTTCTTTCTTCAGTTTGATTTGCCAAGCGGCCACCACCATTCTCTCCTCGATTTCAACCTTTCTCTGAGGACAAGCTGAGGCTGAATCGAACCTTAAAATCTGCATCAACCCCACTATTAAACTATAACCCCCTCACATCTGCGGAACAAATACTCTTGGCGCACTGTCAATGCTCTCTGGCGCACCGCATCCCCCTTCCTACACGACTCTTGCCTTCACATCCCTGCACAAGGCATCAAGTTCCCATCACAGGGAAAGTGAGAATCCCTCTATCCCTCCGTGCACGATCGGCAAAGACACCCCGAGGTTATTTGACTCTTCCAACAAAACCCCACGTACGTTTCAGCGTCTCGCAACGCCGGCCTGTAGCAACGCACTGCTGCAAAGGCGCAGTTGCCAAAGCTTACCACACCGAACGATGCGCAGTCAAACTTCTCCCAGCTCCGGAGATCTCAACCCCCACGCAGATCTCGAGTAAAAGGCGTCACTCCGGAGGAAAATCACCTTGGATGAAAATATGCATACTGAGAGGCAAAAAAAAAAAAAAAAAAAACACGCACACACACACAAAAGAAGATGGTGTGTCACATATGTTACGCCGTCCCCATGCGATGCGAGAAGCGCAAATTAGGCTTTCCTAACACTTCTAATGGCCGATCTTAAGTCGGATATCTGCGGAGTGCCACGTAAATAGAAAGACTCTTTCTCACACACACGGAGCCAAAAAACAAAAAAAGAGGAAGAAATAAAAAATCCAGTCGTGCACACAAGGGGGGGAAAAACGCAACGCGAACGGGCTTCGATGCGAAAGAGCAGTGTACAGGAAGCAGGAGAGCGCTGTGCGGTGGAGGAGAGATGCAGGGATGCTATAACGGGGGGGAGGGGGTGTATGTACGGAGAGGGTGGAGTGAACTTTGTTTTTAAATGTTCTGTCGAGAAACATAGGCACTTTCGTCTGTGTGTGTGTGTGTGCGCGCTATTCAATTTTGGGACTTGGTATGTGCACACTGACATCACTGCTAAGGGAGATGTTCTTAACCTTGTTGGACCCCACTAGTTTCATATGCACATTCACCAAATAATGGAATAATAATAATAATTGGAAAAATAATATATATATATAATATATATAAAAATAATATATGATTTTTTTTTTTTTTTCAAATTCAAGACATAGGTATAAGTTGTATTGGTGCATAAAATGAACCATGCATCAACATCACTGTGTTACTAGAATAAAACTAGCAACACAAGATTTCCACACTAACACATAATAATGAATATTTACTGCCCATTGACATGCAGCTTAACCCTCATATTATGTTAAGGGTCAATTTGACCCATTTCACCCATTGGCCCAATGGGTCAAATTGTCCCTTAACATAATATGAGGCTTAAGGAAGTGTTCCCTTAGTTTTGCCAGTGCCAAACTAGAATTGTTCAACTCTGCATTGCAAGTCATGCAGTTAGGACGCTGACCCCCATCACATTCTGTTATACATGTGAATCCATTTTGTACAACTGGATGTACAAATGGTACAAATGTCTCGTCCGACCACTTTCTCTTTTTGCTTGACATAAAAAGTATGAAGGAATTGAAATATTAAGAAAGAAATCACATGACGTACCATCACGACTGTCACAAATTGACTACTGAACGCACCAAAATACCCGCAGCACATGCATATGAAACTGGTGGGGTTCAGTACCTCCAACAAGGTTAAGAACCACAGGTCTTAACTGTTAAAAAAAAATCTTTTTTTAACAGGAACATATGTTTGAGTCATCGTTCACCTGCTCAACTTTGCATTGTACCCCGTAGACCAATATTACTTATTGATAGAAGATGGCTCTCTCCAGAATAATTCCCAACAAACAAATGAGTTGTTGAACTGATGGATGACGTGTAACATTCAAGTCTTAATAGGGAGGCAAAAGTGATGTATGGTTTAACTAAATGGCTGATTTTACCACAGGAGAAGGTTGATCTTTTCTGTTTCCCTCAAGTTTCACATCTCAAACTGTGATTGATCCATGATTGTGGAAATACGATTAGGGCCATTTACCAAATTGCAGAGCAATTTGCTGATATCATGACAGTGAAGTTCACCTGCTTCATGAAAGGGAATTTAACAGTTAACACGAGCAACAACAGAACTACTACTTAATGTAGTGATGGTAGTCGATCTTGGGTCAATAAGAGATTATGAGGACCTTTCCAAATATGGAACTCTTTGCACCATCTGAAATATTCTAATGGCAGTGATAAATTGTCATTTTTGACAGTGGCTGCTCTGGATTTCTGGTGAAAAAGAATTAAGAGGTTTTTTTTGTGTGTATAAAAATGACCTTGTTCAAAAAACTATACAGAAATGTTTCTCTCCTTGAAACTTACAAAGACATTTAGTATGACCCGGTTTAACTGTGAGACAGACCTTGTACTAAATGTAAGTGCAATCCTTACTGAAGATACAATTGAAAAAGAAAATCCACATTTTAATGCCACAGAAGGTGTCTATAGTGGCTGTGTTGCAAAAAATCAATAGAAATCATTCTTAGACAAATGAATGGTGTACAATGACAACTTGATGCTTTAAGTGCCAATCCTTTATATACAACACCTTTAGAAGTGTAGTATATAAAGTAGGACAGAGAGTAGAAACACGGTCACAATTTCTAGTTTTTAATCCTGATTTCAGGTGAAAACAACATCGCATGTATCTGCCAGCAGGGCAAATGTGCATATTTTGTTTTTTTTCTGGTTTCTTTGTGGATAGGGTCAGCTGTACCTGCTTTATAAGTTCATTTTTTTTTTTTGTCATTCCAGGTTTTATGGTACTTTTATCCAAGCAGATGACATAACAATTGATTACAACATAAATAACCATCAGCATATATAAAAAAACAATATCAAGTCAAGGGTGTTACTTTCACTGTAGAATGAATCTCCCTCAGCCCACATTGCACGGCCCCATTTGTACTTTTACCGTGAGAATGGGGCAAAATCTATTATTTTTTTTACCGTCATTTAACTCAGCTATCATCAGCTTGTAAGATGCATCACCAGTCATCACCTTATCCACAAAGTATATATCAGGTGGGTTCCAGAAGTGGACATAACTCTAGCTGCAATAATGAGAGGCAGTGTTAACATACATTTTGTATTTGACTTTCCTGGCTGTAGATTTGACCTATATCCCAAGAGACAGGGTTGAGTTTTTGAAGCCCTTCACTTGGTTTTCTAATGACCTTTTCCAGATATAGCAGTCTCAGAATAGGTGGATGAATGTGGCCGTGTCTGTGTGATAAGCTTAACAAAGGGGAATCTGTCTCAAGCAAATCTTATGAAAAACCTGTCTGTGTGTAATATGTAAGTCAATTTCTCACAAATTTTAAATACAAGTGAATGTAACTTGATTTATGTGGTGCATTTACAAATTAAGACATCCAAGAACCTCCGGGTACCTTTTTTCTTAACACAGAATGCAATAGCAACTAATTGTAAGAAAGACATGTTTAAAAGAAATCGAGCAAGTTAAGCTTCTCCTTCTACTGAATTGGAAATTAAGTCTTTTCTTTCTTTTTCTCTATTTTCACAGGAATGCTGTTGATGGGAACAAAAAGCTATATGCTATCTATGATACAAGGTAAGACAACTTCACCGGAAATTGTATCTCTGAAGGTACTGAAAAAGTACCAAAACTTTATGGCGAAGTAATGGAAGGTTCAATCTGAATAATCAAGGATTAAACCCTAAAATAGGATGGTACAAAGTAGTCGGAATACTACTTCTATCGAAGCCAAGGTTAACAACGACCACCACTGGTACCGATGACCTACACGGTATCAGTGGATATTGGGGTACTGTGGGTTGAAGAAGGAGAGGAGGAAGGCGTGTTCGGAAGTGCAGAGAGAAGAGGAAAGGCAAGAGTCTGGGACTGAGAGTAGGGACTTTGAATATTGGGACAATGGAAGGAAAAGCTAGAGAGTTGGTTGACATGATACAGAAAAGGAAGGTGGATATACTGTGTGTCCAGAAGACAAGATGGTAAGGTAGTAAGGCTAGAAGCTTAGGAGCAGGTTTCAACTTGTAGTATCATGGTACTGACAGGAAGAGAAATAGAGTAGGAGTTATCTTGAAGGAGGAATGTCCTGGAGCTCAAAAGAATGTCAGATAAACTTATGAGTCTAAACTCTGAAATGAAGGTTTAATGCTCATTGTTATTAGTGGTTATGCCCCGCAGGTGGGATGTGAGATTGAGGAGAACGAGAAGTTCTGAAATGAGCTAGATGAAGTGATGCAGAATATCCCCAGAGATGAGAGAGCGGCAATTGGTGCAGACTTCAATGGGCATGTTGATGTAGGCAATAGAGAGGATGAAGAAGTGATGGGCAGATTTGGTATCCAGGATAGGAATGCAGAGGGACACATGGTGGTAGACTTTGCAAAAACGATGGAAATGGCTGTAGTGAACACTTTTTTCCAGAAAAGACAGGAACATAGGGTAACTTATAAGAGCTGAGGTAGGAGCACACAGGTAGACTACATCTTGGATAGACGAGGTATCCTGAAAGAGATCAGTGACTGCAAAGTAGTGGTCGGTGAGAGCGTAGCCAGACAGCATAGGATGGTGGCTTGTAGGATGACTCTGGTGACAAGGAAGATGAAGAGGACAAAGGCAGAGCAGAGGACAAAATGGTGCAAGCTGAAAAGGGAGGAGTGTTGTAGGGTTTCCATTAAAGAAAGGCTCTGGGTGGTCAGGGAGAGCTTCAAGATGATTGGACAACTACAGCTAGTGCTATCAGGGAGACAGGTGGGAGAGTACTTGGTGTGTCATCTGGAAGGAAAGTAGATAAGGAGACTTGGTGGTGGAGTGAGGAAGTGCTGGAGTATATACAGCGAAAGTGGTTAGCAAAGAAGAAGTGGGATACTGAAAGGACTGAAGAGAACAGACAGGAGTCCAGGGTGATACAGCATAAGGTAAAGATAGAGGCAAAGGCAAAACACAGGATGTACGATGACTTGTATGCTCGGTTGGACAGTGAGGAGGGAGAGAATGATTTTTACAGGTTGGCAAAACTGAGCGATAGAGATGGAAAGGATGTACAACAGGTCCGGGTGATTAAGGATAGAGAGGGAAATGTATTGACAGATACTAGAGGAGTGATGGGAAGATGGAAAGAGTACTTTGAGGAGCTCATGAATGTGGAAAATGAAAGAGGCAAGGATAGAAGAGGTGACTAGTGTAGACAACAAAGTAGAAGAGATTAGTAAAAGTGAAGTGAGGAAGTTACTTTCCTATCAAAATAAGAATTTAGCACCAAAATATCCTGGGTATGCTCGTAAATGTATGTTGCGTCACTAGTTGATGAGAATATTACCAGTCGCAATGCAATGCAGAGTCCTTTGTCAGTTGTGTCCATTTCTTGAGAGCTTCTATGACCCTGGGTAGTGATCAATATTCAGCACTCACTGCTTCTCACATCCAGGCTCCAAAGAGTGATGCTATGAATCACTTCTCTGCAAAAAAACTAGTACATTTAGGAAAGTTTGCATATGAATAAATAAATACATGTTTAAAAACCTTATAAGTTTAAGGTGAAAAAAAAAACATTGTTCCCATTTAGGAAAATGTCATGACAAAGTAGCACAGTTAATCCCAAAACAGCCCCTTTTCATGGCATAAATGTGCCACTACCAGATTTTAACACTAGATTTAGAGCTAATCTTTTAGTTTATGAAGTTGGTAAGCTAATAGCTGGCACTGAGCTTGTTTTGGTGGGAGTTCATCAGTTATTGATAGAGAAACAGGCTTAGTTTTTGAAGTTAATAAATGAAGTCACACCACAAAACAACGTTCATAGTTTCACCCTCACTCGTTATTTTAACAAATCCACTGACCTAAAAACCTGTTAATGCATCTCCCAATAAAAGGGGATGTTGTTCCCCAAGCAGACCACTTTTGGAGAATTAACAAAAACAAAAAAAAATGCCACAACTCCAGTTTGGTATGGTGTGACATACTTGAAAGAATAGATACAAATGTGATGTGACATCACATAAGTTTAAAGTTGGGATTGTAGCATCGGCTTGTGTGGGTGCTTCCATTTCGAAGCAATGAACAGGAGACTCAGATTTCCTGTCATGATTCTGGAAAATTTGTTCACCCAAGATCTTTTTTAGTAGGCCATACTCTCATTTGGGGAAAAACCGGACAATGGGAATTGCTTTTTATAGACAATGTTGCCTCCAGGGCAGAGCTTAGTGCACCAAGATTCAAAGTATGACGCCGGCATGTGTGAAATACATGTACTCAAAATATTTATGCAAATACGACAACGTAGACAAGGAAATCAGACCTTTATGATATCAGCTTCGCCTGATTCCAAGGAAGTGTGTGACCCAGGGTACCTGTCCAGTTCATTTCCATGAGGTCAGTTCAGAGAGCCAGCTCCAGACAGGAAGGTGCTTCTCAAAACTTCATTTGTCTCTTCTTGGACACTGTCAAGTTGGATCTGGCACCCCAAAAAAAAAAAAAAAAAAAAAGCGTACCTGTGGATTTGACGAAGCTGGAAATGACCGAACCATGAACATCTCACAGCCGGAGGAAAGACAGAAGAGGCTCCGCCAGGCAGGCGCGTCAACGCGTCTCCGCTCCGTGAAGCATGTTAACGACAGCTGCGGGCGGAGAAACGCATCATGCAAAGGAAGTCTCACCTGTTTTTTTTTTTTTTTTTTTTGCTGTTGTTGTTGTTTTTTTTCCTTTTTTTTTTTTTTTTTTTTTCCTGGAGGTTGAGCACCGCAGCGCCTTCTTAGCGCGTCGCGTATTGCAGGAGAGGTCTCATCCATTCAGGCTGCGTTTTTGGGGATGTGGGCGTCCCGGAAAACACGATTGTTGGATATCTTTTCGTTGCCACTGGTCGTGGCGGTGATGTGCTGCGGCCAGAGGTGAGGGTCTGGGGGGTCTGAACCGGACTAAAGTCCGACATTGGTGCCTCTGCAATCCCCCTCCATCCTTGCTTTCTTCTCTTTTTTCAGCGTCAACGAGCCGGGAAACATGTCCTTCGTCAAAGAGACTGTGGATAAACTGTTGAAAGGTTATGATATTCGTCTGCGGCCAGACTTCGGAGGTATCGGAAATGTATAATTTTCTATTCTTCTGTTTTCTTTCTGCACAAATGACTCTAAATTAAATTGTCATTGTATTTTGTTTGCTGTATTCAAAGGGCCACCGGTCGCTGTCGGCATGAGTATAGATGTGGCAAGTATAGACATGGTGTCAGAAGTTAATATGGTAAGTTATATCAATTCATTTTCACTTGAATTGTCTTTTGTTGGCTGATCTATGATTTCACAAAAAACGACATTTTAATGAATGATTACTACTCTAATACTTTTTTTTATAACAAAGAGTATGGTGGCATGTTGTCTTTGTAACATCAATCCTGTTTACATGTGTTGATGTGTCCAGGCCATGATGACAAGTCAAGATAATCATGTTGATAATATTTTGATAAGCTATTTTGTGTGTGTGTGTGTGTGTGTGTGTGTGTGTGTGTCTGTTTTCAATGGGGCAGACGGTTGAGAACTTTATACCACATGCAAATCTTCATCAAATGGTCATTTCAATAAAGCTAATCTGATTCATTTGGGAAACATTGCAAAATTGTATTGTAGTGTAACAAAACCCATCATTTTCTGTCTGTCTAAATGACACAACACATAACATAACGACTACTACTACATAACTTTTAAAATATAAAACATCAGAATATTATAATCATATATGTAAACATAATAACATCAGTGTTTTCAAGTTCTGAAAGCAAAACAGCAGTAAATAACAGTATAATACAACATGATCTAGAATATTTTGGTATGTATGACAGTTCATATGGAGAATTTTCTAAAGTGGCTCATCTGCTCTATGAGATTAAATCCTGGTGTATTGGCAGTGTGACTGTGGGACTAATGCCCCCACGGTCATGTAAGTCAATAAGGTCATACCTATTTTCTCTTTTTAAGTATAACCTTTAGAGGTATATGTTAGTGTGTCTGTTTGTATGCCGGAGTTGGCATGCCGTGAGCTCTGAACATTAATGCCTGTATGCTACATCATTTTTCTGAACTGCTGACAGAGCTTGATGCCACACGCAACCACATGCAAATAGCCGCTCACATGCTGACCGGACAACTGAGTGTGATGGAATGCACTTTAGTGGCTCCACACAAGAGCAGAGTTCAGCTGAGAATCACGTAGAAAATAGCCACTGGCTTGCAGTGACACTGAGAACTCTGTTTTGCAAATTAATTGCATGAAAGGAAAGTTCATATACTGATAAGTATCAGATTTTTAGAGTTGCAAGATGATATACTGTAAGTGACTTGTAAACAATAGATCTTTTGATATCCTTATTGTTAGATTATTAGAAATAAGATAAACACGGCAAGATTTCTATTTTCATATTTTGTTTGTTAGATGCATCTCCACTGCCCACATAGAACTTTTTAAATCTGTTATTTATATTTCATTTATTTACTTTATGATTTACAGATTTTGGACACAAGCGCTCACTAAAAGGCTCCTGATGTTTCTCATGATGAGAACAGTTGTGCTTAAGTCAGTCACAATCAGTCGAATATGTTGTTACTCATAATTATTTCGGAATTTTATCCATGTATTAACTACACACCAATCCACAAACAGTTATGTGTTTGTGTACAAAGTACTTTTTTTTTCCCCGTAGGATTAACATTAATCCAGTCATCACATATGGAGAGATTTAACCATTCAATGTCTCATTCACATTTAAAGACAATTTAGATACTTATTTTAACCTTAATTCTTTTTGGTATGTGAAGGAAAGCTGTATTACCATGCAAGAAACTATGTAAGCCAGGGAGTACTAACCAATTCCTGAGCCCATCACATCAATCAGACCAGGAACTGTTTGACTCTCAGGCAACAGTCGTGTCCAATGCGCCACTCAGGGTCTTTTTTTTTTGGTAAAAGAAAGTAAACTGTGATATTTAAATCAGCAGAATATTAAAATACAATATTTTAAATAACATCTGTTATATGTTGGAGTAATAGTAGAGTATACTTTGACATAGCATCCAAAAGAAAACACTTTATTAAGGTCCTTGTCTGAATTTATCAGGGCGCTTAAAAGAAAGTAAACTGTGATATTTAAATCAGCAGAATATTAAAATACAATATTTTAAATAACATCTGTTATATGTTGGAGTAATAGTAGAGTATACTTTGACATAGCATCCAAAAGAAAACACTTTATTAAGGTCCTTGTCTGAATTTATCAGGGCGCTTTTACTCACTGTAATTAATGCACTTACAAATAAAACAATCATTTGTTATTGTTGGCTTATATATAAAACACGTTTGCTTAAGAATATTAAGCCTCTTGACCGTGTATAAAAGAAGCCATCTTGTGTTATTTTGCCTCATTAATTAGTGTGTAAATTATTGTCAGCAGTTAGTGGCCAAATGTAATAAACAAATAATGACTTCTTTAGACATCGTAGAACTAAATATCCTTTTTCATTTAATTTCCATCTCAAAATTCAAGTGCTTCATATTACACATTTAAGTTACTACAAAAATCAACATCAATTTGTCATATTTGGCACAGACATCTCGTCAGATCCATCGCCTCCAGCCCCCACCCAAAAAAAAATTAATAATGCAAAAAAAAAACAAAAAAACCTTGAAGCGTGTCACCCAAGGAAATGGCTCAAGGTGTTAGAAGTGTTGTATACAATCTTGGGTTTTTGAATTGCTCCTTTAGTACAGATGTGACAATTGAAGAATTGTATTCATTCATTGTCCAGCTGTTTAACCTGGGCCAGGTTGCTGCGAATTGCCTTTGCTATTTGCCCACCCCCAAGTAGCAAGAAAAAAAGCCATAATTAATATTGGTTTCCTTCATTATTAAGAGCTTGCTTGTTAATTTTTCACACCATTAAGCCGGAGTCATTGTAAAACTGGATTAACCCTTAAAAATGTAAATTCAAGCAAATGTTTGTTGCTTTTGTCACAGATTCAATTAAAACACTGTTCTTAAACCAGTTTTTCCAATTTAAAAACCGTTGAAGAATAATATGTGGCATTGAAATATTCCATGTCTATACTAATGATAAAGAGGAAAGTTTATATGTTAGATATTGTAGCGACACCGGAATAAAAGCTTCACTGATCACTGGACTGCAGGTTTGTCAAATAGGATGCGGTCCGGTGATTGGTGGAGAGAGTGCGGGATGTGGAATCAAGAATCAAGATTTTTAATTGTTATGGTGCAGGCACAATGCAATTTTTCAATGACAGCTTCTGCCTCGGAGTATGTACAGGATGAAAAAAAAATAAATAAATAGACAGACAATTTATATACGTAGTGTGCAGTTATATACGTAGTACAGATGTCATGAAGGGTGATATGAGTGTCTTCTTCTCCTTTTGGCTTTTCCCTTAAGGGGTCGCCACAGCGAATCAACCTTCTCCATCAGTTGTTCTTATCTTATCTTATCTTATCTTAACCCTTTTCTCTGTATCCTCTTCTCTCACATCAACTGCCTTCATATCCTCTGTCAATACGTTCATGAATCTTCTCTTTGGTCTTCCTCGAGACCTCCTGCCTGGCAGCTCCGATTCCAGCATCCGTCTACCAATATATTTACTATCCCTCCTCTGTACATGACCGAACCATCTCGGCCTGGCTTCTCTAACCTTCTCTCCAAAACGTCCCTCTATCAGCCGTCCCTCTGATTGACTCATTCCTGATCCTATCCATCCTGGTCACTCCCAAAGAGAACCTCGGCATCTTCATCTCAGCGACCTCTGGCTTTGCCTCCTGTCTTTTTGTCATCTGAACCGTTTCTAGTCCATACAGCATTGCTGGTCTCACCGCTGTCTTGTACACCTTTCCTTTCATTCTGGCTGATAGTCTTCTATGGCATAGTACCCCTGACACTTTTCTCCACCCATTGCAACCTGCTTGAACCATGAGTATGACTGAGTTTAAAGTGCAACTTAGTGCAAGGTATTGTCTCTGTGGGGGTCTTAGGATGGAGTGGTTGTCACTTGGAGTAAGGGGGGATTTTATTCGTGTGTGGTTGATGGAAGGGGTCTAGGTGTGAGTGTGAGTGCTCTGCCATGGGATGGGGTGTGGTACCTTGCAAGGGGGGGAGGGTTTGGGGAAGAAATTGCTTTTAGAGCTCTTGGGTAGATACTGTTTTTCAGCCGAGATGGGTGGGTATTGATTGTCCTGAACTGCTTTCCTGATGGGAGCAGCACAAACAAGCTGTTGCCTGGGTGGTGTGGGAAGGGTTCGTTGCAATGTTCTTGGCCTTCTTCTGCATTCTGGTCAAGAGGAGAACCCTCCTGCTGTAAGGGCTGCAGTGGCAAACCCCACGGAGGGAGAGAGGCTGGCATGGGTTAATGAAGTAACTGAGCTATTGAAGGCTGTGGCACTACAGCTGACACACAGGACCTGCCCAGGGCAAATAGCAGTAACATCAAATGTCCATAACATAAAATAAACTAGGGGTTTCTTTCTTTTCCACAATAACCTCTCATCTCAGGTTTCATATTATCTTTTTTTGTGCATGTCAGTTTATAAGTTAAGCCTTTGAGGTTTAACAATGGCTCTCCCAGACCTGGTTCTGAGAGCAGGAGTCTCTGCAGGTGAGACTTTGGGTACCACAGCAGGTGATTTGGACACTTGTGTTGGAGAAGGCTCTGGCATCTGCTGCGGCGGTGGTGAACCTCTGTCTTGTTTCTGACGGTTTCATTTAACCACCCCCTTAGGCAAACCCACCACGTATGACCTCAGAGTGGTGTGGTGCCGGAGTACACTTCCTGATACTTTCGCGTTGGTTACTCATACTGGCCATCCTGGTGACAAGTCATCGAGAGCTTGGGCAAGGTTATAGTTTCTAGCATCTGCCTACTCCTTCTCCTTTTCTTTTCTGGTGAACGTGACGCTGTCAGGCAGTGGGGGTCCAGTGAAGACGTTGTCCTACAAGGAGCTGAACCAGACTGTATCCACTCTGGCGAGGTGTAGCCTGATAAGGAAGTCGAGGCAGGTAGTGGTCTGCTGACTTTTTCAGGAGGTTTTCCACAGTCTGGATCACTCGTTCTGCTTCACCATAACTCTGCTGAAATTCCGTGCTGCTTATAATGTGCCTAAACCCATATGAAGTAGCAAAGGAAGAGAAGACTTGTCCAGAAAACCGTGGCCCATTCACTGACATCAGGGCCTCTGGGATGCCATTGTGAGCAAAGACTGACTTCAAATGAACAATGATGACAGTGGACCTGGTGTAAGTGTGGAATCTCAACATACCTGGAGAAGTAATCAACAACAAGCAAGTGTTTTTTTCTTATGTTTTACCCAAGACATACAGGCCTGTATCCAACATTTGCCATGGTCTTTCAGGGCACTCTAATGGCATAAGTGGCTCCTTAGGATTGTGTTGCTCAAGTATGTATGTCCCGCAGTTGAGCACCACTTTGTTCACTTGCTTTCTGAGTCCCAGCCACCACACAGACTGACGTGCACGTGCTCTACACTTCACTACACCAAGGTGCCCTTTCTGTAATTTAGTGAGAACGCCATTTCGCATTGCTGAAGTCTTTCAGCAGTAAGCCATCCCACACTGTGAGTGCAGCTCACTCTAGCCAGTAGTTTTTCAGCACTGGTTCCTGTTGCATACGCTGGCCATCCATCTGTATCATGATCTCTGAGCAAACAATGCTTTCAGATACTCTTTCAGGTTTTCCATGTATGATGAGCTGACAGTAGACTTTCAATGACACAGTCCAAACGCTGCTGCCTGGTCCAAATCCAAGACCAAGCAGCGTTCCTTCGAGAAGGTCACAGAGAGCTTTATCTTTTTCCGCAAGCTGGAGAATAAACTTTCCCAGCTGCTTGACCATACCGAGAAATCTCCTAAACTTGCTCACGTTTGTGGGCTCCGGTATGTCTGTGATGGCCTCTGTCTTTCTTGGGTCAGGATGGATGCTGGCAGTTGTGCTGATACGGCCCAGGAAGGCTACCTTGCTATTAGAGAGTTCACACTTGTTCAGATTTAGTGTGATGCTTGCTTTTTCCAGTTTGAAGCACAACATGAAGTTGAGTGTCAGGCTCTTACTGGTCCTGCCCCCACACCAACAGATCATCAATGTGGCAGACCATACCTTCGATCTCTGCCATCCTGCTCTGGAAATGTTCGGGCGCAGAGGCGATGCCAAATGGAAGGCAATTAAAGTGGAACCGCACAAAAGGTGTTATAAATGTTGTGTGCTTGGGTTATTCCTCTGTTAGTGGGATCTGCCAGAACCCCATGTTGGCATCCAACTTGCTTAATACTTTTGCTCCAGTAAGCGTTCTCTGGCTCTGGTCCACTGACAGCAGAATGTAGTGACGTGGAACACGGAGTTTAGTACGGTTATATCATGAGAGGTTGTTGGAAATAAAGCAATTAAACTTGGAGTGAAAGCCTTGTTGCAGACGTCTTCATTGAAGCGTTGGCAGGATAAGGCGAGTTCAATTTTCATACCTCAAAACCTTAACCAAAGCTTACAAAGGAACCCCTTTCCATACAGAAACATTCTGGATGTAAACCACGCCCCGAGCTCACAATCCTGTGAGAGGGTGAGCAGAGTCTCCAGAGTCTGCCAAAAATGTCTCAACCGGTGGTCATTGCATTGATGAAAAATCAAACCAATTAACATAAAAAGACAGAAAACATCCACCGAAGGCCTAATTACAAAAATGAGGTTGATAACCAACTTATTGTCTGAGAAAGACCTACGGCACTGTCCAGCAGTGCAGCTTGTAAAGCAGTTTTAAAGAAGGCTGACATCTTGACTCAAATTTGTGACCATGACTTTAAAAATACCTGCAGAGGGTTTGAATATAATAAATTAGTTTCAGATATCTGACTGAGAATGAGGGCTGAGCAACATGCCTGCAAGACAGCCACAGATTGATTAGCCAAGCACAAATATCTCACATAGAAACAGGTAACTATAAAGATAATAGTAGATATAGATGCAGTGTCGAAATAGTTGCCCTTGGTGAACTTTTGCTCAATTCTTTGAATAATATGCTTAATGAGAAAAGAGACAAATAAAATCACAGTACATGTCTAGATATAGACTACAAAGTTGTATATCATGGGATATAGTTATTGAAAAGCTATAGTACAGTGTTAAGTTAAATTATCTTTCTAAAATATGTGTATAAAATATATGAAACAGCATCTGTTGCCTCCATTTGACATGAGTTTTTTTTTTCTGCGGCACGTCTCTTTGTGGTTTAAAGGCAAATATTTTTATCTTTTATTTCATTTTATTTATTCACTGCCCAATAAATTAGCTGTACAGCTTCCTTTAGCAGTTCAGTACAATTTCTGACCAAAATATCAAATGATTTTGTACAACTTCCAAATTAAAACAGCTGCTTTTTTTACATTTCCCTATTTTATCATTTTGTCATTTGTCATTATCATTGATCATAGTCTTTGTTAAACATTGTAATAACCTACATCATTATTTGTGCTTTTATGAGGTATCATCTTCTTCGTTGGAAAAATATTAGCTCCTAAATGAGGCAGAGAAGCACCTGCCTAGTCAAATAAAGTTCCTTAACAGCTGCAGAGAAGAATTCCCCATTGGTGTTTTTAAAATCATTCAGTAGCCTTTGTATGGGTCAGCTGGAAGACGTATACATCATGTCCTAAAACACCCATCTATTTTGACACTTTTACATTATCCACTTACTGCCTGAAGGAGGCATTACCCTCAGAAAGCCAGCAACAGATAATCTAGATTTATATTAAAGGGTGGAAGTAGTAAGTCAGACACCAAACACTACTGACTATAGCTTTAGGGTCAGTTATTTACAAGGCAAGGAAAACTCTGCATGAAATACTATTGCAGTCTGTATACAGCATGCTCAGTGCTGATGCAACTGTGCATTGCTACAACAATGGGATGTGACTGTGTTTTGTATGGATGCCTAAGCTAAAGAGTGAGTTTCAATAGCTTTCCTTTAACTGTACCATATGATTAGTGCACATGTTAGATGTTTTGGAGAGAAAGTCAGAGAAGCCAGTGGAGAACCGAGATGGTTGGGTCATGTACAGAGGAGGGATAGTGAATATATTGGTAGACGGATGCTGGAATTGGAGCTGCCAGGCAGGAGGTCTAGAGGAAGACCAAACAGAAGATTTATGGATGTAGTGAGAGAGGATATGAAGTTAGTTGGTGTGTGAGAGGGGATAAAGAGAATAGGGTTAGATGGAGAAGGTTGATTCACTGTGGCGACACCTGAAAGGAAAAGCCGAAAGGAGAAGAAGGAGATGACCAGGTGTCACTAACTTTTGAATTATTTAATTCCCTACATTTGTGGTTTGCAAAATGAGTAAATGTCATGAGTGGTGCCGCAACTGGCACACAGTAAATGCTGAGCAGTTCAAAATTGAAAATTATTTGTTAGTTAATATGCCTAGTATATTTGTGTATTGCCATTGCACACAACATGTACACACAATGTTGACAACAAATTCAGCAACCCTTCATATAAGACAATGTTCCCGAATAGCAGTGGCTAATATGTATCTGTTAATGAGAAAATTATTAAGAAGATAGAGCTTTGTCCACATTGATGTGGCAACTGCCAAATGGTTCTAAAAAGTAAAATAGTTTGGAAATATCAACTTAAGAGTTGATATAATCCTCGTCATGTGTTTGAGTAAGAATTGGGGCCATTTTAGTTTACCAAGTTGTAAATGTTGCATAATGCAATTGTAATGCCCTTGTCAAAATATGCATGCAGACCAAAAAGGGGTAATAGCAGCAATAGAAACACCTTTAGAAGATAAAATACCTCTATTGAGACTATTTGAAATACATTTTATTAAGCATAGTGATAGTCAGAGGGACTCAAAAATTGTATTGCTCAGTTTTATTGACCACTTAACAAGTCTCACTAACAAACATCATTACTCATAACTACATCAAAAACAAATAATAATCAAACATGAATATTGGAGAGATAACACAATGCTCCTATGAGCTGAACACAGAGCTGAAAAATCCAAAAAATAGCATTTAATTCTGGCAATTTAGTGAAAAATCAGTGGGAAAAAAAATGTGCTTCTAAACTTGGATAAAAACCCAACAAGTAACAGCTGAGCAGTGTTTTGTTTTGTTTTTCTCATTAGGCTGGACATGAGATTCCCTTGAATTTTGAGCAAGATAAATTATTTAAGCCATGCCAGTCATGCATTTTTCTTAGAACCCAATGTGCAGAAAAACAAGTAGGCAACAAACCTGTGTAAAAACCGTGTACTGGTCACCTGCCTCTGGATACTACAGTTGATCAGGTTGCCAGAAACAAGTTGTTGTAGGTGTTTGTACATTGAATTTAAATGAGCAATTTGTTTGGTAAATAGCTAGTTTCATTAGGTAAATCCTGTAAACCAGTAAATACTGTGAGGATGGCCAGCCGACCGCATAATCAAGTGCAATGGTGTTTTTTATCGCAAACATAGTGACAGAAGCCATAGGGCATGATTTTGATTAAACACCCCTGAATTCCCCCAATGCAATAAACGTCTCTCGGTGCGATACTTATTAGTGTCCAGTTTGAAGATCATTTAATGAAAGTAATAAAAATGCTGTGTGAGGGTGCAGAGGCTGAAATTGTTAAATGCAGAGTTTGTAAAACATGTATAGAACACTTTCTAATACCAGTGGGACCACTTAGATGTCTTATGAAGTTTTAAAAAGCCCCCTCCGTTGTGCATGGCAAGCATCTCTGAGTGCTATTCCTGTATTCCCAACAGATATCCCGGTGTTAAGTTGACGTAGACAATGTTTAACTGAGACACTGTAACTACGTCTGAGTACGAGACTATGAAGTTCTACAAGCTGAAGATGACAATCCCCTCCATCCCATTGGGTCTCATTTAATCACTGGTGCTGAGAACAAACTCCTTTCTGTCTCTTGTGGTCTTCATAGCTGACAGCGATAACGCTACCGTTTACCTCTCGTATGCCTCAATGTCAAAATAACAAAGAACCTTAACGTTACTGCTTCACACAATTGAGTGTAAGATCAACCTTTTGAATTCCCGGCATTTGAAGGTATTTCAATATAGTTGCCCAATAAGTGTGTCTTATATATAATATTACAGAAACCTTTTAGGACTGTGTCCAGTGAAAGATAATTTTGTTGGAGTAATTTTGAACATTTACAGAATTTTTCAGCTCTTCGCAAAATGTAATTTGCTTTAGCTGATTGCAAACTTAAAATCATTTTGTCATCAATAAATGTAGAATCATGGCCACTAATTCAAGCAGTATTAAAGCACGACAGTTTGGGATTATAAATGTGGTATTTCCAACAGAATCAATCATTTCCATATACCTAATTCAAATACAGATCCTTTCTCGATCAGAATTAATATAATTCTTTGAATTATATGAATTTAGGGGATATTTTCTGTTGGCTGTGAGAAAGTTGTTGTTTTTTTCAATTATTTCCAATGCAATATTAATGTTACACTACATAGCACAAAATATTTATTATGATATGCACATTGCCCATTAATTTAGAAAAAATGCTTGGGAGAAGGATAGTGAAGTAGCTGTGATAGAAAGTACACATTACTTGCTGCCTTATAAATCCCTCCATCTTGCTGCTAAACACACCGTAGACGTTCAAACTTCTGCCTGTTCCCTTAAAAACTCTCTGGTGTTTTTTCTAAGAGCACACAGAATCTGCTCAGCTACATAAGTAAGTTGTTTGGGTAAAAAAAAAAACAATATAGTGGAGATAAAGGATGGTTTGGGGAGATTTACTGTCTTTATATGTCCTCACAAATCTGAAACTGATAGATATGAAAGAAGATGTATTGTTTATTTAATTCTTAGAAGATTTACCAAACAACATCATGTGGCTATGTTAAGCGATTAGATTCGTTCCAGAGGCGTTAATGCAATTTATCGACACTATGCTTGATACTCATAGTTGTTGTTGATTATTTGTTTAATCAATGTGTCAGATAAGTATGAAAATAAATCACTGTCTTCGATTTCTCACACTGGTGTCTTGTTTTTTCCAAATCAACAGTCCACAATGTAAAAATAATCTGCTTACTGTAATAGTTCGTGGGCGAACTCGTCTTTAGAACCGAATGTTCCCGGTTCAATAGTGCTGGTGGACGGCGGCCTCCTGATAACGGTTCATC
Organism: Fistularia commersonii; assembly: GCF_037954325.1. Taxonomy (NCBI): domain Eukaryota; kingdom Metazoa; phylum Chordata; class Actinopteri; order Syngnathiformes; family Fistulariidae; genus Fistularia; species Fistularia commersonii. The sequence goes on along the minus strand of NC_141299.1, from coordinate 3,510,031 downwards.
CATCGGTTAATTGCAGAGAATTAATTTCCCTATCAGGGATTGATAAAGGATACATTATTAGATGACAAGAAAAATCAGCTGCGATTTTGTTCTGAAAAAATTTTACACAACAATTGGTTACTTTTATAAAGTTTTGTGTTTGGACGGATTATAGTTTGAGAACTTGAAACCTTCTGAGCCACTTTCAGTGTTGCCGCTGCTCTTTATGAGACAATAGTTGGTTTAACCAATATTCAGTACAAAGACTAAAACTCCTATTTAAGGACTGACCCAAGGCCCAGAAAAAAGAATCCCATGGGATTATGCACAGAATTTAGAGTAAGTACACAGAGTAAGGTACTGTACATGCCAATTGTGAGGTGGGTTTTTGTTTCTGAATATAAAACAACATTTCATTGGAGGACAACAGCTGAAGATGGATCTAAGGAACTAAAACTGTAAAAAGACAAAAATATTTGTGGTCCAGACATTGACTGAAAGGGCTGGCTCCATCCATGTAGTAGGAGAGCTGTTGTGTAAAGCTGATTCACCCAACCCACTCATCTGCTGCCTGAGAGAGAGCACAACAAGGGCATCTCTCTTCTTCACAGGGGCTAAAAGAGCATTGTGAGGGTAAAGCCTAGTTGAACTTCAGATTTTTGGAAAGTTACATTTCCATATTTTTATGTCAACATTGCAGAACCTTCCATTTATTTTGTTTAGACACTTCTTTGTCTGAAAACGCAACCTTGTTCATCAAAAAAAAGACACTGTACATGGAATACAGGCGGAGTAACTACTGATTTATAAGCTGAAAGGAAATCCATGGAGGAATCAAGCCTTATGAATGCACTATTTCACTAATGCACTGAAATATAGGCATTTTGAGCATGGACTCGTTTTGTTTACTTCTTTAGACCTTCTTATTTATTTAAGAGAATATTAGTCAGCAGAACAAAGTGAAGTGAGCTTGTAAAGCGCCCCAGTAAAGCCTGGAAAAGCTTTTGCAATTGATGGATCAACTCGAACAAGTTACAAATGAAACCATAATAAATAATTGACAGCCATATGCCACAACATGAATATCAGTAATATCTATCTATCTATCTATCTATCTATCTATCTATCTATCTATCTATCTATCTATCTATCTATCTATCTATCTATCTATCCATCTGCAAATTGCAAATACGGTATGGTTGTGGAACTCAAAAACCTTGTAAGAAATTAAGGTCTTGCCACAGTTGAGAGGAATTGTGTTGGCTGACGACACTGCCATATTTCTAATAACTGTGAGATGATTTACAAAGTGACTCACTAATAATATTACAATGCTTGTTCTTACTTTTGAGAATTTGATTAAAATAATTCCTTTTTCACAGGACTACACATTGACAATGTACTTCCAGCAGTATTGGAGGGATAAGAGACTTGCCTATGTGGGGATCCCTCTCAATCTGACACTAGACAACAGAGTAGCAGACCAGCTTTGGGTACCGGATACCTACTTCCTCAACGACAAGAAGTCATTTGTGCACGGGGTCACCGTGAAGAACCGAATGATACGACTCCATCCAGACGGCACAGTTCTCTATGGCCTCAGGTGGGCAGTTTTATTAATATAATCTTTCATTCTCATTCCTGTGTGACATGACCTGCAGAAAAATTGGCAATTGTGTTTCGGTTCAGATTGGTGATTGAAAAAAAGCAAGTACCATCATAACCTAAATGATATGTATTGCACTTTGCATAAAAAACTTGCAAGACAATACTTGAAAACGCACACAACAAATTAGTTAGGAATCACTAAGAAAGTGCATAAAGAGAAGAAATGAATTGGAGAAAAAATGTTAAGAAAGTGAGTGAAAATTATCAAGAGACTAAAATGTATGATATTTTTCGTGCCAAAACTGTGAAAAAACCTACTCGATCCATGCACGTTGAATTACTAGCCATAAATGTGTTTTAAGCAGCAAAAGCTCAATGCAGATACAGTAGGCCTCACTCTTACATGTGCTTACACGCCACTTTTCTCATAGTATATGTTTATTCAAAGCTGCTTTGTTGTATTACGACTTGTACTCTTATTTTAGTTTTGTAGCCCAATGCTATTGTATGGCCAACATATTTCTCTTTTACTAAGTTGTTCCTTTAAAAACAAATTTTGGTACAGAAGATTTACGGGAGTATTTGTTTATTTTCACTAATGTTCTTCTCAGCAGTATCTATTGCAATGCATGCAACAGCTTTAAAACAATGTCTCAAGTAACATGTACTTTTCTTTTAAGAATCACAACAACAGCAGCCTGCATGATGGATCTGAGGAGATATCCTTTAGATGAACAAAACTGCACCCTGGAAATTGAGAGCTGTAAGTTTATCCCCGATGTCTTGAAAATCATATCACTTTTTGATTAAAAAAAAAATGAATAGATCTGTCATTATCATCTGAGAGAGTGGACAACTAAAAGAGTGGCCTTCAATTCATCATGTTGTTATAGATCATGGACATTGCCTGCTTTCCCCTCCGAATTTGATTTCTATATCTTCTTATTCGTCTGTGTTAATGGCATGTTTGAATACCCTCCACTCCCGTGCACATAATGACTTCCTGGCCTGTGACACATTTGTCGGTGCTTAGATTTACGTCTCGGGTAATCCATGCTTGTCTGCAGCCTTGATAAGTGATTCACAGAGTTATGGTAAATCAGCTGTAGCTATTGGGCCTGTCGTTTTCACTTAATTAAATAGAAATGATTGTATCCAATTAAATGGGGCCACATCAATATTTGTGCTTTTTCCAAAGTAACCCCGAACCATGCTTTCTTTGTATCGCAGATGGCTACACTACAGATGATATTGAGTTCTACTGGAGAGGAGGAGACACTGCAGTGACTGGTGTGACGCGCATTGAGCTACCTCAGTTCTCCATAGTCGACTATAAGCTGGTCTCCAGGAATGTTGTCTTTTCCACAGGTAATGATTCAGTAATGATTCAAAATCATCCCTTCAAAAATATTTTTTGTTGAAAATGACTGATTATATCCCCATCCCTGATGACTACAGAAAAGTCCAAAGCGTCTACAGAACAATTTCGGGGAACTGCTCCTTTTAGGCAAGGGCAAACTAAAATTATACATGTCATTTCTTCAACTAACTCAAACTGAATTCCACTTGTGTTCATCTTTAGTTTTATGCTTTTAAACATTGTCCTTACGTATCCAAATATCATCAGAGTATCTGCAAAAATCAAACATTTTTATGAAGGAAAAGTTATTCTACCTTGATCTCTTCCAAACCATTAAAGCTGGCAATAGTAATGGGAAGGTAATGAATCTTTATCTAAAGCATCTCTTTACAGACTTAAAACTCCTAAACACTTTAACAGTGCTTGCTCCCTCTGATGAATTAATGACATGCAAGAACAATATCAACCTTTTCCGAGTAGATTTGAGATAATAGCATCAGTCATGTATTGATAGAAATGACCTCTAAGGGGCATCTATACTTATCAGGTGAATTTATCACACCTGAAGGTGGAACACTCAGGAATTAGAGCAACAATGGCACAAAAAATGTAAAGTTGTTTTCTCTTACCAGCTGTGTAGATAATTTTACTGCTTTCATTGCCATTTTGTGAAGCAATTTGTCATTGCTCAAAATAAATATGAGCATAAATTGTCTCGCAAATAAACCCAAGACAGGATTTCATCAGACGATGTACAATGTGAGCCACATTTTCTTGTTTCTATGGAGATGAAATCAGTTTATAAGGCCATTGCCATAGAAACGCAAAACGTCCCCAAGTTCCCCTTGAATTAAAGAGTTGTGTTTTCCCCACGCAGGTGCCTACCCTCGACTGTCTCTGAGTTTCAAGCTGAAACGAAACATCGGATACTTCATCCTGCAGACGTATATGCCCTCCATCCTCATTACCATCCTATCCTGGGTGTCATTCTGGATAAATTATGATGCTTCGGCTGCCAGAGTTGCATTAGGTATGATGTGTCCCATGCAGCAGACTGATCTCTGGTCTGGAGGTCACCTCAGTTGTCCTGTGTGGTTTGTAGGACAATAGGTTTGTCGGGTAATTTTCTTACAATCTAATCACAAAGAATGTAATCAGTTAATTTGAAAAAAATAAACAGGAATTTGTGGACCCAGTGAATATTCAAATTTATATAATAATAATATAGGGTAATTTTCTCACAATCTAATCACAAAGAATGTAATCAGTTAATTTGAAAAAAATAAACAGGAATTTGTGGACCCAGTGAATATTCAAATTCATATAATAATAACAATAATATACGACAGTGGATTCAAATTATTAGCGTGCATGAGATTCAGAGCCCAGCGTAGATGACTGGTGCACAGTGTAGTTGCTGGCGTTGCTGCCTCACAACAGGAAGGTTCCTAAATTGAAACTGACAGGGGCCTTTCTGTGTGGCGTTCACATGATCCCCCTGTGTGGCCTGTGTGGGTTTCTTCTGTGTTCTTTAGCTCCTACTAACAGTCTAAAAACATGCATCAAGTAAATTAAAGTCACTAAATTACTCATAAGTGTGAATTTAAGTACAGTATGCCTCAAAAAGTGGCACAACAATTGACCGGCAACCAGTCCAGGGTGTAGCCAGCCACATCAATAGCAGCTGGGATTTGTTCCCGGTCCACCACTTCCCTGAGTGCAGAATAAGCATAATACACATTGACTGAATTTTTGAGGCTTTAAGAAAAACAGATGCATTCTGTTCATTTTCACCCCCCAAAATATCCCCAAATTGCATTATTTATTCAGTGCCATGCCTGATTAAGTTTTTCTTCCATAGGTTCACAGGAAAAGAACCTTGCAATTTTCTCCAGATAAAGTGAGGTGAATGGAGCCCATAATTTTACATAGTTTGACAACAGGAGTAAATATCATAAAATAGTTCCACATTTCTTCTCAATCATAAGCCAAGTCTCTAAAAGCCTCGATATGGGAGGAATACAAGGAATGATGGTTTCAGCAGAAATGCATTGCAGACTCAGAGATATCACAGGTTTGCGCAATAAGCAGTGCGAAGGCATTAATGATTCGGGTGACATTATACAAGTAAACTGTAAGACACAAGATTTTTCATCCTTTGGGTCCATTTTCTGTTTTAGAACTTAATGCCTTTAGTTTTACTTTTACAAAAAAAAAGCATTTCTCATTTCCCATTTCTCATCAAACTGCACATCCATCATTATACAATTCTACATAGTGATAATCAAAGTCTTAGCAGTTCAAAAAATCCGAAAAATACATTCGATGGTAGGGTAAATGTAACTATTTTACTGAATATTCCGTTTCAACCGCATTACTTTCACAGGATGTGATTTGTAAATATCCCCCTTTATTTTTCCATATTCCACTGTCTATAATGTTTAAATAAACATGGTAATAAATAACAGCTTATAAATAGGAGAGAGAAAAACAAAGATACTATTCAAGTAGGTAGACTTCCTAAATGGATGGCTACACAGCAAAAAATGTAATAGAATTCAGTGTGGGAGGTTTTGATGACTGATGGTGTTTTGTTGTCTGCCATCTAAAATACATAGCACCTGACCTTGAGGTAGTTGAGACGAGATGCACTCGCTGTTTAGCTTCTCTCCGAGGCCTGGCCCTAGGAAGCTAGCTCATTCTCCCAAAATCTGGGAGAAGTGAATTTTTGCTCTCTGGTTTCATCCATTGGATTCTCACATCATACCAGTTATCTTTGGAGACATTAGCCAGAGGCTGATTGCCCGGACAACACAGTTCCCAGGTTTATGCAAACCCCTCTGCTACAATAATCTAATATCTAGGGGCACTATCCAGCCTTCCAAGAGTCACTGGAAGGTGTCCGGGATGGGGGCACCACCTAGTGAATCCATAGTTCCCCTGAGAGACTTCAACATGCTGTGGGCGATGACAGAGGAAGGGGTTGTGATTGCGATGGCCTACCCAACCTGAACCCAAATAGCGTTCTGTCATTGGACTTTATGTGTTCGGTGAGCCTAGCATATGAGGTCGGTTCTTGCGTGCAAGTATTAGCCACAACAAACACCATGCTTGAGTATTAGGCTGTTAATAAGTGTATATGATACAAGAACATCTGAGGACAAAGATCAATGGTCATATGTACTAGTCAAGTGCAGAGTGGAGCAAAACTGTCAAAAGAATCAGGTGTTACCCGGTTACCCAGTAAGACTTGGTAACCCAAACGGTAGTTCAGATGAACTGGGAATGTTTGGTGGAAGACTCAATCTGTTGAAAATGTATCAGATATCCGCGGGGAAGTTGGGGACATGGTTAATCAGTGGTCTGTGTCCAAGGCCGAAATTGTGAGCTGTGGTTAGAAAGTCATAGAGGTTTGTCTTGGCAGCAACCTGGGAGTCTGTTGGTGGACAGTGAAGGTGGTGGCCAAATTTGTTTACAGGCGGAGACCATCCGATGTTAGCCAGAGAGCAGTTGAAAGAGTGCTTCAAGTAGCTCCTGAATCCAACTGACGTGTCCTCTGTGAAGGAGGCACTGGTGGTAGACTCTGATGAGCCTCCCTGTACAAATCCCCATTCCAATTAAGTTGAAAATTCAAATACATACAAATTAAAACAGAATACAATGATTTGCAAATCCTTTGCAACCAATATTTAGTTGAAAACACTACAAATAAAATATATTTAATGTTCAAACTGATAAACTTTAATGTTTTTTTTGCAAATATTCACTCATTTTGAATTTAATGCCTGAAACACATTCCGAATAAGCTGGGAGAGGGTTTTTTTTTACCACTTTATTACACGCAGATACCATTTTGGAACTGAGGACACTCATTTTTTTAAGCTATGTAAGTGGAATTCTTTCCCATTCTTGCTTTATGTACGACTTCAGTCGCTCAACAGTCCAGGGTCTCAGTTGCCGTATTTTGCAAGTCACAGCGCCAGACATTTTTAATAGGCTACAAGTATGGACTGCAGGCAGGCCAGTCTAGTACCTGCAATCTTTTACTATGAAGCCACGCTGTTGCGACTTGGCATTGCCTTGCTGAAATAAGCAGGGACATCCCAGAAAAGATGCCGCTTGGATGGCAGCAAATGTTCATCCAAAACTTGTATGTCTTTCAGCATTAACGGTGCCCTCACAGATGTGCAAGTTCCCCATGCCCAGACTGATAACAATCCAGATGGTCTTTTTCCTCTTTGGCCCAGAGTACATGATGTCCATTATTTCCAAATACAATTTGAAATGTAGACTCATCAGACCACAGCACATTTTCCATTTTGCATCAGTCCAGCTAAAATGCCTCTTCGAATTACATTCTCCGCAGGGTGACTGGACAGAGCATCACTGATAGGTTGAGGAGTACAGACATCCAAGGGAAATTTGGAGCAAGTTTTGCTAGGTTAATCTCCTCGGTCTACTCCTAGTGCTTGACCCAGCCCCAGAGAAGCATTTAGACAAGTGGTTAAATGAATTTATGATGTTGTTTCTTATCATACAGAGACAGTATCATGGTATTACCAACATCATTGGATATCATCATGGATCACGTCCTCAATTATACCCCTCTACTCTGGTGTTTTGGAAAACAATTATCAAGTGTACGGACTTATCACATTCCAACTATGTGTTACACTGGATAGCTACAAGTGTTAATAGTGTCATCAACGCTTGACATGTTTTCTGTCACCGAACTGCCATGATGTAAATCAAAGCTTGTTTCCATGGAGAACTGCATCGATGCATTTCTGCCCTGCTGCCTCCGATCTCTGGCTGGCATTGAGTTAACGGATAACTACTGTGTCCTGTCACTGAGTCAGTCACTGTGAGAGCTACTGACTGAGAGATTCTCTGCAGCTCCTTGGTGATGGTACCAAAGGACCAAAAGAAGCTCTCCATCATTCCATTCCATTCCCTTTCAAAAAATATTTTGGTAAAACCCTCCGGATTATAAATTGTAAAGGACCACTTCAGGAACTGGATGGTGGTGCTGATGGTACAATACTTCTCAAGGCTGCAGCCTCTCCAACATGACACTGGCTGCCACAAGAAGTGCTCACTGTCTTTACTAGTATTTCCAACACCATTTTCAGTCTCCCTGAGTGGGTCCTGCTTATTTCCCCAAACCACTCTCTTCTTACAACTCTGTAGCCTAAAAAATGTTTAAATTGGAATCTTTCTTAATGTAATGAAGACCAGCAAAGCCTAGAATGGCCTTCCAAAGTCTCCATCCTTGACATTATAAATTACAGAACATGCTCGCAGTGTTAAGTCAGGTATTGTCAAGGGAGCAAATACCTTAATAGCAACCAGTACTGCCGTTACTTGAGATGAGTTGTCTGTCAGAAAGGTTCTTCTTAGTGATCATTCACTTGAGAATAGGCCTTTTCTTACAGATTTATTTATTACTGGGACATTTGAGCTTTTTCTCCTCGGTGAAATCAGGCGACGGGATTTTGATTATTGGTTCTTAATTTGACTTTCGAGCACATATCCAAATGCACTGCGGACAGCAAAGTGGGAATTTCACTGTACAGGGAAACACTATTCATGTGGCAATACACACATCTGTGTACATGTGACAATAAACTCTTTGAATCTTGACTCTGTACTGCAGACTGCAGCTCAATCAGTACACCGTGGCTGTCTGGTCAAGGTGACAGCCTTGCAGTCATTTTTAAAAATTGCTTTGACTGTTGGTGCAGAGCTATGACTTATCCCTTCACATAATGACTTCTTTCTAAAGACAGTAATATGAAGCCTTTGATAAACCAGTTTTCAATACTATTGGCTTATCTGTCCGTATCTAATTGAGTTTTGAGAAAAAGTTTTGATTAGTGTTGATGGCTGTTTTTTCACATTATATAATTCACTTTCACAGCAGCTTCCTAACTTCTAATATTGAGTATTTGGCATTTTAGAGTTATACATACCTTGGATTGGCCAGTAGTCTCAGGCCAATGCCTTGTAAATATTTGTCTTTTTGTTTTATCCATACAGTATAAGAATCCACAGTATTTTATTACCATGCTGCAATGTTATACTGACTTGAGACCTTTTCCAGATATTTAATGGGCAATATTTCTCTGCTTCAGTTAAAGTGACCCGTTTTAAAACGAAATAGACCCAGACTACCAGGCCCTCACCCTCTGTTTATGAGTTCATTTGACATTTTTGGCAGAAATGTTAAAAGATTTGAGTGCCAATGGAAATTTCTTAAATTTGTCGTTCATATTATATAGCTTTTAATATGTTTGAATATTTTGAAAAGATGTATTTTGTCAATATAATTTCCTCAAAAGGAAAAAAGAAAAAGTTTCTCAAAAACCATAAATGGCCTTTCTTTTTCTGCCTTGCCAACTATAAAACAACTTTCTCATATGACTTGTTGATAAAGTTTCAGATATCCTGTTAAATACCCCTCCATCTTTAAAACTCATTAAACCTCAATATCATCACTATTTCTTCCCCATTATTTGAAATTTCTTTTCTCCTCTTTTTCAGGATATTTCCCAAAATCTGTGATACTACAGTTTACTTTTTCCCTTTTATGTCATTTCTCTATAATTGTTTTTCAATACTTTTAATTGTACCAGGTTAGAGATGATCAACTTATCGATTTTAAACATGTTATATCGCCGCCTTTGCTGAAAGGAAATAGCCAGACCCATTTTAATTTTAATACATATCTTTGGTAAAGCTGCTTCTCCTCTTCAGTGGGGGGAAAAGGTTTAGCTTATATATTCTTTTAAAATACAGAGCATCTATAATGCTAATTGTGTTCCCGTAAATGATACCGTGCCAAAACTTTTACTTAACTGATAATTATGACCTTTGAAATGTTTACACCTTTTTATTTTTCCATTTTTGACTCTTTCAAAAGTATTGGACATTTTGGTTTCATCATAATTTTTCATTCCAATTACCTTCATATATACCAATCTTTTTTAAATGTGCAAAATGTCCTGAATGCAACTTACTTGCTTTCATTTCGAAATTCTTGCATTGATCTTTAACGCTTTGTATGGCCCACCAGCCCATTAAATAACATAACTGCTACTCCCCTAAATGCCCTATCATGCTCTTAGATCATTGGATTAGTATGTACTGGCTGCCCATCATTTTAAAAAGTGAGGTGACCATGCTTCTTAGTATGTTAGCCTAATTTTACTGATCTTGGATAACCTTCTTAGAAAAGTTCATTGTTTATTTCTAGGTAATTTACATGTAAATTGCAAAGCAAATTGTATGACTCTTCATATTTGGAAAAAATTGTCTCAAGGTAATGTAATTTCTCATTTTTTTCATCCAGCCTTATCCAAATCCATCCACCAAGTCTTGAGGGCTTCAAGGTCATAACATTTCCATCACAATAATGAGAAAAGAACATAAGGATGTGTGTGACCAGATGTTTTTTCCCTCTAGGTTGCATGAAATTCCTGCACTGCAGTGTTTAAAAAAATCCCTAGTGCAAAACACTAGGGATTGTAACATAAGAGACTAAGAGACTAAATTTAATTTCAGATTTACGCTTTCTACTGACTTTTTTGACTGAAACAAATATGAGACTTGAGTCCTCATCCTCAACCTACCTCCCATAACTATATTACCTTCTTAAATATTTATCACAATGGACTTGCACTCATTGCATTCATTGAACTATGCATTGTAATATGATGTTGTTTCATAGTTTTTAATAGTTTTATAGGTTGTTCTATCAGTTCTGCGATTTAAAATACTGTATACTGGTAAGCACCCTGAAAATCTTTCTTGAGAAAATACTACCTCACTATCTGCCTATGCAGCAGACTCAAGATATTAGGGAATTGAAGCCGGCAAAACCCCTTTCACTAACTTTGCTATCAGAATACAATAATTAGCTATAAGACGGGTCATTAATTATCGCTTTTCATCCAGCCAAAAATACTTATTACATTAAATAGAGGAGTTGTGTCCAATACATTGTTTTGGCGGTGGGATAAGCCTATGTGAAATGGAAGAAAATTGATTTAATTCTATTCACAAGCCTTTATCATTGACAATAATCAGACATACTAATTCCTGCAATGACTATATTTTTGGTTATTTTTTGCCGATTATTGAAAGTATGACTACACCTGTTCTTATCACCAATGTCATCTCATGCATTGCCTTGTAAGATAACGGATACTGAGAAACCCTCTTTCATTGTAGTGTGTACTTGCTTGCACATCCCTTTGTATGCAGGAGTCAATGCCATGTATTTACAGTGCTGTCCACCTCCCCCGCACACATTGAGGAAGATTATTGGGTAATTATGTAAGCCTGAAAACACAGAAATGTTTCTTTCACTTATTTTTCTTATGATCAGTTTAATGGATGTGTATATAATTGTGTCTCATGACTGAGCATTAAGTTGAGTGTTCCAATTTCCATCATTTCAGACATTGGGATGTTTTAAAATAGTTGTTGCACTCAGAGTTTCTCACATAAATGTAAGAATGTGCAATGTAAAAACTCAGTTTTATCTGCAAGCACCCTTTTGAGGAATTTGGATTCTAAAAAACACCTTCAGTATTAGTGGTCACTGCTGTCACAGTTGTTGAATCAATTTAATTCAATGTAAATCTGTTAAAACACAGTTGTAACATTGTTTAACATAAGGTCTGTTAATACACAATCAAGATATCAATCATTTTTCCTCAAGTAACACAACTTGGACTTTGCCAGACTTTTCACAAAAATGTCATGAGAGCCATTCTGTCTTGATTGGAAAAAGCTGATACTTCTTTTGAGCTTCCAAAACAACTGCTTGGCCCCACATGTGTAATGTAGCGCATTTACTGGTGTTTGGCATGGATTTTTACATAAATTGTTCCTGTTCATTTTCTTTCAGGTATCACCACTGTCCTCACCATGACAACTATCAATACCCATCTGAGAGAGACCCTCCCTAAGATCCCCTATGTGAAAGCAATAGACATGTACCTGATGGGCTGCTTTGTCTTCGTCTTTTTGGCTCTGCTGGAATATGCCTTTGTCAACTACATCTTCTTTGGACGTGGCCCACAGATACAGAAGAAGCTGGCAGAAAAGGCACAAAAGGCCAATAACGATCAGAATAAATTTGAAAAACCCAAGGTAAGGATACTTTCCAAGGTGTAGAGAATGTTAAGTTAGATGGGATCTTCAATGTCAGCACACTTGGATGTTGAAAATGTACTGTTTCCACTGTAGCGTACAAATTATTTTTTGATAATTCTGTGTGCAGAGTTTGGCGCCAGCGAGTGGCTATATATACATTAAATCAAACTGATTTGTACTCTATCCACCCAGCATTGTGTATCTTAAATGGACTTTGACTATACAATGAATTAACAAATCTTTTGCTTTGCAAATAATTAAACAAAATTTTATATCAAAATGTAGAAGAGCATATTCCCCTATCTGTTACATTGTTGTCAAGAATGCAAAAAGACAAAACATAAAATTTAAAATTGTTTTTTCAGTATCTTACTTACATTTTAAATGTTTCTTTTTGTCACAAGATGCGATTAGCAATGAAATGGAATGATACATTATATGTTTATATTATGAATAATGATCACCCCTGAAAGAGTTGTACACTCAACGCATGTAGGTTCAAGGTTACTACCATCCTTTTCAAGGCCTATCATGTGCCAGACGAATGGGAATACCTGATCAAGGGGTTTTATGTTTGTGTGTTTTCCGTGCTTTCATGTAGTCCTTTCTGGAGGGAAGCAATTGCAAGTCGTCGTCTGTTAAACAATCAAATCAGATACAAGAGTGTCGTCACTCACAGCGGGTGAGTGTCTATCAAGGCCTCTAGTGTCACTATGCTAAATTTCAGTACTCGTCATAATCATCATTATCATCACATAGAGGTATATTCCTCTTTCCATAGCCTTTCCCCCTGTTGTTTCTTTTTTTTGTCGTCTATTTGTCCTCTTGTTTCTCTTATTGCTCATCCTGCTATTTCCAAGCACTGGTGTGCTCCCAGACAAAGTTATAATATATGGCATATATAATATAATATAATGATATACAATATATAATATAATATAATATAATAACTGGAATCTAAGTAATTAATTAATGCTAACAGACGTACATATAGATCTATCTTTAATATCGTTAGCATGGATTTGTCCAAGAGTGACAATTTTAACTAAAAAAAAAAATCTTCATAGAAAAAATTTAAACCCAAAGGACAATAAAACTACATTAATGAAGATGTTTTTTGAAAATGAAAAAAAAAAAAAAAAAACTTTGATAAGATTCTATTGACACAAGTTAATATAGAGATTGTCACTGCTCTAAAAAAATTTTATTGTAAAAACATTGTTGAAAGCATACGGTACAATTTAATAAAACAGTAATGGCCTTTCTCTTGTAATAACCTCATTTTTGAAATGATAACCTAGTTCTGAAAAACATATCTGACTTATGTTGGCTAAACAGTGACCTGGCAGACGCAGTTTTAATCCTCATGTGAAGTGCTGACCTAAGGACCATGATCTTAAATCATGAATTAACAATACACGTGCACGCATAAGTCCTTGTGTTAGCCTTGTTCTTAAGATCAAAATTTTTCCTTCGAGTTACACTTTACACATCCTCACATCTGCACAGACAAAATATTTGGTTGACCACATATGAATGCATGTTTGTAAATGAAAGAAAATTTAAATGTTTATTATATGTCAACAAGAGCCCCTTGTTCAAAGTCACTTAAAGCTCGGAATTCAAATATAATGTTTATTTAATTCTTACCATTTTGATCATTACAAAACATTCACAGTTTCTTATAATAACTGGAAATTAAACAATAAATCAGATGCATTCAATACATTACGAGCATTTAACATGAGCATCAGTAGTTTACCGGATTACCAGATGCACTGGTTCGTAGTTTAGCTTTTCATGTTTAATAAATATTAACTAATTTGCTTCCATTTACAACACATTTGCTCCCATTTTAACCCTAACAAAGAATTGATGAAGCCTCACAGAGCTTGAGTATGTAAAGGAATGAGTACAAATCAGTCATAAATGTTTAATAAGACTGCTAAATGCTAAAGTTGTTCCGATCTAAAGTGTTTCTTTTTATTTGTAGTGACACTGAACGAAACCAAAGGTCACTAAAAATAAGCTGCTTCCATCTCCCTTCATTGTGGTGTCACTGCTACATGTTGTGTTCTTCACAGACAGGTTATTGTGTTGGAAGAAATATCTCTCCTGACATTCTTATTACCGCAAACCTGGTCTAGCCTTGGGCGGATTTGTGGGATGAGATTCAGCTTTGGGATAGGAAAGCTGGTTTTGAAGACCGTTGCTATTTCCTAGGCTGCAATTTGTCAGTAAATGCCATAAAGCATGCTGCACACATGTCATCAGTCACCGGACATCGGCTCAGGTCACTTTTGACACTGCTCTCTGTCATACTTAGGTGGATTCCCAGGGGAATATTTTGCTCACAGCCTTCGAGATCCACAACGAAGTGTGTGAGAATGAAGTCACAACCACCGTCAGTGAGATTCAGAACTCCTCTTCCATAGTTTTTGATAATTCAAGCATTCAGTTCAGGAAGCCAAGCAGGCAGCAGGAATCTGGAAACCACAGCCTGGAGAGGAACGCAAATCTAAAGAAAACCCGCCTCCGGAGACGATCTTCACAGCTCAAAATCAAAATCCCTGATCTCACCGACGTCAACGCCATTGATAGATGGTCACGGATAATTTTCCCCTTCACTTTTTCTTTGTTCAACTTAATATACTGGCTTTACTATGTTAATTAATGTACCAGACACTTTTAGAATTTGTCCCTCAATTATGTTTTTGAATAAGAAGACTGTAAGATAAAAACTTTTTTTTTTTTCATTTTCTAATTTCAAAAATTGAGCTAAATAATACTCGGGGTCTCACTCACACCTTATATCTTTTACGAATACTTTTATTCACTGCACATTTTTATTTAACAGATTGAAGGTCAGACTCTTGAGCTGTGTCGAAAAGATGATTTAGATTGCTGTATTTCACTCACTGCAATTTTAATGACATTGTTATGCAGGAGATTCAACATATTGCTAATAAATACTGAAAAATGTACATATGTATGATTGATGTGTGGTGGTCTGACTACTCTTGAGTTATCAGGATGGAAACAGATTTCTTCAGCAGCTCTGTATTTTAATGTCCATTTCCCTATTTCCCTACCACAAGCCCATTTTCTGAACAATCAGAGCAGGAAAAACTTATGAAAATTGTGAAAAACACAAAGGCAAATTCAGTAAATTTTCTCAACCGTTGTCTCACGTTTTTGTAAATTTTTGACACAAAATATGTTGATTATAATTCGTAACATGAATGTGCAAATAGTAAACGGTATTAATATTGTTATTTGCTTTTAACCAATTTATGTAAAATATATTCATTAACTCCACTTGTAAATCCGATGCATACTATCAATACAGGTCTCATTCTCCATTTGAAGCAGATGTAATTATAGTGCACACACACACACACACACACACACACACATATACAAACACAGACACATCAAATTGTGTGGACTGAGAAACAAAGAACATTTAAACTAAGGAACACAACTTCCAAATATCCATCTGTTTTCTGCTCCTTCCAATATAAAACGTTTTTTGTTTTGTTTTTTACTGATGGGTCTCAATGTAGAAAATGGCCACTTGTCAATGTTTGAGAAGGCAGACGAGTTTGTCAGTTTGATCTTTTTATTACAAATTACATGCAATACATTTTTATTTGATTTCATCATTTCCATCAACTTTGACAGGGAGAGTACTCATATTTGTATGGTATTCACAAATTCACAATCACGAGTCTTCAATTCTAGATAACAGTGTGTTGGTGTTGTTTCCATATCTTTAATGACCTTTTATAGACCGCAATTACAAATTCTATCGGTTACAAGTCATTGTACTGAGCTAAAACGCAGGGAGTGGGTTTTGACCATTAAATATTTCACACAGAAGAGCATCTATCTTCCCTTCTTAATGTAGCAATCAGTTCAAAAATAGATGGCTTTCTCCATTGAAAAAATTGGAATATATTTTGAGAAATTAGCTTTTTCACTTTCATGCTAAGATTACATGTTACGATATGTTACATTCCAATAGAAATCGTAAAGACTCGTAAATATGCATGATCCAAGTGATACCTCTCCACTCTGGTGGGGTTGCAAGGAAACTTACCAAGTCCAAAACGTGATTGTTTGTTTTACACTCGTATTTCATACTTATTGTTTTAAATAATTGCATAATTTGACCATTTCACCGAATCCTGATGCATTCCTTTAATTTGCCTTGAAGTTTAAGCCACCTGGTTCTCACATTTTTTTTAAGTGCATTCTGAAACTACTGTAAATCTGTATCGTATTTTGATATCACTGTGCAGAAAGCCAGGAAGTAGCTCTATATTTAAAGCTAAGTGTCTGTTAGCAACGGTAAGGCACATAGAATTCATGCAAACTTTCATTCTCTCTTTCCCTGTCAGCACTTAAGGCTATTGTTAAATTTAGAAGAAAAAAAGTTGTTGTGAATTTGCTTATTTACCTCTTTGCCCAAATGTAATTAACATCTTCTAGAAGGGAGGTTAGAACCGAGAGACAGCTGTGCTCAGCATAAAGATGGTAACTGAAAAAAGAAAATCTGGCTGTGTTTATAATGCAAATTCTGCCCATCAGCACATCTAAAGTCCATATATCTTGTTTATTAAATCAGTACACACAGAAATACAAAAGCCAGAATTCATGTTTCTGGAAGATTTACAAAATGAAAACTTGCCTTGACTGAAATGTTATACTGGCCATGGGGTTTGTGTTTTTATATCTTGTCACTTTCTGTTTTTTGGGGCTTTCAGCAAGCTGATTTTCATGGAACTTGCAGGGAGGGTAAATTTTTTAAGATTATTTCACCTTTTTAATTCAAAGTGTGAAAACATGACTGTTGTGATACATGTGCTGAAATATTAGTTAATATAGGGCCAGGGTAAAAATAGAGAAATACATGAATAAAAACGGATTCTGAGATTTAAGTCATAGATGGCAAGATTAATTGGGTGGAGAAGGAAATGTGAAAAGAAATTGGAAAGTTATGACAAACTGTCACATTAATAAAAGGAAAGGGGACTGAATTAGAAGAGCGAGCTGGACTGGATTATTTTGGTAATTTAAATGTATTTATTTTAAAATCTTACAGGAGGGACTTTTCTCACAATGCATATGAAATCAATGATTTTATACCTTACTTCCACAACACGTGAATGGCTTTTCATCCTGATTTTTATTCATTTATTTTTTTCCACTCTGCAATTCTTCAAAGGGGATTTTCAATATTTGTCAAATTGACTGTCATGATTTTTTGCAAGTACCTGACCTGCAAGAACATAGGAGGTAAGGCATTTTAAGGGGTTTATTTACAAGGACATAAAGGAGGACAGTGCTGGGTCCGGGTTGTTTCTGGAGTCGCAAGAGCTTGCGAGGAAAGGCCCGGCCAGACGTAAACTTCTGGACTCGGGAGTGAGGAACTTGCAAGAAAAGGTGAGACGTAGAATTGTGGACTCAGGAACAAAACTTTGATAATAGATCTTAATGTGGAGATTAATATATACCAAGAAGGGATGACTGGATTGTGGCACACAAGTAATTATGTGTCATTTCATCACAGTTAATATGTTTACAGGTTTATTTTTCAGGACACTAATTTGTATTTACAGGCAACGCTTGCTTGTATTCTTTTTAAATCTGATGCACACAATTGCTCACATACAGCTCTCATTCATGAACACTGGCCTTACTGTTTTGTTTGTCACTCTTTAAACATGCTATACTTCAAAGTTGTGATGCGAATACAAAGACAATATTAAAGCCTGTGATTATTTTCATTCTTTTCCAAAGGAGTAGCTGATATAATGAAGTGAGTTTGGAGGGTATATAATCTCTAAAACAAGTGTTGGCACACATGGCTTGCAACACACCATCTGCACTGCCTGGTTGAGCGATTTGCAAGTGCGTAGGAGTGACACCACCTGTCAGAAATCCACTTGTCTCAGTGACACCCACCTGACAAGGACCAGCATCCTGCATCAAATCAAAGAAGAACCAGAACCAATGTAGCAGCATGTTTGACAAAAATGTTTAGTGTGATGCTTCAATTTGGCTTTAACTTCTTTGTTCTTTTTTATTTCATTGGGGTTTTTTTTTTTTCCTTTTTTTATATAGTCAAATTGAATGTTTCCTTGGAATCTGAATATACTGTCAACAATTACAGATTCTTCTATTGAAACTCAAAATAAACAATGAAGTCTTTAGTTTTTCTTTTATTTACCAGGATCCTATTTAAAGGGAATGCTTCATATATATTCAAAAATTTCAAACATTTTATTTCCTGATTAAAAAAAATCTAAAATTCATACACTCACACACACACATGCACACACAAACACACACTGGGGCATTATTATTAAAAATACAAATAAAATATTATTATTATTGTTAATTTAAGTGATGCCTGCTCTCAATTATTTTATGCAATTTGTGAAACAGGAACAGAGATCAACTCTCAATAATATCCAGGAACTCACAATGAGAAATGTTTTTGTTGATGATCAACAAAGCATATGCTATCCTTATCCCTTTTCTTAATATACAAATAGAGAAGAAAAAACAATAAAAGGGTGGGGGGGAGATGACGTAATTAAATTTTGGGTTTCTTTTTCCAGGCAAGCGATTAACAAATAAAAATAATGATTACAATGAGGATGAAGAAGAATATGAAAAATACATGCAGTTGATACTGAAATGACTACCTATTTTCTATTTACTTTTTTGGCCATTATGGGCTTAATTTGGCAGGCTAGAAGAGACAAAAATCACTCAGCAAACTGCATTGTCTTCAAAGCAGTAGTAGCATGATGCTCAAAGTAATGTCATGACTGAAAATACAGGTTTACATTTGATTTGGGGGGAAATGATCGATAGATTAATCATTCTGTTCAATTATTTGCTGAATTAAGAGCAGACAGCTCATTCTAAAGCATTTCTAGAGCAGCCAGCCTTCTGGAAATTCTGACCTAAAATAACCACTTTCCATCAGCAACAAATAGAGATAACAATAAATGCATTAAAAAAAGTAAATATCCATATTTCTTATAAAATGCTGGACATTTGTTTTGTTTTACTAATTTATATCAAAATTGGAATCATGGGGTACGATCAAGATTTCTTTTACAGACAAATGACAAACAACCTTCCAAAAGATTCGTGACTCTGTATTAAATTAATAAGTGTTCGAGATTTGACCTGTTGGGTATCACAAGCCAAGCCAGAAGAGTCAATTTTTCTCGGATGACCTCATCATCAGAAACTAGCATGACAAATATATGATTCTTGTTTTAGCGTGTGTGCATATGCACCAAAGATGTCATGGCACCTCTACTATGAGGAAACATTAGTATAATTTCCATAACCTGCTAGAAAACACTAAGTCTGGCCTTAATCACTCATCAGAATCCCCCATTTACTTTCCCTGCTCTGTTGTATTCCTACAAACATTAGTCCTTCTAATCTTGTTTCTGTCACAATACCTGTTTGTTCCTCGTGTCCGTATTGTGAGTGCTGAAGTGTGGGCTGTTTGGATGATAAGCAGGAGCTTATTGCAATTACTCCATCAAATTACATCTGATATATCTTAGCACACTTGAAATAGATGAATTCCAGGTGTGTGTTACCCCATGTTGTGTATGTGTTGATGATAAAATGACACTAAAGCCCCCACAGTTAAGAATCCCCCTTTGCTTTAGTGTAAAATCTGGTCTTTTTGCAGTCTGAATAAATGCCTTTGTTATGGTGACAGACGAGATTAATCAAACCACCAGGACTGCTCTAGTATGTAATGACACATACTGGTTGAATGAAACGGGGAAATGCACAGATGCCAACTGCCTTTTGTTCATAAAAGCCCATGAAGAGTGAATCCACACAGTCTGTGAGGTTATTCTTACTGATGAAACAAACAAAATGCATATAAATGAAGCAGAATAAATGAATTGGTTGATTTAGAACAGGGGTGGGCAATTATTTTGGCTGGAGGACCACATTTCTTATTTAATTTTTATGCGCGGGCCAACGAGGGATCATGTTAATTGAACAAAATGAAAATTGCAATTTAAATGTGTACGTTTTTTGGCATTACAACTTTAAATCATTAATGATCACATAAATTTATTGACATTATTATGTATGTAATCATCCATGCAAAATTAAGCAAAAGCGAAAAATAAGGAGTTTCTGAATTCAATATTGATTGAAAATATTTCAAATAATAAAAATGTGAAATACAACAATAATAATTAAAATATTCAAAGAAAATTGTTTGGCGGGACGGGTAAAAAAGAAAAACTGGCCCACAGGCTTTAAAATGCCCAGGTGTGATTTAGAATGAGACTATAAGACAGGACATATTTCATCTTTAAATTTATATGTGAGGTGTGTGAACATCTGTGCACTGAGGATGAGGTGACCAGAGTATCTTTATGATCAATATAAATGAAAGAAAGAGCAGAAGGAAGATCGTAGAATGATAGAAAGGGGCGGGGGGATGGACTTGGGAGGTTCTGCATTCATTTTTCGGTTTCAGTTTTAAGTAGCTTTCATTTAAGGAAATTCTTCTTGTAAGGGAACAATGCTGATCAGGACACTGCACCACAAAATCCTTGATGCTAATGTCCATGTTTTAGTTCTACCTCTTTATTTATGTGTTTACAGTTTATACTATTAGCAGAATTTCAGTGAAAATGTTTTGCTCCTGTTCGCTCACTGTGAAAACATTGCAATTCTTCGCACCACACACAAATACATATCTTGTAAGATACTTTATCTTGTAGGCAGGAGTGTCTTTAGATGGTCAGTACAAAAACACAAAACAGGTTCAAAAACACATCATTTGGACTAGTGCAGCTTATTTTGGAGTCTTAAATTCTTGAAAACCCTCAAAGGCTATGTAAGTCCATAGCTGCTGCAAAATGACGTGAGGCTAATGAAAGAATATAAGTGGTATTTCAGTTCCACTTTTGGGTAATGCGTTTAATCAACTTATAATTTATAAATATATGTAAACTAACTACAGTCTTTTAAACACTCTCCAGGCATTGCCATAACATATTGTAATGTTGGCAGTCAGGGAGAGGTCAGGGTGACGGTAGAACATGTGTTTAATGACAATAGCTGTTGCTGGCCACAGCCACGCCACACACACCTGCAATACAACACTTGTTCACGTTCAATTCCAGGAAAAAACAGAGAATTCCTCGCAGCAACCCCAAAATCACTCAGGAAATAGGCATTAACATAACAATAGCCACAATATGTTAAACTACTTAGTATAAAAGACTGAATTAAAGTTAGGTTAGTTGAAGTGAACAGAAACGGTGTTGTGAAAAAGACACATACAGGATTTGAAAACTTGAATTCAGTTGCAGTTATATGTAGTTATAAAAAGCTGTATATCTATAAGAAATGTTTTTTTCCTGTTAATGCTGTGAAATACAATGTTATTCAAAGGATGTAAAAGTGATTTATGATGTGTCCTGCTGTAAGGTCTTGTGTCTATCATAAGAATCACCACAGGAACATTCAATACCCCTTACTATGACTATAGAAAATGTCATTATAGTTGCTGACATCGCCAGAGAACTCAAACAGGGATTTTTTCTGACTTCTGTCACAAACTATCCTGGAAACAATTATCATACATCGTGAGAGAAGTGCAGCAAAACCCATATGTTTGAATGGGGATGCCATAATAGAGCAACGTCATCTGATAACACATGGGCTAAAAAAACATGCAGCAGAAAATTATTCCAACCCTTGACCTGTTTACAAAGACACTGATCGAGATACTGTACTATTCATATTAAATCTGTTTTAAATCTTAGTCAAGTATTTCTAGTTGGGTTGCAATAAATACTTGAAACAAAAATTACCTGTGCAAAACATAATGTGATATTATCTATTTTTCATGTTGTCAAGCATTCAGGCTTTACTTCTTTTCCTTCATGATTTTATTTTCCTTGAAAACAACAAGGTGTTTGTTTGGAACATTTTTTGTTATGTTTTCATGTTTGTTATAAATGTAAGTAGCCCAAAAAGGCTCCAGGCCATAAAATGTGTAATAACTGCAAAAAAAATAGATGAGGCAAAACCAACTCCTCAGTCGCATAGTAATTCAAATATCTAAGTCATCAAACATGATGGCTATAAAAGTGCAAGAAACATCATGTTACGTGCCCTCAAACCCTCATTAAAAAAAACACACACGGTGGATTTCACTTTTTCATTCATGCGTTTACAATGAAACTGCCAGGTGTGAGGGTGTGGGATGTCAATTTTGCCTGCTTATGAAATCATAAAATCAATCAAGGAAAACAGTCACAGACTTAACTTGAGATTGTCTGAAGTGTGATGATGATCAAAAACAAGCAATAACACATCTCCATAATGTTACCAGAGATTTAAAATTTATCAACTTTCACACACGGGTATAAATCTAAATGAGCAATATTAAAAATGGAGGTGCGTTGAGCAATGCCAGGGATGTCCCCTTAGAGCAGGTGAGCCAATATACGGGAGCTGAAACAAATTGGATTCTGAGGTTCATCAGCAGAAAGTGTAGCCGATGAAGATGTATGGTACTGAAATCAGGAGCAGGCTTTTGGTTGGCACACACAAAAAAGTGCTCTACAGAAACCCAGCTTCAATGCTTTGCGACACCATTCTTCCAGCGTATATGTTTTATGATCATTGTGATTGAACCTTTTCCACTGAGGAGGTTATGTTTTGTTATCTTTACATAGTGAGAGTTATGGTTAGATAATGACAAAAATTTAAAAAAAAAAAAGGCTTGAGGGTTCAGTTTTGAAAACAGCGCAGGTGCTTATGCACATAGATGTTGTAAACATAGATGCTCACACAATTAGCGCTCTAATAAGATCGAACAATAGTCTACTGTTGCTAGCAGATGTCTAATGTGATCGTTTTATCTTCATACAGGTCTTGGCAATTCATCTCAGGAATGTCATCATCCATCAGTCCTATTGGCTGTGGTCATCAGTCAACGTTCATTTGCATGTTGCGGAAATAATGTTCAGTGACAAACTGATTATTTCTCACCTTGACAACACAGGGGGACGTTGTTTATTAATTTACTCCAAGACCCTCGAGCACTGCCCATCTTCTCACCTGTGCACTACTGTCTTCCTTAAAGGCCTCGCGTCCTCCTAATAATTTCCCGCTAACTCATCTGTCCTTGTCCAGAATGCACCTCTAAACTCATTACTGTATGACTAGCAACCAAGATGTCTGAATAAGCATACCACGTTAACATCAAAAAGTAGTTTAGTAGAAGTACCATGCTTCACAGACCGAGGATCCATGTTCTAATTATCTATTCTAAAATACAATTATGCTACCAAGTATTTTGCTCACCATACCTATTTAACTTTAGGAAACTTAATTAAATTGTTTGTTGTTTTAGGGTGAGATCTTAATTTAACAATGCACAATGAAAACAAAAGCATTTTCAAAAAAGTCAAGATCCTGGAAAAGTGGCTATGGTACTTTATCACTATGAGATCTATCCGTAGACCTTAAGCAGCCCTTTTACAGAAAAATAGAATAAAATAGAAAGCCGAGAGGTCATTAGGAATATAAACGTCCCTAGTGTCATAATAAAAAAAATAAATAAATCAACTCAAATATTTTTGGGGTAAATTAAAGATAAGAATGACTCAAAATAAAATACAATCTTCTTTTTTTTCCTTTTGGCTTTTCCCTTCAACCTTCTCCATCTAACCCTATTCTCTGTATCCTCCTCTCTCACACCAACTCTCTCACTACGTCCATAAATCTTCTCTTTGGTCTTCTTCTAGACCTTATGCCAGGCAGCTCCAATTCCAGCATCCATCTACCAATATATTCATTACATGTACAGACAATATGTCTGTACAGACAATATGTCTGTACATGACCCAAACATCTCAGTCTGGCTTCTCTGAACATCTCTCCAAAACATCTAACATGTGCTGTTCCTCTGATAGACTCATTCCTGATCCTATCCATCCTGGTCACTCCCAAAGAGAACCTCAACATCTTCAACTCTGCGACCTCTAACTCTGCTTCCTGTCTTTTCTTCATTCTAACTGTTTCTAGGCCATAGAGCATCGCTGGTCTCACCACTGTCTTATACACCTTTCCTTTCATTCTGGCTGATAGTTTTTTATCACATAGTACCCCTGACACTTTTCTCCACCCATTCCGACTTATCTCTTCACCTCTTTTCCACACTCTCTATTGCTCTGGGCTGTTGACCCCAAGTACCTGATATCCTCCAATTTCTTGATCCCCATACCCTGTAGCCTCACCGTTCCACACAGGTTCCTCTCATTCACACACATATACTCTGTCTTGCTGTGACTAACCTTCATTCCTCTCCTTTCCACCGCATAACTACACCTCAATCTGTTCCCTGCTCTCACTACAGATCATAATGTCATCTGCAAACATCATGGTCCATGGAGATTCCTGTTTAACCTCATCTGTCAGCATGTCCATCACCACTGCAAACAAGAAGGGTCTCAGAGCTGATCCCTGATGGAGTCCCACCACCACCTTGAACTTCTGTTACCCCTACAGCACACCACACCACTGTCTCACAGCTAGCATACATGTCTCGCACCAGTCCGAAACTCGAATTGCACCCGAAACTCAAATTGCACCAGGGGGGCATAGCCACTAGCATTGAGCATCACATCTTCATTTTCTAGTTTTAGACTCATAAATTTATCTAACATTCTTTTCATCTCCAGAACATTTCTGACAAACCTTTCCTTCAAGATAATTCCTACTAATGACATGCGGTGACATTCATGGCTGGTGAGGCACTGACGTCATCACAGTAAGATTTACAAACATATGAACCCTACCGAGTAGTTTATTCACCATTTTATCGGCAGCAGTTAACGTTTTGTTTAAAATATCATATCAGCATTCTTTACATATACAAACTGTAACATAGAAAAAAAGCACATTAAAAAAAACGTTTTTATCTCTTACCTTTACTTATAAATGACGTCCATGCGGCGCTCCTGAAGAAAAGCATCGATTACTTGCTTGTCGAAATATTTCTGATTTTTCTTTAGTTTTAAAAGTCTCTGCCTCGATGGAAATCGCTGCCAGTGAAGACAGTCGTCCTTTATCAGCCCTGTTCCGACTGTATGTTTTGAGTCTTTTTAGTGCCGAGAATGAGCGCTCCGCCGATGCTGTCGTAGCTGGAACAGTAACCACCGGCCGGAGAAACTTTGTGGCCTCAGGAACAGTTTGAATGAGATCTTTCTGGCCAAAAAGTTGAGAAGCTGCCCAGGAGACATACATTCATCCCTCGCCGTTTGTGAGCTACACAGCCCGATGAGATCCACCTAGCTTGCTATTGCTAATAATATTACTTTGTGGCCGAGTAGTAAGAAGGATCCCTGGGATCAGCGGTCCCCCCTACCATGAGGCACCGTTACTACGTGCCTCAATAAATGTCTCTTCGCAGTCGTTTTCTGATCGCTCATCACAAGAAACACGGTTACAGTTGTTGACGAAAAACATCATACACATGAGCTTAACTACGTAACTGTAGTTCATGTATTAAAAGTGAAATTTTTAATAGTGACACACACAGAGACAGCAATACAGTCTCTGTGCATAGCATGCCGGCACGGTTAGCATAATCATTGTGCAATCCATTGTGGGCATCTCTTCTTCATATTTGAATGTTAAATTTGAATTTTTTTTTTTTTTTTTTTTTTGTGATTTTGGAAAAAAAAAATGGTGAAGTTAAGTGGAATATAACTTTATAGTACAAATCACTGAATAAATATACCCATTTAATTTATTTTTTTCATTTTACATTTTTTTCTTTCCATGATGACAGGTGAGGCCCAGGCTCCCCTGCCTCTACTGACAGAACGTCTCTGTTCCTGTCAGTACCATGATAGTACAACTTAAAGCCTGCTCCTAACCTTCTAGCCTCACTAGCGTTCCACCTGGTCTCCTGGACACACAGTATATCCACTTCCTTCTCTGCATCATGTCGACCAGCTCTCAACCTTTTCCTGTCATTGGCCCGATATTCAAAGTCCCTACTCTCAATCCCAGACTTTTGCCTGTCCTCTTCTCTCTCTGCTTCCGAACATGCCTTCCTCCTCTCCTTGTTTGACTGACATTAGCCCAGTTTCCGTAGGTACCTTCCAGGTCAATCGGTATCAACAGCGGTCTTTGTTGATCCGGGCCTCAACCGATCCGGTACGAGGTTATTAGGTTTGATTTACATGTTTGGTTTTGGCCGAATGCCCTTCCAAACGCAACCCTCTGCATTTATCCGGGCTTGGGTACCAGCTAAAGGAGACACTGGCCCGTGACATGCTCATTAAAAATAATGAAAAAAAAATCGACTCAAATATTTTTTTTTGTAAATTAAGATAACAATGACAATCAAAATGAAATACAATCAGGCTTCAAATTCAATACATCAGGGTTTAAATTGAAAAGAAGTACAGTACAAATAGGTTGTAAATTATAGAGTACAGAAATTGGATTGAACATAAAAAAAAATAAGGAATATGGTTGCTGTTCTAACCTCCTTTTTCAAATGAAAAGGTTTAAATTTGTTATTTCATTTTTAAAACATCGTCTCAAAATACTCTTGGGTTACATGCATGAAAATCCAAGGCAACATAGGAATGAGCTTCAGGGGCTTTACTCTGTGAAAAGATTACAGACAAATTATGTGTATATTAAAATGCAGTGGTTAAGAGTGGTTAAGAAGTACTTGAATGAAAAATAATAAATAATACAAATTAATAGATAGCAAAAATGAATTGAAATTGAAATCAGTTACATGGTGCTGATAACTATGGCTGAATCATGGTTAAATAACAATGTGCAGGCTATTTCGTAAGTGCTCCTCATAACTTTATTATATGACAAAAAGGATGATTTTCAAAATAGATATTCTCCCTGCACCTGGGTTCCAAAGCAGTGATTTATTACAAGACTGCAGACAAATTAAATGTTGCCTCTTTGGCTGAGCAACAGGACTTTATGGTTTATGTGCCAATTGCCAGCGAATTGTTCTTTCTACTTTTACTGTTTCAAGCCTTGTTTTCCTGAAACACTTCGAAGATTTTTAAGTAAGGATATCAAACAAAGGCTTGGTGAAGAGCAGTCAAGTACAGACAGACTACAAGTCAGGTAAGGGTAAAGTTTTATGAATATTTTTCAAGTGATAAAATGTGACCAGCCTTTTTAGCATGGATCTGAAAATGTCCAATACCGCTAAATTTCTTAACACATGGGCATGGGCACCATTTAACCATAAGATACTTACGAGCTTTTTTTTATGTAATCTTGTCAAAAATGACCCAACTAGAAGTTAGACTGAGAAGAAGTTGCAACTATTAATACACAATTCTGCACAATTGCAGAATTAAACACATTATGTAAAATTTCTGGTGACCAATCATATCAAAAAATGAAGAAAATTAGGGCATTGGTGACTGTCAGTGAATATAATGAGGTCAAGAAGCACTTAGTTAAAAGAAAATGATTCATTGTGACAGTAGTCCTGGCAGCAAATGGAAGCAGCATAAAGGTTCTCATTTTCCAACTTGTCATGTAAAATAAAATGAATTTTTCATGTGGACATCACAGAGATTTATTAGAACTTATTGTCAAATGTTACATCCAGGCATTCAAATATTAGAAACAGCCCAGAAAACAACGTATTTTGACTGACTATTTTCAGTGAATTAAAAAAGATGAGTTGAATAAATATTAACCTGTTCTTGCTGCAACATATGTTTATTGATTTACACTGATAAATGTTTTCTATAAAATATTTAATGCAAAAATCATGAAAGTGAACGGAAGTAGAAAACCATTAAACTATTTTTGAAATCATGAAAAATGAAAGTTTGAGAAATAAGAATATGAAATATAAAAATGTTTCAATTGAAAAAAGAAAATTAAAATGTTTTAATTTGTTTATACGTTTTTCAGTTGCTGGATTGGTGGTTGGATGGTAGTTGTTTGGTTGGTTGGTTTTTTGGTTTGTTTTGTTAGATTCGTTTTTGTCAGGAGTTTTTTTTTTTGTATTATTTGATGGGAGCTACTTTTGCATACTTTCTTTGCTAATGTCTTGGAACTTTTTTGGAGGCTTCTTTAAGAAAGTTAGTGAATAGCAAAAAATGGTCAGAATGGTCTTTGGATGTTTATTTTGAGGCCTCAAAAGGTACACGTCATGCAGAGCACAGAGTAACTTGCAGGAGAGTACAATGAACAAACAGCGGGGCTTTGTTTTTATGCATAGAAAGGAGGCATGATCTTGAAGGACGAAGTCAGGAGATGTGTCTGGTCCCACGGTGGTCACACATAAGAGAAAAGGTGCCATCTTGAAAGACACATTCGATCAGTCAGGAGATGTGTTTACTTGGTTTTACGTATGAGACAGAGAAAGACACATTGTTTGGAAGACAGACAGTTGATCAAGCAAGGACGCCTCCTTCAAAGCTGAGTACATGCTATTGTTTCGACTTGTCGCTCTCCCCAAAGGAGAGGAGAGGAGGAGGAGAAAGGAGAGGAATGATGGTTAGTCACAGCAAGATAGAATACATGTGTGAGAATGAGAGGCACCCGGGCTGAACGTTGAAGTTACACGGAGGGGAGATCAAGAAGTTGGAGGATTTCAAGTACTTAAGGTCAACAGTCCAGAGCAGTGGAGAGTGTGGAAAAGCGATAAAGAAACGGGTTCAAGCAGGTTGGAATGGGTGGAGAAAAGTGTCAGGGGTACTCTGAGATAGAAGACTATCAGCCAGAATGAAAGGAAAGGTGTACAAGACAGTGGTGAGACCAGTGATGCTGTATAGCCTTATGATGTATTGAAACAATAACAATGACGAAAGACAGGAAGCAGAGCTGGAGGTCGCAGAGATGAAGATGCTAAGGTTCTCTTTGGGAGTGACCAGGATGGATAGGATCAGGAATGAGTCTATCAGAGGAACAGCACATGTTAGACCTTTTGGCGATAAGGTCAGAGAAGCCAGACTGAGATGGTTGGGTCATGTACAGAGGAGGGATAGTAAATTTATTGGTAGACGGATACTGGAATTGGAGCTGCCAGGCAGGAGGCCTCGAGGAAGACCAAGGAGAAGATTTATGGTCGTAGTGAGAGAGGATATGAAGGTAGTTGGTGGAAGATACAGAGAATAGGGTTAGATGGAGAAGGTTGATTCGCTGTGGTGACCCCTGAAGGGAAAAGCCGAAAGGAAAAGAAGTGGGATTAGCCTTTCTGCCAATCACTGGGTCTGATAAATCTCCATCTAACATACTTTTTCTAAAAATTCTGTGGACCTAAGCAAAGAACTGCTATCTATCGGTATAAAAAGTCAACTATATCTTCAATCACAATGGATGAAGAAAACAATAACTTACAGTGTATAAAAAATGTACAAACTGGAAAATTAACAAAAATAGTGATAATATGTACATTCTGTGCAAACTCAAACAAAATTCAGAAAATTTAGGGGTGTTACCTAAGGCTAGGAGACTGAGAGTATTCTGACACAAATGATAAAATCTCAATCTCAGAATATTTTAGTAACATTTTCAATTTCACAGTTAATTTGCAGCACAAGAATGATTTAATTAGAACTGTTAAAGTTTGATTAACATTTATAGAAATAACCAACTGAGAGAAAGTTCCCACACCTAGTCCCAAACCCCCCCCAAAAATGACAATGAGATTGATGATTGAAATTCTGTAACTGAGTTTAACAGCAACACTGTTCTGGGCTTACAGTGAAGCCGCTGAAGACATGTTTTTATGAGTAAACCTCAGCTGGTCCTCATAGAGCAACACTCCATGAGTGACAAGGCGGAATGGCAGCAAGTCTGAGTAGCTCCATGTCTTTGTCTGTTAAACTTGTACAAGGTGTTTGTTTTATTCTACTCTATGGATATGGGGAGGTCTTTGCAAAGTTCTGGCAGCAGCAAAATTGTATACACTGGGAATCAGCTGATTGCTCCACGCAAGTTTGCTGGAAGGAGGTGTTTTGCTTCCATGGCTGTAGATCTGGAGTTGCTGTGAGCACTAAGCGATAGAAGAAGAAGTGGAGATACAGGCTACCTGTTCTAGAAATCATGATAGGAAATATGAATTCGCTGTCAAACAAGACAGGTGAACTGGCTGCCCTGGCAAGGAATCAAAAGCTGTACAGGGAAGCCTGATTTGCCTGATGGAGACGTGGCTAACTAGTAACTGCTAATGTTGACCTACCGGGCTTCAGTGCAGTTAGAACTGACAGAGACAATGAACTTTCTTGGAAAAAGAAGGGAACAGGACTGCAACAACAACAAGTGATGCCATCCCGGACATGTAACTGTGAAGGAGACCATCTTCAGTAAAGACGTGGGGTTACTCGCGGTGAGTCTGAGACCTTACAACATTCCGTGAGTTCTCGCACGCCATTGTTCTGTGTGTTTACATCCCACCTCGAGCCATTCTTGACAATGCCTGTGACGTCATCCACACAACTGTTGCAAGACTACAAACACACGGATGCCTTTTTTTTTTGCCATAATGGGTGATTCCAATCATGTTAAACTTGATTCCACCCTCATAAACATTCACCAATTCCTGGACTGCACAACAAGGAAAAACAAGTGTGAGGGAGGCATACCGTGCCACTCCCTTCCTCCACTGGGTAACTGTACAAGCCAAGAGTACAAAAACCTCCAGTCACCACACACACCTTCAGAGAATGGACACCAGAGGCAGGGGGGGGCGCTGAGGGATTGCTTCAAGGCCACTAAATGGAGCGTATTTCAGGACAGTGAGAATTTGGAGGAGGTCACAGCATGCATAACTAACTATGTCAACTTCTGTATGGATATTGTAGTACCCACTAAGAATGTGCACTGCTATCCTAATAACAAGCCTTGGGTGACCATGTCAAAAAACTCCTTAACAAGAAGAAAGCTT
Organism: Fistularia commersonii; assembly: GCF_037954325.1. Classification (NCBI taxonomy): domain Eukaryota; kingdom Metazoa; phylum Chordata; class Actinopteri; order Syngnathiformes; family Fistulariidae; genus Fistularia; species Fistularia commersonii. The sequence continues at coordinate 3,478,934 of NC_141299.1, read as the reverse complement.
TTAAGTGTACAGTGAAATTCCTACTTTGCTGCCCGCAGTGCATTTGCTGATAGGAAGAGTGTCAATATCATGAGATGAGATGATGAGAACAACTTTATTTATCCCGAAGGAAATTGTTGTGCCAGAGTTTCAAGTAAAAACATAACAGCAATAGATAATAGTAGGAAGGAGGAAGAATAAGAAATATAATGAAATATAAATTGTCCTAACTGTTAACTGTTAATTACAAAGATGATTTGAACATTCCCTGCGGCTGAGGGAAGAGGAATTAAAAAGTCTGATAGCCTCAGGTAGGAAAGACCTGTGGCGTTCAGTGGAGCTCCTTGGTGGTATCAGTCTACGACTGAAAATTATTATATATATGATTATAGATATGAATATGAACTGTGCAATAGAATTCAACAATGCAGCTGTAGAAGTTGCTGGGGATCTTAGGCGATATGCCAAACCTCCTCAGCTTCCTCAGGAAGTACAGCTGCTGTTGGGCCCTCCTGACCATCTGCTTGGTGATGAGGGACCAGGGAAGGTCCTCGCTTATTTGGGCACCCAGGGATTTGAACCCGCTCACCCTCTCAACCTCGAGACCTTGGAGGAACAGTGACTAATGAAGTGTCCTCTCCTTCCTCTTGTCCACTATCATCTCCTTGGTTTTGTCCGTGCTGAGGGTGAGGATGTTGTCCTCACACCACTTCACCAGACCGGCCACCTCCATCCTGTAGGTCATTTCGTCTTCACAAGTGATGCGTCCTATCACTGCAGTGTCGTCTGCAAACTTCAGGATGATGTTGTCCTCATGGGAGGCAACCCAGTCGTGTGGGAACAGAGTGTAAAGGATGGGGTGAGTGCCCGTGTTCATGATGACACTAGCTGAGATCCTGCCACCTATCTTGACAGACTGGGCTCTGCCAGTCAGGAAGTCCAGGAGCCAGTCACAGAGGGTGGGGTGTAGGCCAAGGGTGGACATTTTGTGTGTGAGTTTGTGGGGCATGACCATGTTGAATGCAGAGCTGTGGTCCACAAAGAGCATCCAGGAGTCTTTGTTTTCTCGGTGGGAGAAGGAGTAGTGGAGGGTAGCAGCTATGGCGTCTAAGATGGACCTGAGGGAGGCCAAGGAAGCATACGGGAGGCATGCGGGAGGAAGGTGGAGAAGAAAACGCAGGATAATAACATGAAGGAAGTATGGCAGGGAGTTAGTGACATCACAGGAGGAAAGAGTGGCAAGGCTGATGGCGCCGTGTCCAGAGCCAACGAGCTGAAACCCTTCTATAACCGGTTCAGCACATTTGGTAATGGGGCAGCCATTGTTAATGCCATTGTCACCTCCAGAGCACTTCATCCACCTGCCTCTGACAACGACCCTGACATTGACCACACAACCTGTGTCATCACACCTCCCCACTCCCCACCTCTGCTTACGGGGAGGGGGGGGGATTTGCGGATTTGCACTGTGTATTATGTGTACACTGCGATTTCCCTTGAGATCATTAACGTATCTCTACTCTACTCTAGTCTACTCTACTGCTACTCACCAGCTGGACTGCTGAGGGCCCAGATGGTCTCTGCTGTGTGTGCAGTCACATTTACATGCCATCTATTGGAATGCATGTAGAGAGTAAATTGCTCAGTTTAAATGATTTATGAACATGACATATTTTCTTCTAAATTGATGCAGTGTAAACCATTTGTTTTTGTTACTGCAAATTTGAAGGCAGAAAAAACTTACTCAGCATGTACCTCCTTGCAAAACATCAGAGATAGGTTGACATCTGACAACAACAGAGGGAAATAAGGCACCCAGCCTGAATCAGGCCTGGGGAGACTCTGGGCCAGCCATGCCCTGAAGCCCACCTTTTTGCTGTTTGATGGTCCCCTTTTACTGCAGGTGTCCACCAACAGGATCTCAGGTTACAGCCAAGACAAATTTCTTACACAAGACTTTAGAATGGACTATTGAGTTTACAAATCAACCATCTTCTCTGGAAAGTGGGGGAGAGTCTTTCAGAGGTTCGGAATTGAGGACTTTGCAAACACCCCTTGTTCTACCAAAGAAACCATATGGATTTCTCAGGGCTGTCCAGCAGGGTTCCCATCACCTAATCCAACTCTTAGGACAACAAATTAACAAGTCTGTGAATGCATTAAAATTATATATTTATGTTAACTGAACGAGGCACAAAAAAATTGAATTCAAATACAGATTAGCTGTTCACTGAAGAATGTGCTGAACTATAAACTTGACAACTTGTACATCCATGTACCTGGTGATAGAAGAGAGACAAATGAGCGTACTGCAAAGCCCATTATGACAGAGAAAAACGGAAAGTCAATCAAACAGACGGAGACGTCCTCAAGAGATACCTCGGGAAATTGGAGAACTTTCAACTGATAAATGATGTTTGTTACAAGTTTTTTGTGGTTGTTGTTGGTTTTTTAATTTGGTTTCTTTGTCTTTTTATAAAAAAAAAAAAAAAAAAACAACCTGAATGTATTCTACTAAACACTGTTGTTTCTCCAACAATACATAAGGATATCAGGTCTATTTCATGCTTTTTGTTAAAAATTATTGCTCATGAGTAAGCAATTACTGTGTTTAAGATCATAGTTACAGAAATGATTTAACATATTTGAGAATTAATCAATTGTATGCCTGCATTGATTTTAATCACATGAATAAAGTGGTATAATCTTGCTAAGAGAAGATGTTAATATATTGGATACATTTTGATAATTATATATCCAATTTGAGGTCAAGTAACCTTGTTTAAAATCCATTGGTTTATTGATTTCTTACATAAATTAATGGCTCAGGAGCTTAGCTATATTCAATCCTAAAACAGGAGATTGTTTTACAATTCCCATGTAAGTGTACAGTTTGCTTTCAACCTACGCTATCATAGCGTATGACGGATCTAGATTCTTAACCTGTGCTTTACTACTGTAATGCTATATTTTTCGAGATTTAATCTATCCACGCAAAGGTTGATTCACCGCATAAATTGTCTTTTACACCAACATACCACTCATCACACTGAGAGGTTCAAGCGGGGGGAATTCAAAAGCAAGCATGCGATTCTACAGCTTCTGTGTTTGGCAGATTAAATGTTTCATGTGCTGCATAAAACTACCCAAATTCCAAAATTACGACTTCAAATGTTACGGATGATCTTTTACGCAACTCAGTGACAAGGAAAGTCAAGTTGCTGTTCCTTCATCTATATGTTTGCACTGTAGTGGCAAAGTGAGTCTGGTGTTCAGTTCCATGTGGAAGCAAGCATATTTTAGATTTGAAAATAGCTAACACTGCCCAAGCAACCTGCTGCTGTGATGTATTTTCCTCTGTTTTTTTTTCTATAATTGATTAGATATATCTCAGTAGGGCCTCCCTGGACCTGACTGTGCTCTGTCAGCAGTCTGGCAGGAGGAGCAGCTTAGCTTTTCACTGCATGCTTTCTATCACCTTATCTCTTCCTAGTTTTAATGACAGAGTCATTAATTCAGTCAGTAGTGTTGGCCACCTCATTGGGATTATGTTGAAAATGAATGTGATTAGTCAAATGTGTCCAAACATTCATTTTATGCGCCAACAAATACAACCCTATATACCAGAAGTTCCAATTAGTACAAATATTCATTATTATTCATAATTTGAAAAAAGATAATAAACTATGAACAACCTTATAATTATAAAAAAAACAAGCTCATACTAGGACAGATTTTTTGAGATGAGATAAGATGTACTTCAATTATCCCATGCTTGGAAAATTGTTTAAAAAAAACATCGTTCAGATCCCAGTTGGTCAGCACAATGTTGCCATAGGCTTGGGATCAAGTGTGGCTGCATCATCACAAAACTCAGCAGATGCAATGTCTAGGAAGAGAAAAATTGTAGCTTTAGCAAAAACGTCACATCTGAGGTTATACAATGCACATCTTCAAATTTAAACTACTTTAAGCTATGATTTGTTGTTGATTACAACCAATGCTTGAAATTGGAGGTCCATATTGAAATCACTCCGGCTGACAATACAGCAACAACTTTAGCTTCTTCACCCAACTATACTTCTCCTTCGAGATTCATATTTGGATAAACTATATCAACATGTGTGGAAATGCAGTAGCCACCTCGTCAAACTGTCTGGTTCTAAACCCGAGGTCATCTAACACCTTGTTAAATTTATGAGCAACATCTACTGCTCCCTCACCACTGCAAGACATGATTAGTTTTCAGAGGTGACACAACATGCAGCCAACCAGCCAACACCACCGCATTTACCATTTTAGATCTAGAATCACTCTCCCATTTTCATCAATATCTGAGATCACTGCATCAAGCTTATAAGTCATACTCCATGTTACAAATACATCAACAAATACATCTTGATCGCCAGAGTTATTAATTCTTTTCAAATGCCTGACCATGTCCCTTATGTTTGATTTTTTTAATGTGCAATTTTGTTAAGACAGTATCTACAGCAGGTTATGACTGTACCTGAATGAATTGATAAATTCGTAACATCCCATCGGCATCATAAATTTTTCCAACAACATCCTCGAAAATAAATACTAGTCATAAAAATTACGTCATATCAAAGTCTTGACAACATAGATGCTTTTACCTATGCAACCTCCACCACTACTACATGCTCATTTCTAGCAAACACTCATCTCGTCCAGATCATCTGTTACAGACTTGAAGTAGGAACCACATGCAGACACAGGACTCCCAGCTAAAACGGACAGGGATCCAAACAGCAACTTGCGTTGACCAAGTCGGGGTAGGGTAGGGTGCTTTGACCGGGTAGGCAGCTAGGGGACTGTTGTGAATAGTGCAGCTGACAACAAGGAAAAGACAGCACTGAAAAACAGGAGGGAATAGACCCCAACGGAGATACAATGGGTTAGTACCTCATTGTGGGAGTAGCCAGGGCCAGTAGGCCATTGGTTACTTGTCTTTCAACAAAAAAGCACCCCAAGGCTGTGAGAGCGGTGGCAGAAGATGACTCACGTATGATCGACGTGGCTATTGACCATAGAACGGACATGACTGTGAGTAACATGTTACTGTAAGCCACTAGTTCAGGTGTAAATGGGAAGAAGAAGCAGGTTTGTTTGCATGGCTGGCAGAATCCATCAAGGAAGGACCAGGTGCCTGGTAGAGGGAATACGGGGCCCCGACATTAATACATATTTCTTGCAAAGTAAATCAAGTCAGTCAAGTGAAGTCAGGAAGTCACCCACAGCTCGCTGGACTTCAGCATCCCTGATGTTGGGGTGGGTCCCAGGACCAAAGCAGAGAGCGAGGCCAGCCAGCAAAAGAGGGAGAAATTTAGAGCTCAGAAACATCGAGTTTAGTGGCCAGATGTATCAGAAAATAGGAAGTGCAAAGTAATTTGGTAATAGTGAACTGCTTACAGTTGGTGAAGATGCGATATCTTCTTTATGAGGATGGTAAGGAAAGGTTTGGTGTTGTTGAGAAAAGGAAGAAACCAGAGGGTAATGTAGTCAGATCTAAGCATCAACAAAAGATAGATATACTTATCTGGGGGAAAATACAGCTTAAGAGGCAGCGAAGGAAAACTAGAAGATGAGACAAGAGGCAGATGAAGAAATTGGGAGTGCTCAGAAGAGCAGAGAATATCAGGAAAAATAGGAAAAGGAAAGAGCGAGCTAGGATAGCATTTTATTTGGGTCTATTTTGGTGTGAATTTGTTCTTTACCAAGGAAAAGAATGGAAGAATGGAGTAGAATAGATTGATTGATTCTTCCATGCAAAAAGCTGGAATTCACAGCTTCTCCAGGTGCTTAGAGCACACATAATTATTTGGCAACAAATCCAGTCGGCTAGACATGATAAGGGAGACTTGCACATCATGTTCTTTGACCTGGCTATTCCTTTTGGGTCTCTTGATTTTTTTGGGGGGTGCCAGGTACAGATATTCAACACTACTTTACCATAGCAGAGTAGACTACAGCATGGCAGCAGCCTGAGACAGGCATTATGGCAATGTTTTCGCCATTCGTTTTGGAGACATATGGCAATGGTGGTAATTATTAGGACTTCAAAATGGCTGAGCCTACCTCCAGTTAGGGCCCATATGGATGGCATGACGATTATGAATTCAACCGAACCATGTACTTGCAGGTTGCTTTGCAGGTTAAGTTCTGACCTGCAGTGAGCAAGGATGACAATTAAGCCGAGTAAGTCTAGGAGTATTTCGATCAGTAAAGGGAAGGTAGTAGGCAGTAGATTATTATAAATGTTAAGGTTGTGCCTGCAGTGCAAGAGAAACTAGTGAAGAGTCTGCATTGATGTTTTGATGCAAATATGTTTGCAGTTTGGGTTGATGCCTTGGTCGATGAGGCCGTTGACAGTGTATGAAGTTCCCCTGTCAAAGGTAAAAAAGCGAGAAAAGATAATTAACTTATCTATTAGGAGTCCCACGCTGTTTAAGCAGCTCAGCCTCGCATGGGAAAGGCATATTGGTGTTGCCAGTTTCTAGCCTGACAGAGTTCAAGCGTGCTAAAGTTAGATTGGATATGACTCCCAGTAAAAGGATCAAGTGGAGAGTGTTCTGGAGTATTGAGGCTCATACAATTAGGTTTATCATAGGGGATACTTATGATGTGCTACCATCTCCACAGAACCTAGGGTAAGTAGTTGTAGGTTGTAGGTAGTTGGCAATGGTATATTGTTTGATGGGTTATTAGCTTGCTGGTAGCTTTCCTGTTACTTGTTGTAGGGCTTGTTAGCTTCTTTACAATCTCAGTTGGGCTTCTAGATGTGTTTTGCCTTGGATTTTGGCACATCTTGAGTTGGCCCCAAAATTTAGATGATTATTTGATCATCAAATGGGTTTTCACAAACATCGTTGTACTTTGTACATCTTTGTATCTTTGTTTCATCAAATCTTTGTACTTAAGACCTTAAAACACTTGATAGCCTTAACCTTGACAATTTATATTTTATTGTATTTCTTATTCTCCCTCCTTGCTTCTATTATCTACTATTGTTATGCTTTTGCTTGAAACTCTGGCACAACAATTTCCTTCGGGATAAATAAAGTTGTTCTCATCTCATTCGCATCTCTCTCATCTGATGACTTAAGACTTCAGATTTTAGAGCCTCACAGACTCAATATTTTGGATGGTGCTAAGTACGTTCTGTAATAATAATAATAATAATAATAATAATAATAATAATAATAATAATAATAATAATAATAATAATAATAATAATGGAATTCACTGTTTTTATGTTTTATTCTAAACTTCAAATACATTTGAGCAGCAATCATGGTGCCATGTCACACAGTGCTGTTGAATATACAAAAACAAGCACCTTATCTTATGTCAAAACAATGATAAATTAATTCTGTAATGAAATTTGGCCTAAATTAAATTCAAAAGTTGCGCTCACTGCCAATAAAATATCCTAAGTTAAAATAACAATTTGTGTGAATGTTTACATTTGGAAGTTGGGATAGTTGGATTTTGGCTAGGTAAAGATGCAACATCAGCATTTAAACAGTCAATATCTAAATCAAATGGACAGCCTTAGACATCCGGAGGTTAAAGAAAAGTCTTTAACAAACTAAATATCAACATGCAATATCAATTGCTTTTATCGCCGAATCAAAATATCTTACATAGTTGATCATTTTAAAGTATAAAAGATATCATTCATATATTATTACAAAAACTACATTAGTAATTACCTAAAGTCATATGTGCACTATTTATCATTGGTGAATATAGATGTCAGTGTTTACCAAAAACTGAAAGGAAGGGTTGTCTTTTATTGAGGCCAATGATTTGTTTTCGCAGCAACTAAGAATACATAGATGACGTGGACCAGTCATGCTCCTCATTTCTCCTCATGTATGTATCTAGTTTTGAATGTTTTTTTGTTTGTTTGTTTTTGATAACTTTTAGATATTTTTCTTTCTTGTTTTCATTTTTTGACCTTACTTTCACTTTAACACAAACCTCCAGTCATGAAGACGGAGGATTCTCACTCTATGGGGCAACAGCCAAATTGGATTATTGACTTTTCCTTTTAACTTGCATCTATCAATTCTGTGCACAATAAAATCTTGATGTTGTTGAACAATGGTTGCCTGTAATTGCATGCAGGTAGAATGACAGCATGGCTGCCTTCACTTATCAGACATATAATCCCATCCAGGAGAGATTACAATAACAGCAGAACATTGTATGATTAATTCCTTAATATGGAAACAATATCTCACTGAGACCTCCTTTGTGTGTGTGTTTATGTGTGTGTGTGTGTGTTTAAATGCTTTGAATCTCCTGTTTGTTTGTGTTTCAGAGCATAAGACTTTGGTTGCACTCAGTGATATGCATCACTAAATATAACAAGGGTCAGGAGTCACCCTCATGTGACACTTTGCCCTTATACATAGTATACCTTTGTTTAGAATTTCCACTTTAAATAGAAGAATATTGACAACAATTATTGAGAGAAAATATTTTGTCATTCCTCTGTCACAAACAAAATCTCATTTCCTTTATTCACATACCTCACATACCACAAAATGACATTGTGGAAGGGAGGTGAGACACCAAGAGAAGTGTAAAATTGATGCAATAAATGCCCCTTTCCTTATAAATGAGACATCCCCTGATACTTATGCCTAGAAATGTCTTGTTAAATCTGTTAAATTTTAATTTTGATTGCTTAATCAGTAATATTACTTCCAAATAATAGTGGCTGGTTTCCATAGAGTTGAATAATTGTCAGAGTGGGAGTTTGAAGATGCTATCTGAAGCATCTATTCCTATGTGTAATACTGGTAATACAGTCATATATTGTTTGATTGTTTTGACTTAATCAAATATCTTGAACAAAAGCCAAAATATCATTCAATTACTTGGTTCATACTGGAAATTAAATGGTTAAAGAGACTTGAGGCACTGTCTTTGAGAAAAAGAGTCAGAAAAACTAAACACAGAGTAATACATTCTCTTTTGCCATTTAGTAGTCACTCAGTGGTTCAGATTTTTTGCTTCAGAAATTTACCGCTTTATCGATTTTTGACATTAGTTTAAACAAAGACCAACAGTAAATATTTTAATAACACTTTCAAACTATTACAACAAACATGTTCATTAATTTCTTGTTTGATTAAAATAATTACAGGATTTATTTTTCTATTCTTTTTTTTTTTTAATATTTTTATTTTTTCAAAAACATGATTTCATTTCTGAGCCTTATTGCTACTTTTGCAGTCATACTAAAATATATTTTTACATTCCTCCAAAGGAGGGAGAATATTCCAAGGATGATGGTATAGTTCTGATTTATGATCTAAATGACCTCTTGCAGACTGCCTCTTACGACTGGAATTGATTTTCCACTCATTATAATGACATTCAAAATGGGAAAATCATCTATAGGACCTGAGATTGTGCAATTTTATGTTTGATTAACCCTAATGATATATAAAGAGACGATAAAATATGAGATTAAGGATGACAAGAAGAATTACTAAAAAGATGAAGTAATCAAGCGGCCTTTCTTAGACATATGGAGGGTCACAACATTTATGATGCTCTCCTTTACAGGAAAAAAACACATACATCTGCTTTTATGATGGCAATAACTACATTTCAGCAAAGGATGTGATGCTTCTTCATACACACAGTATGCCTTGTGTGTGTATCACACAGTCAGTCCCAGTCACACTGTTCCATTGGATAATCAGATTTGCAATTGCTAAAAAAATTTGAATGACTTGTGTGCAATAACTCTTCCTTAGGTCCATGAAATCAATAGTTGCCAGAGAGCATACTACTATTAATTTGGATATAAATTTTGATTCTTGTTGATCAACAAGGGGAAACGCTATCAGAAAACGCTAATAAAATTATCATCTAATTTCACTTCTTCAACCACTGCTTTTAACTTTCATTTCAATACATGTGTCATAAAGTATGTGATTGCTTATCTGTCTTTCTCATCTTTTTTCAATTATTATTTTTTCATATTTATGGAACGGTATGTCAGCCAGTAAATATTTTTGATTTTTTTTTTTTTTTTTTTCAAAATAACAAAGTAGAGTTATGAATGAGAAATGAATATTCAAATAGTGTAATTATAACCTTTAATTCTTTAGGTTTCATTTTCAATCACATATTATATTACCATTTACAGTGTAGAAAAAATAGAAAAGGGAATGATAAAAGTCAATGGGATTCACCCTCTTGAGATTGCATCCCTGACCTTGGTTTACAAAAAGGCTTTGGGTCAAATTGTAATTTGGCAGTGCTCAATATATTGATATCCTAAGATATTTCAAACAAACCCTGCTTCTCTCATACTCTAATTAATTTAGTGAAGTTGGATGTACATCTGCATCAATGATTATGGAGAATCACATCTGAGAGTGATGGTCATTTATATGCAGCCCTCTTTGCATTTCCAACTTTGGCTGGCATTTGTAGACGACTCGAATACCACTCCAAGCAGCAGATTCCTTTGCTTTGTAATTAAAAGTGACATATCCCTCTGGCACAATGTGGCGCAAGATTTTTCTATCCATGATTTCCCCAAGCACCATCAGCTGCACATTTTGCCGAGTTAGGCTGTCAGTTAATGACAATAAATCAGATTCCACTTTTAAGTGATTCTTAATCAGTGCTTTTAAAACTGTCACTCGACTCACATTCCCTTGGTCACACGTCTTATTTTCCTGGTCAGCAGTATGGCTAATTTGGTTACACAAAAAGTTTAACTGATACCCTCTTACTATGTTTCGAATGCTTCAGACCGAAAATAAACAAATGGAAAGTAAAGGTAAGCCGCAAACCAATAAACGAACCCTTCCAGAAACGAAACAGTGACAGCAACCTGGGGCATTCAGTAAACAAATGAGGTTTTCAGGGTCGGGCAAGATTGGTGTGCTTAAAGAGTGCCGGCCGGCCCCGGTTAACGGCAATCAGTGACGGCTTAAAAGCAGGAGCTTGACTGGTTGCTTGGTCATTCGCTAATTTCGCTCTGTCTCCTGTGTAATCTTTCAGTGTTGGCTCATTTTCTGTCTCCAGTGCCATCCCTCCCCATTGGCTCCTTTATCCTGTTGGTGTACACCAGTGCTTCTCATCAGACTGCCCGTCCTGACCCGACCTTGTTTGTTGGTGTGTGCCAGCGCCTCTCACCTTGCCAATCGTAGAAGGCCATCGTTTTCCTCCAACTCTTCGATCCGTGGCAGGATGGTCAGCAAGGGGAACCTGTAGTCGACATTCTCATTCCATGACTGGAGGCGGGAGAGATCCATCACAAAGCATTTCAGGTAGGGTAGGAGGGCATTGCAGATTTTCTTGATAACTCTGGCACAGCCAACCTGAGAGAGGCAATGCATCCAGATACCCTTACTGCATTCAAGATAGAATGGGTTAGCTGCAAAAGATGGCTCAGCTTTGTAAGACCAGCCTTGCTGAGGCTAAGACACGAGGGACTCCTGGTCCACGCCTGCTTTCACATTGTTACTGTTGCATACATCACCCTCAAAGATAGATATGTCATCCATTATATTCTTGTCTAAGACACAATAGGATGTGTCGTAGACGGGATCTGCGTTTATGATGTTACAGAGAAAGCCTCTCGGCCTGTTGGAAAGTGCCCTGGACAGGATTTTGTAGTCCACACAAAGTAGGGCCACAGGCCTCCAGTTTTCAGTAAGGCGAAGTCTCCTGTCTTTGCAAGCAAGGCAAGAACTGCCCTTTGGCACAAGCTTGGTAGGGAGCCAGTCTGACTGCACCCTGTTAAGCGAAGGTCATGGCTGATGGTGCTCCAAGAGTTTTTAAAAAAGTCCACAGGGAGCCCATCAAGTCCTGGTGTTCGGCCTAAATCCATTTGGACATTGGTTCATGGCTGGTGAGTTCTTCAGTGGTAACTTCCTTGTCCAGATTATTTCTTTCCTCCAGGCTGAGTTGAGGGAGATTCCCCTGTACAAACCCAAATTACAATGAAGTTGGGAGACTGTGTAAAACATAAATAAAAACAGAATACAATGATTTGTAAATCACTTTCAACCTACCCTCCAAAGACAATATACCAAATGTTCAAACTGATAAAAGTTCATGTATTTTGGCAAATATTCACTCATTTTGAATTTGACGCCTGCAACAATTTCCAAAAAGCTGGGACAGAGGAAACAAAAGACTGGGGCAGTTGAGGAATGCTCAAAAGACACCTGGTTGGAAAGTTCCACAAGTGAATCAGAAACAGGTGAGTGACGTAATTGTTTATGAAAGGAGTATCCCCAAAAGGCTCCATTATTCACAAGCAAAGATCAGGCGAGGTTTGCCACTTTGTGAATAACTGAGTGAGCAAATAGTCCAATAGTTTAAGAACGTTTCTCAATATGCAAATGCAAGGAATTTCAAATTTCATCATCTACAGTCTATAATATAGTAAAAAGATTCAGAGAATCTGCAGAAATCTCTGTGAGCAAGCGGCAATGCCAAAAACCAATATTGAATGCCCATGACCTCAGACAATTCTGTATTAAAAACCGGCATCTTTGTGTAAAAGATATTGTCATGTGGGGTCAGGAACATTTGAGAAAACAATTATCAGTTCATACAGTTTGTTGCTGCAACAACACCCAGAAACATAACCGGCTTCTCTGGGCCTAAGCGCTTCTCAAATGGACTGATGCGAAGTGGAAAAGTGTGCTGTGGTCTGATGAGTTTACATTTCAAATTGTTTTTGCAAATAATGGACATCATGTCCATTATAGTCCATTAGAGGAAAAGGGCCATCCAGATTGTTATCAGCGTAAAGTTCAAAAGGGGTAGAAGGGGCAGAGCAGGTAGGGAGTTGAGCTTCCTGACAGCCTGTTGGATGAAGCTGTCCTTTAGTCGCCCGAACGAGTCTGATGTGGATGAACTTGACTGGCCTGCACAGAGTCCTGAACTCAACCCGATAGAACACCTTTGGGATTAATTAGAGCCCTGACCGAAAGCCTTCTCGTCCAACATCAGTGTGTGACCTCACAAATGCGCTTCTGGAAGAATGGTCCAAAATTCCCATAAACACACTCTTGAACCTTATGGACAGCCTTCCCAGAAGAGTTGAAGCTGTTATAGTTGCAAAGGGTGGCGCAACGTCATATTGAACCCTATGGATTTGGGAATTTATGTCACATAAGTTCATATGTGAGTCAAGTCAGGTGAGCAAATACTTTTGGCCATGTAGTGTAAGTCCACATAGAAACTTAGCGCATGAGCCTTCATTTCAACTCAATCAATGGTGGCTCTGTAGCTTCAAACAAAGCATTTGTTTTCCCTGAGTGGTGAAACTTTTTTAGGTTGAAAAAAAGGAGCTCGGGGCATCCATTTTCTTAAGTTGGAGAAAACAGGGCCTGATAAGAGCTCTCTTTACCATCTCCTGGAGGAGTATACCAAGTTCAAGTCTCCTCTCTTTCAACAGGGCCTCAGTGTTGACGTCACCCAGCCCTTCCTAAATATTATCAATTTCTGTTTGAATGTTTTCAATAAACTTTTTTGTTTTGGCTGTGGAATTGGGTGCATAGTGTTAATAGAACACCAGGATCCGCACCTTGCCGACCCCCACAAAGTCAAAGAGTGAAAAAGGTTCAGTTTTTTTCCCATTCCTGTCAGAAAACAATAAACTTTGGGCAGAAATCTCTGTCTCGTAATAGTTTATTGTTGTGCTTCAATATCTTGACTCACTGGCCAGGAATCATGACTAGCTCAAGTGCAACTAACTGATGATCAGAAAAGCCAATTTGAGTTATGTTACATTTAAGTAATCTGGGTAGGAGGATCTTTGAGCTGTAGAACCTGTTGAGTCTGGCTTCTGACACCTGACTGTTGCAGGTTTACAGGGTTTACAGTTTGCTTTTGGGACTTTTATCCTACATTATCCAGCAGGTCATAAAGGGATATGGCAGCTAGGAGGGTCTGAGAGGACACTGGATTGGGCTACCAACCTATTCTGTCAACAGGATTATCAAGAGTACGATTTAAAATCTCCACCCACAATGATAATTTCATACCGGTATGGAGAAAGTTCATTCTTCAGAGTATGGAACTTGTTTGATCCTTCTGCGCCGCTGGTTAGTGCATGTAGATTGACTAGGCAAAGACAGAATCTGCTATCAATACTCTCACAATCAGTAGACAGCCTGTCTCAGCAGAAGACAGAAAGACTTCATTGGCTGAAGCTTTGACGAGAATGACTACACCTGCACTCATGGTGGCTCTGTGGCTGAGGTGATGTGGTCCATCCCAGCTCATCCTGCTTGACTGTGAGTATAACGTGCTCTTGTAAAAAGAGAACAAAAGAGAACAGCTTTTTGTGACAACAGAGAACAAAGATTAGTGTTTGCTTGTTTCTGCTTCTTCTAACTTCATTGACTTTTAAAGAAGCCATTCCTAGGAACAGCATGGAGGAGAGAAAGAGAAACACCAGAGAAAAACCTAGATATGATAGACAGCAGGGGGATGAAAAAGTGGGAGTGATACATGATCATATTACTTCCTTTTCCTTCTGATGGATTACTCAGAGTTGCCAAAGTAACTCGTAACTTTAATTTTCCTTGGGAAGGTGTCATCTAAAAAGTCATTAAAGTCTAATAGGCTTTAAAGGTCATTCACTTCCTTATTGCTTCCGTAAAGTGAAGCAGTGCCTGACTTGGAGCCACAATTAATGTCATAACCCTCACTTAAATGGCTTTCTGACTCACGTTTATCTAGAGTAGCTTTGTCATTCGTGCATTGAGAAACACTGGGGAGCTCACCTGCTCTTCAAAAGAAGACACAATCTTGTTTTGAGCAATGTCCCACTCCAAGGTGGAGCCAGGGGATTGGGTGCACGCTCAGGGCTCTGTACTGAGTCCTCATTGATGGACAAAAGACTCAGGTCCACTGGATATATGGTACCAGGAGGCGCAGTGGGGGCAGCCTTTGCCATTGTTCCCCCATCAGATTGCCTTTCAATTCTGGTAGGAGGTATCTCTGAGCTCCACCCTGAAGGAGACCTCCAGAGTCTGTGAGTCCAAAAACATTAACACCTGCCTCATCAAGGACTCAGCATGCTTCAGCTTTGGCCCCCTGCACCCCAGGCTCACAGTTTTGAAGCCACTGGTGAAATTTGCAAACCTCCCAAGTTTGTAGTCCAACAGTTCGTTTGGAATGAACGATGGTACACTGAAGACGGTGATGTATGTGGAGGGTATGGACAAAGGAGACACTTGTACAAAGGTATCATTGATGACTACACTGTTAGCACTCGGCTGGTGGGCATGGGCTTCGGTTTTCAGGAAAGCTACCACAGCTTAATTCATTTTGGACGCGTATGTCAGGTTTTCATGTCCCGCCTGCTTATTACTGCAAGCGGTAGCAGGACTTTAAACTTTAGTATATACTGGAATTAATTAAATCATGGTGACTCATTCGAAAGCTATCAGATGTTGAGATTGATATGTTTGGTGGCGGTATTGATGTTTCATGTCAAATTAAAATATACAAGAAAGTAAACATTTTAATTTTTTTCAGCCTAACTGATTATGTCACACCAAAGCTTCAATACATAAGACCAGTTTAAGACATTTTAATGAGGACAAGAACTTCAATTTTTATCCACAAGACTTCATATTTTGATACTGTCAGGTTCCACTTGCATAATTTGACTTAGTGTATGTGTATTTCAAAAGTGTAGATTGTTCAGATTGTTGTTCAGTGTCATCTAGTAACAGCTGTTCGGTGGGAGCTCATTTCCTTCCCGTGCATTAAGCTTAAATCTGCTTCCTTGTATTATTCTGAAGCCGTTAAGACTTTGGAGATTGCTTGAAACAGGATATCTCCTGAAATTCCATTTTTTGGAGAGGGCAAGGAAAAAACTTACAATGAAACTTTTGTTCAAATAATTGAAGATTTAAAGGTGCACAAAACATTATTTCCTATCAACTTCACTATTTTGCAGACTAATCTGAAAATAATGAATTCTAAAGACACACTAAAGTTTATTTTCATGACATCAGGTGGCTGTGATTATTTTCAATTTGCAATTGTCTAGACTGTAGATTGCATTAACTGGGTGTCATTATCACTTTGTAGTATCCAATTATGTGTCCTTTTTGTGCTGGATAAAAAAAAGAGCTCATAACGATTTGATGTGGCTAACTACATTAAAAAAAAAAATTGCTCCCCTCACATCTAAAAGCATACAGTAAGTTTATTGGAGACTTTAAATTGCCCAGACAGGTAAATGAGGGAGTGAATGGTTCTATGTCTCTATATGTGACCAATTGATTTATCAGACATAGTGGATCGTCGATCACGAATGATTTCATACAAACATTATAAATACAATATAGATATTAGAAGCAGTGATTTTCAAGTGAATCACCTTAACAGCTGGTGTGTGTGTATGATATTATAATTTCTCAAAATAAACTCTATATTATAAAAAGATGTTACCGTAACACATTCTACAAGTGAGAAGGAGGAAAGTTTGTCAGTGTAATTTAGCAATCTAAAAATATCTTATTTCCACAGTTTTACAAACTGTAAGCCAGCCAAGATTTTATAATTTGCTGTGTTGCGATGATCACTGCTGTGTCTCCTGTATCCAGCCATTGTATCATTCCATTAGATCCATCTGCATCTTCAACAGAATTAGCAGGTTTATCATCTGGAAATTACTGTGCAAGGCAGTTACTGCTGACCTGATTGGGATAAATATTATTTATGCATGGCATCATTATGAGGTGAACGTAAATAGAGCAGTCATCGAAGCACTTTATCACCCGCATCTCCATCCTTCTCAGTCCGGTTTTCCTTCATACTTGCCAGTTATATGTTGCTCTTGTAACTTGACCTTACAGTGTAATATCTGTTTTTTACTTTTGAAGAAGAAGAAGAAATACCTTTATTGGCACGTACAGTTACGAACAGAGACCAACATCAGTGAAATTTGACCACTGCATTTAACCCATCATGGATGCACGATGAGCAGAAGGCAGCTTAGGAACAGCGCCAGGGGAGCAGTTATGGGTTCAGTGTCTTGCTCAAGAACACTTTGTCGGCTAGAAGGAACGGGAAATCAAACTGAATGTTCGATTCCAAGGACA
The DNA here is from genome assembly GCF_037954325.1 of Fistularia commersonii. Lineage (NCBI taxonomy): Eukaryota > Metazoa > Chordata > Actinopteri > Syngnathiformes > Fistulariidae > Fistularia > Fistularia commersonii. The sequence continues at coordinate 3,461,814 of NC_141299.1, read as the reverse complement.
ACCTCTCTAACCCCGTGTGCTACGCCGCCCCCTATAAGTATATGCATATACTTCATCTGTTTTTGTCCCCTGAATACCACACCAAGGTGCTTTCACTAAAATCTGGATATGTGTATGAGAGCCCTTGATATGATAAAAGAGGATTCAAGATCCATTTTGTTCCATAACCTCATTAATGTGTCCAAACTGTTTCACACACCCCAATTCAATGGAAAGACTGATATTCGACTCAAGCGCCCTAATTCCAATTGCAAAAGATTGAAATTTTGTTCCATCAGTCATCAAGAGGTTGTATCTATCTATCTTTTCATATACATTTAAGGCTTTTTGGTGACGTATTCACACCTACTGCTCGCTTCAGAGAAAGAGAGAGGCCAAACAGCTCAGTGTTTCTAGGCAACTGGAGAATGTTATTCCCAGCATAGACATTGTGTATTTTCAGATTCACTTAATTCAAGTCGAAAGCCTAATATTTCAAGGTCAGATTTTGTATGACTCAGAGAATGCAAAGCAATTCTTCTCAGGAAAACCTTGGCTTGGTGTGATCAGAATTTCATGAAATTCCATTGCCGTTAATGTGTTTTTATCATTCCCTTGACTGGCTTCATCAATGTTTGACCTGACAATGCCAAAGCCACAGAATGGAAGAGATGAATCATGCTACAAATGTCAAACATTAAGTGCATTTTAACAAACTACTGTATTGCATTCGTTACGTTTCTTTCCTCTTCATTCAGTCCCATAGCAAACACTCACGCACATGGCTGCACACACTTACACATACACGTGTGCGCACACATACATACACACAGACACACACACACAGTGAGTGAGAGAAAGAGTACAGTAGTTGAAACACTGCACAGTGCATAGTAATGGACAATCATGCCCTCTTCTGGTAGATTGATTCCCATGTGTGACAGCAGATGCACTGAAGTATTTTACCCATGTTTACCTCCAATCCATTCTCTATTTATTTGATTTACAAGCCTCCCCTCTTCAGTCAGGCTACTGGTCTTTATGGCTGAATTTCCTCCATTCTGCATGTCAAAAGGTTCAATCAAAACCGTAACTTGCACTTCCAAGACATGCAAAGTTGTTGTTAGTTTTGCAAATTAAGAATAGTGTGATTATCTGAAAGATCATTGCTAGGACCATATACAGGACAATATAAAAAAAATAAAGAAATGCAAAATTAAACTATGTGTATGCCATCTAGAATTAAAAGAAAAGAAAAGAAAAGAAAAGAAAAGAAAAGAAGTAAAATATATGTTAGAATCAAATCAGTGCTTGTTCAAGAAACACAAATATGAAGTCTGTTGAGTTATCTTGCAGAAAAAAAGTTTCTTTTTCTGATGATATGTGAACATACCAAACAACGGATGGAAAATTAAATATATACTTAATTGCAACTTTCATGCAGAATTTTACTTCAAAAGGTTCCCGCAACTGTAAAAAGAAATTCAAATTCCAAAACTTCTGAATCGACTAAGATGATGTCCCAATATGGACCACTAATCCCAACAGTCAACACACACACACACACACAAACACACACAAACATATGCATGTGCAGGCACGGACAGGCCCACACACACATATGCATGCTGAAAGAAAAAAGCAGTGAACAGCAATGCTTGGATCCTTGGTTGGAATCCAATGCTTTTGTATGAACCAACGCCAGGTCAACACAGTGATTTTAACTGATGGCACGGCCTCTAGTCAGGCCAAGGAACAGCATTTTTCATTTGAAAAAATAGATTTGGTAGAGGATTTCTTCTTCTTATGATATTGCAGGAGTTCTTGTTGGCAAAGCTCACACAGTGTGTCTTAAGCTACAGCATACTAGAGACCGAGTGATTTTGTTTGTGGTGGAAGCTGCCACTAAATCAATGAAGTGACTGAAGATATTTTTTTTCCTTTTCTTTCCTTCTATTCTCATCCAATAATGTACTAAATCATCTATGAATATCTGTAATATCTCTGTGGGAAATCTGTGGTTTATCCCAACAGATCTGTATACCAGTAATTTTCAAGGGAAACCACAATCAAATCCAAATGAAAACAGGGGCATTTGTATTAAAAGGGACATTTCACTGTGGGTGTCTTTTTATTGTGTTTCAATGATGAATTTATATATTTATGACTGTGAAAGACCTGCGTGTTGTAGACTCTGGTCTGTAAAATATACTTCAAGAATAAGCAACAAATAACTTACTTGGGTGAATATGTTTGATTTTCATTTCATTTTTGAATTGTTGATTAACAGAATCAAAATCCTAATAGCAAAAGTTTTGTTTAATAGTAGGCAACATGTTTGGTTGCTTTTCTGCAACGTGCATACACCAAAAGCTAGCACCAACATTCATGTATCAAAATGTACCTGCAGATCCACAGAAGATCAATTTTTTTAAGGCATTTGGTCTGCTGAAAGGCAATTTCAAAAACTGAACCAGAGGTACACTATGGAATGATGTTGTTATCAGCTGAAAACCCATTTTCTTTCTCAATTCTTTTTTTGGTGCAGTAGCTGGCCTGTGTTTGTTGTTTAAAATCCAGCTCAGACAGGTTATTCATCATGGGGCCATTGAAGTGGTTTCCACAAAAACATGCCACAAATTTGCAATTAGCAATAAGTTTTTGTTCCAAAAAGTGGATTCTCCAGAAGCATTTACCATAGATATGGCCCTGACACAGGCAATGATTTCCTCTGGGAAAACTGAAGGCTTAATTGTTTTTTGTTTTTTCAATTGAAAGCCCTGTGTTAACGTTGTGTAAAAAAGGGCACATACATCCATGTTGTTTTGGGGGCTGTATTCTGACAACATGCTTTTATAAAGTAAACAGGAAAGATTGTTGATCTTAATCGGGTATTTCTTTCAGTTATAAAATTCCCTGGTGTCAGTATTATTTTAAACAGCTTTGGACACAAATCTATAGATCATCAAGTATTTCTCTGCTTGTACATGGGCAAGCACATTGCTTACAGTGTGAGTCTCCGCTGTAAGCTGCATTCAACCCTTTCTATCATTTAGGGTGCAGTACAACAATGAATCAAAGATAGATTCATAACCATCATAACTCTGCTCAGCCAGACGTTCTTATATACTTTGTTTGCACCGCAAATCACAACAAGGATGTCTGGCTCTGTCTCTGTTATCATTCCACTTCAGCAATAAAAAAAGCACTGCATAAGTCAACCACAATTAACTTGAGTGGGACAAAGCCCAGTGTACGGTGAAAATTAATTCATTCATTGTCACTTTCAGCATGTAGACTATTCATCACCAACTAAAAATGAGGCTGTCCTTTCTTGGTGTAGTAAAAGGGGACTTCAGATGTCAGAACACAGAAACTGCATGAATCACATAAACAAATACATATATGTACAAATATGTACATGTTTCACATTAATGAGACATATCATCATATCATTGCACTGTTTTCTCTCGAGCTGAGTCTACAGTAGTATTATGGTCTAATTCGTGGTTTAATGTGTGGCTTAGCAAGCGTAATAACCAGCAAACACACATCCAGAAAAATAACATGTGAATACCTGATTTCCAGGTAGCGAGTGAGCCAAGTAAGTTAATATTGTAATCTTTTTTAATAAAGTATGTATTGTATACTACCTTATCAGCCATAATGTTCTTGCTTCGAAACAGGAGATGTTGTCCAAGTATTATAACATTCATACCTTTTACTTTTGTTAAAGAGATGATTACTTCGAAATGCCGGGTGACTGCAAGATATGGATGTTCATTTGTGGTATTTCAGAAACCATTGCTATTTCTAAGCCTTCTGTTCTTGATTTGTAATATATATATATTTACCCAGCAAACAAAATACAAATACAGATCATGATGCAGGCTGAGAGGGAGCAGGTCATAAAAGACAATAGATGCATTCCATTGTGTAGCATTGCAGCATGTTGTTGTTTACATTTGCATTCTGTTCAAACTGTGTTGAAACAGATGGAAAAAATGGTGCTATAATGGATACCAATCAATCAATCAATACATGCAGGATTTAATATGACTTGTTTAGATAATCACTAAGTAACCAGACTCTCAATAACATCCATGCAGCTGATTACCTTGCTAACCAAATCAATACATTGTTAAAAATATGAAAACATAAAAATGTCACAAAGGGATGATAGCCTAGTTAGACAGTGTGTGCTTGTGTGATGAAATAGAAAGGAGAGGGGGCAGTTTTCCAAATCAAATAGTCTATCTGTCTTACTTGTTTCTTTTCATGTTTATATGCTTGTTTGATTTATTTTTATTTTTGCAAGTGAACATGTCCGGTTAATTTGGACAAAAGAAATGATCACCAAATAAAGCTACTCTAAGTAGTGGTAGTAGACCTGCACGTCTGGGTTACAAATTATGTAATTTAAGTCACAAGTGACAGTATTTTATTTCTCCATATCATCTCGGTATGAAACGTACAATACCTTGAAAGTTTGGCTTTCGATTAAAAGTTCCCAACTTTGCCCACTCCTGTTATCATCATTATTCTTACACCACTCTCGACTGAATGTTGCACATTCCAGCTCGTGTTTTGAAATCGCTCCTTTAGGGCTCTCCTCCTTCTAATATTTTCTTCATTCGTTAAAGGAAACTTCTTTCCTTTTTAATTTTTTTTTTTTCAATTTGGCTTTTTCCCGACCTGCGGGAACAGTGTAAACTCCAGTAATTCCGCGTGGCACTTGGAGACAGCCAGGTTTGGAAAGGAGGGGCCGACGGCTCACATTTCCAGAGAAGCGCGACCCCTGAACCGCTGACGAGCTTCCTGGGTTTCCGCTAGCTATGCTTCTTCACCGATCTACGTACAAACTCAAGCCCCGCTGACCAAGCTAGCAACCCGGGTATTCAGTTTGTAGATCGTAGCTGGGTTGAGGAGGGGCTGAATTGTAGCTCCTTACCGTCTCAGCATCCTTCCCAGCAGCAATAGGAAAAAAAAAAAAAAAAAAAAAAAAAAAAAGAGAAGCTAAACAAGCAAAAGTTTCCCCCTCTGACTCGCGAAAAGTTGAGTCGACATGGATGAAAAGGAATTAACGGCATGACCGAACTACAAAACCGACGATGTTCTACTTCGGACGCCGTGAGAATGATAACATAGCGAGTTGTTTGAGTTGTTTTTCGATGAGAGGAGACGAAAAACTTAACTGTGGGAAAGTTTAAGACAGGGCTGACTATGGCGCGGGAGAGCGAAGAAGCCGGGATGGGCAAAACTTCCAAAGCAAAGAGGCAACGAAAGATGAAAACGAAGGAGAGCAAAACTAGGACTGTCCACGCAAACATTCTTTATGACCACGCCAAAGGAGAGGAAAACCCAAACCGACACTATGCAAACAACAAGATAAAGACAACCAAATATACCGTGCTGTCTTTCCTACCTAAGAATCTTTTCGAACAGTTTCACAGGTTTGCCAATGTTTACTTTGTCTTCATCGCTTTGCTGAATTTCGTCCCCGTAGTCAACGCTTTTCAGCCAGAACTCGCACTGGCTCCGGTTGTCTTCATTTTATCTGTCACTGCCATCAAAGACCTGTGGGAGGATTACAGAAGACACAGGTCGGATAAAGAAATCAACCACATGGATTGTTTGGTCTACAGTAGGTAAGTTGGGCCTGAACCCTAGCAGCCAGCAGTGTCCAGATTTTTTTTCTCTCTTTTTTTTGATCCCCAAATAAGTAGCACAAAGTGTCCTCTTTGGCATCCTGCGGGCAAAAACACCAGCGGATCCCAAACATCCACATTTTGTATTGCTTTTATACGATTCAAATGGTCCTCAAATGCATGAACAGGCGATCATATGTTTTTGACAGTAATGCAGGGCTCATACTAACACAAAACCTACCTGTGAGATGGAGAGAGAGAGAGAGAGAGAGAGGAGAAGGAGAAAAGAGGTAAAGGTGACTGAATGTCATGGATGATACATATTGTGCTACCTGCTCATCTGACTCTTGCACTGGCCTCTCTACATCTGTTTGTATTCGATCATGGATGTGTGCAGTTTGCAAATGAAAAGCTGCGTTGTTGTCAATGTACAGAGCATAATTCACGGTAATCAAAGGGCTCAGTGTTTACTGGCTTGACAGATTAAGAGAAGTATTGACCCAAGTTTCTCTGTCAAGGTTGGACATAATTAAATTTTCCCCTGCCGAGACAGTATTGTGCAACACATTTCCTTTTTTTGAGCCTGGAAAAAGGAGACATTCTTCAAACAGCTGTACTTTGTTTTGTCAAGGTTGCACTTACAGTTGCTTGTGCATTGATGTTTTCTTTAGGAGAGCCACATCTCCATTTTTTCTCCGAATTTGTTCTTCACACAGACGTCTTTTTATGTGCCGCAGTTCAGTTTGCCAGAGGATTTTTTTTTATCAGCAATGCTAATATTTACAAAGTTTAGATAATGGCGGGAGTCATGTCTTTGTTTATATGTGACCCTGTCGAACTTATTTGTTGATGAGGATTCTTCCTAAATCTAGATTTGAATGCATCCATCGAAATAGACGTCTAATCACACAGCTGCGTAAGTGAATTTAGTTAAGTGGAAAGTAATAAGTCGGTCATTTATTTCCTTAACAGAAACAGCTGTTTGGACTAAAAGCCACTGAACATCTCATTTATTTTGTTGTTTAGAGCTAGAAAGTGGCCCTATGAAACAAAAAGTTACTCCTCTCCTCCAATGCCCTTTTTTAAAGGTAACTGTTTAACATTTTGCTTTAAGAAGTAGACTTCTAAGATAAGAAGTAAGATCTCATGCCAGAGCAGAACTGAAAAATCAGCACGACTCAAGGAAGAGTACAGAAATAATTGATTGTCTTCCGCCTGGCCTCGACCCATTTTTTTTCAATATTTACCAGAAAACATTAACAAGTCAGTTCAAACATACCCCTTCATCCAGATTTGTTTACCTCTGTTGTCCGTGCAAATAGATTATAGCAGCTAGAAATGTGTAATGTAAACATATCAGCGCTGTGGTGAACTATTGCATTTATTTTATTTCAGAAGAGGCTGTAACCTTTTCAAACAAAGCTCGCCAATAAGAAGAGCATTCAGTGGTGTACAGGATTCAGCTGCTCTGTCTTGGTATGCGATGGTTACAGTGGGTTGTGTACATTTAATAATGCGTGAAGTCAAAGATAACAAGATCCATGTGCTCATTTGAAACACAGAACTACATATAAACAGGGTGTCTTCATAATCACTGCTGGTTCTTGAACAGCATTTAAGCATTTTATGTATTATTTGATTTTTCAGCCAATACAATATAATCTATAAAAAAAGTCATTAGAATAAGTCTGGATTTTATCATCATTTACACCTTGATGAAATAAACATTGTGCTACTTCATGAGTGATTACACTCTTTATTGTATTACTCTAATGTGGCACATCAGTTTTATTCAGTATATGATCCATTTTCTAGCGACAGGATATGTTTTCAGCATAATGCTGTATCCAGTTCTGTTTTGTCCAGTCTCGAATATAAAGCGCATGGAAATAGACAGATTTTCATGCTGACACCACATGCATTTCTCTGTCAGATTTCAAGGAAAGGCATGAGAGTCATTAATGTTGGGTGGCAGTGGGGGGTTATGAATAAATCACTGACTGTTTTTCCATTTACTGTTGTTTATAGCCCAAAGATATGCATTATTTAGCATATTTGCTTTCTGGAATATCTAATTGGCCCAAAATGAACAATGTTTACCTTGCACAGTGTCAGAGTTATTATTTAGCCAAGAGTGTGTTTGCATTTGAACAGTAGGAAATACTGCAACATTTACAGAGCGGTGACATCATACAATTTCCCACCATAAAACCATTAACTCACTGAAGCCACACTTTCATCTATAAATAGTTGTGAAGTTTTCTTGTAACAGAGTTCCCTCTCTGGTCTGGAGTGTTTCATTTGATTAAAATTGTTCTTCTGTTGAGCAAACTCTCACAACTCCCAATTCCTTCAGTATAATTCTCTTGAAGTGTTTAGCTGTTTAAGGAGTCAGCAAATTTTATCAGGGGGATAATGACCCTCTTATATGGGACATCTATTTGTTATATCTAAGTTCTTCACTGGACATTTCTCATAGTTGATATTTGGCATTTGGAAATACCAGTTTTGCATCAGAAAAAAAATCCTTTTTTGTTTTTAACTCTGTGTGCCTCTCTTCCTGTTTAAAGAACCACCAATTATTTAAAACAATAGCTCTGCACCTTTCAGGTTCCCACTCACCTCAGTTGTTTGCCCTCTCATTGTTTTGGCAGAGCAGAGAGACGCTATGTGGAGAAGTACTGGAAGGATGTGCAGGTAGGCGACTTTATCAGGCTCCGATGTAACGAAATCCTGCCAGCTGATGTTTTGCTCCTGAGCTCCAGTGACCCTGATCGTCTGTGCCACATTGAGACTGCTACACTTGACGGAGAGACCAATCTCAAGCAGAGGCAGGTCATTCGAAGCTTTTTTGACCTGGTGAGATGATTCCCCTTATGTCCCACTTCCAGTTCCATACGGACTGTATGAATATCATGAATATCACCAGAACCAGGAACAGTTTTTTTTTTTTTCGAGAAGCGTTTGCCTTCGTGCTTCTTAAGGGCATAGGAATTATTTCAAACTTTTCAGCCTGTTTCAGAGAAAATGACTCAACACAATTAAATATGAGTTATATTAACAGCTTTTCTATAATTTTACAAACTTTATAATGTATTCCAAATTATTTCTCAGAACCCAAAGCTAAGGCTCTTGGACCTTAAAGTGTCTTTGGGCCCCATTTTGAGAATGGTGGATGAAGAGATTTTATTCTACTTGTTGGCTGTCTCAAGAATAGCTTTCAACCATTTATATTTTACTTGGCTGAAAGGAATTGTGGCCAAGTTTAAAATCTTGAAACAGATGAAGACTTTGATATTTTAAATGTATAAGGTAATGATTTTTGTCTTTAAAAGGGTAGTTCCTAATTTCCTAATCTTTTTTTTTTTTAATATTTTTACAACTTGAAATGATTATCTGTTTTAATGTTGTCAATGTTTAGTGTGTTTTGTTCTTTTTTTAACTTTGTAAACAAATTTAAACTTGTTTCAAATAAAGTAGCAGTAGATGAAATTAAAATATGTAACTATGCTCAAGGATGCTCAACAATTTTTAACAATTATCATAGCTTGTTCTCAGGAGTGTTTTAATAGATTCAACTGCGATCAGACACATTTTTTGATTATATATAGAAAAATATAAGGACATATAATTTTTGCAATACTTGTTATCAGAGGTGATATTGTAGTTTGAAATGCAGGGACTGAAAATTATTGTAAATTGTTTAATTTCAGGTTCAGGGCAAAGGATGATTTCTTAGAAACCCTGCTGAACAAGATATTAAGATACCTTAATCTAAGTGTCTTCTTTGTCGGTGAATTTGACCAATAAAAGGCCGATATTTCAACTTGATTTATTCCGAAGTTACAAATACATGAATAAAAAGCTGTTTATTGTCGATTTGTCATTTTCAGGATTGTGATTTTGACCCTTCGAAGTACAACAGTATTATTGAATGTGAAAAGCCAAACAACGACCTGAACAGATTCAGAGGCTACATGTAAGTATTGTCTTGCTTTGCCAGTTCTTTATAGTGGATGTGGTGACGTAAAACGTACCATGTTTCACCCTTTTAGTAATGTTGACATTTAGGGCAATACTTGGATCCAGAATGGCAATTATGAGAATTACTTGATGACTCAGGCATTTCCAACTTAAAATTATGACTACATCCATTTTCAACATTACTATTTTTGTGGAATTGTTTTTCCTTTCCCTGCCTTTATCAGGAAAAGACATTTAGCTTCATCATGCCACACTTCAACCTTTGGTGATTTGCATAGTTGTAGCTTTGGTTCTTCTCTGTGTTTGTAATAGAAATACAACAGTACATGATTTCTTTTCTCTTCAATTAACACAAACATTGTTCTTTGGTTTCATGATGTTCATTGTAGGATGTAATTAATTACTCAGTAACTGCTTGCTTTGCTTCATTTGATTAATTCAATCTTAATAGCTATACAGAGATGGGAATCCAGAGATGATTCAATTTCAGAACCAGTTCAAAACTGTCATCCCTCAGAATGAAATGAAATTCCACACTTTTGGCTTCATAAATGTCTCAATTCCACATTTCGCATTAAATTTCAGACGCCTCCATCATATTACCATGTTTTTAAATCATTATGCAAAGAACATGAATAAGTGTTCTTGAAAAGTTCTTTAATTTCAAATAGAAAAATAATTTGAATTGTTCATAATGTGATGCAGTTTAATATCACAACTTTGTTTCATTTACAATCAATATCGTCTTTAATAGAAATCTATTTCCCCCAGTTTGTATTTGCAAGCAGAGGTTGTCGCTGCATGAAGAGAGTCGAGCTTCCCTGTTCAACTTTCTTCATCGTTGATGTTTTTGTAAATGAGTTCCACATCATTACAACTGTTGCATGATCCGCATGTATTGAACAGTTTTTTACACATGTTTAGCATTTGGTTTACCTCTTTCTCTTTTGTTGTCATCAGAAACACTGAATCCATAATGCACATATTTAACAAAACAAAACAATGCAGTTACTAGCCATACTGTCCTGTGAACTCGATGATTATGACTGCAGTTTGTGTCAGCTGATAAGTTTCACTTCAAATTTAGTGTCCAACCTTTTAATAGCTTTATTTACACTTTTTTCTTTGAAATTGTCAAAGGCTTTTTAATTAATCATGTATACCATATCAGAGTGATGGGATTATCTGTACTCTTTTGTACAACTTTTTTCTAGGCAGATATGTGCAAGCAAATTATTTGAGTGACAAAGAGAACATTTTCTGAACAAAATATCTATTGGTGTTAGAAATTATTTTTTCACTCAAATTAAACAAGAATCCATTTGCTTATATAAACACAATTTAAAAATGCTGTTGGTGTCGGTTGCATCTGTTCCCATTTCCAATATTACATACTCATAGTCATTTATTTTCTCTAGACTTAACTCTTAAACCAGTAATTATCCAATATTATATACCAATCCAACAGCTTTAAAATGTCTTGCATAGGAGGACACTGTGTATAATGGGAGGCATCCCTTAAGCATAGTTTGATCATGTCTAGTAGTGTGTCCGATTTAAGCTTCATTTTTTTATTACAATCTTAGGCTAAACACGGCTACTCTAAACTTATCACTCTTCTGGACTTAGCTTGTCTTTTCGTTAGAAATCAGAAATCAACATCTGGAGCAGCTGTGTGTGTCATTTTCTACCAGGCTAACTAGTGTGATGGTAGCACAGCCTTTGTTTCCCTGAGCCTGCCTGCCTCTAACATTGTGCATTACCAAAGCACTGTGTCTGACATTACCAAGGTTTTTATTTATTTATTTTTTTATCAAAACCGTCATTAGATGTATCACTATTTGAGAAAACTATAACTAAACTCTAAACTGTAAAACTATTCCTGTTTCACAGGAAATGTATTTACTAAAAGATAAAAAAAAAAGCCACCAAGAACATACTGAAACATCAGTATGCAGTGGCCCAAAAACTAGCAAGAATTCACTTTGTTGTCATTGTCATAAGGTCAAGATTTCAAAGAGGTTTTAATAACAGCCAAAGACACAAGAGGCTAACAACCATTGATAAAAACAGACACACGCTGAACAGCTACATGCTGCCCCTTTAAATGTACAGCACATACAGTGCATCCTACATATACCAAAATGCCTCCTTAGCAGTTATTGGTAAGCCTTTGTTTCAAACCTTCCCTAGTCAACATAGCTGAAATTAGCACTGCATTTACTTCTTTATTTTGAAATAGACCTGAGCTAAGAGGTGAAAAACACATTCCTAAAAATCTGCACCAAGTTCCTAAAACAATTAATTTAATTTAGTCTTTATTATACTGGGTAGACAAATAATTATCGCGTCTTTTTCCACACCTAAGCAAATTTCAAGTGATATCCAATAAGGTCTCTAAATCCTATGAATTGTCCTGCAATGTTTGCATAGACTATCATTTTATAAAAATAAAAAAAAATCAGCAGAGCAGACTGGAAATATGTCTCCTGTGACTCGAATATGTTTGCCAAGTTTATGCCAAATTTGCATGATGCTAAACATGAAAAACATAATCAGAGTTTCTAGTCAAGTGGCCATGCTGAACTAGTCTCACATGATTATGACTTTTTCTTTGCTTAAGAGAAGACCAGATGCTGCAAATATTCAGTTGCTAGGCTGCAACGAAGCACAGGACACATCCACAGAGGTTGTGTTGGAGGTGTTCTCGGTTGGGTGGTGGAGGGCTGGCTCAGCATTATTTTATTTCCCTGTAACCAGTGGTACTCTGTCAGATCTTGCCACCTTCCTGGAAGAAAAAAGACAATCTGCATCTCAATGTATTAGAAATTTCATGAGCAGCAAACTGCATGTGAACTTCAGTTCTCTGAGAAATTGTACACATTAGGAGTGACATGTTAGCTTGCTTGCTGTCAGGACAAAGGGTGAAAACTCAGTTTAAAAAATATGCTTGCATTGCTGGACATTTAAAGGTTCTTAACAAATGAGCAAACAGTACTCCTTAGCAGTACTCCTACTTAAAACTCTGTGTCTCTCATTGGACAGGCTCATATGCCACTGATTTTTTTTTTGTTTTGTTTTGTTTTGTTTTTTGCATAGCTCAGTGTGTTTTTTTTACGTGTTATTTAAACTTTCTTAGTGAGTTGGCAAAGAGATAAATTCAACCCTCTGCGATATCTACACCTCTTATATAAAGGATTTGAAGTGAGCTCTGATCTTTGTCAACCCCATGTTTGAAGCAGTAGGCCAGTAACTGCTTCTGTACCAGGGATTTCATACCGAGATAAGGCCACTTGATGAAGGAGGACAATGATGTTATAATGTCTGATTGAGCGGATCAGCAGAATAAACTTATGTGTTTGAGTAGTCTGTATTGTAAGCTTATATCTATCAGTAATGCAGCCATTTTTAATGCACATGTTCATTAAAAAAAAGGTTAGAGAGTTGAGAGTTCAGTTTGTATTTGTCTGATGACTTCAAAAGTTGAGATTGGCCATTCAAAAATTGAAAGCAGTATTTGTTTTTTTTTTTAATGAAAATATGAAACCTTTTCAGGTCAGTATTTTTTGCATAAGCTATCTGATCACATTGTTTTATCTACTTCCCGGGAAGACCGCTAAGCGTTGCAGGACATCAAAGTTGTTCAGATGAAAAGTACTGATGAGATTTGTTCAGTTTTGCTGCATATTTGGCAAGTGGTGATATCTTTTGTTGCTGATATTGTGTTTATTTTGTTTTATGTATTGCATCACTCAGTGTATTTTAACATCAACCAGATTCAAATTTTTGTCTTAACTTTGATATCTTTAACTAATGTCTTTCTGAGCTAAAATTGATGTTAACTACTTTTAACACTTTTGACAGAATCCACCAAAATGGCAGAAGAGATGCACTTTACAAAGAGAACCTGTTGCTGAGAGGTTGCACAATCCGCAATACAGAAGAGGCTGTTGGAATTGTGATTTATGCAGGTTAGACCGATATAAACATAACGCAAGCTAAAACACACCATTCATGACCTGTGTCCTTCCTCTGTTAATTATGTGTGTTTTCAGGTCATGAGACCAAAGCCATGCTTAACAACAATGGGCCACGGTACAAGCGCAGTAAACTGGAGAGACAGATGAATGTAGATGTGTTCTGGTGTGTCATCATCCTTCTAGTCATGTGCTTGTTTGCTGCTGTTGGTACGTTGCAGTTTTAAGATTTTTCTTGACATATTTCTTGGAAATTCCTGTGACCCCTTTTCATGAGGCTTAGTCATGAAAATGACAGTGAATTATCCTGGTCGACAATTTCTGTATGGAATGCTTGTATGTCTTTGGGAGCATTTATGTATTGACCTTGTGGTATTGTTGTTTTAGGTCATGGGCTTTGGATGTTTCAGTATGGAGATAAGAGACCTGTTTTTGATGTTCTTAGTCCAGAAGGGAGAGACTTATCACCCATCATGTCAGCTATTTATCTCTTCCTTACAATGATTATCGTCTTTCAGGTACGGAACAGGGAGACGCTAAAAGAAAGAAAGTGATTGAGCTAAGAATACAAACGATATGTTTTACTATTTGTGTTTACAGTATTTTTACAAATTTCTTTCTCAGCTTTTGTAATGAATCCTGGGACAATAATATTTGGAAATTTATAGTCATATTTATTTTTCAACCATTACAAACTGACAGCAATATGTATTTTTTTATATGTTTGTTTCAGTAATCTTACAAAATTCCACCGTCCATCAGATTTAGCAATCAGATAAAGTGACCCATAGCTGTTAGCAGTTTGGTTTTAATTTGCAAATAGTTACTGTGTTTGTTTTGGGACTTTCCATTATTGCTAGATACACTTCTTTATACACTGAAAAACACATGACTCGTTGGACATGTTGGACACGGGGAGAGTGTGCAGGCTAAATTGCCATCCACAATGCAATGACTCATTTCTCGATGATTACTCCATAAATGCTGCTTGGAAATGACCAACACGGGGCTAATGTACCAAGTGCACTTTCAGTAAATAATTGTGAAAATTTTGACCTTGAAAAAGCTTTCCCCCCCAAAAAAAATCAGAAAAAAAAAGGTTCCCAAGCTCATTACTGGCTGATATAACTTCCTAGCCTTGTCAGATAAAGTCAAGTACACTTCTGTAACACTACTATTTATAACGTGTTTCTAACTGCCTATATACCCTATGAAGTTAGTTGGTGTGAGAGAGGAGGATACAGAGAAAAGGGTTAGATGGAGAGGGTTGATTCGCTGTGGCGACTCCTGAAAGGAAAGCCAAAAGGAAAAGAAGAAGAAGCAAACGACTCTCCCCTTTCAGTTTTGTAGTTTCCTTGACAGATATTCACCTTTAACAGCAGCCCCATAAGCCTATATATCAAGCTTGTTGTATCATTTGCTGGGATTTTTGGTTTTCCAATGTTTTCCATTTTTTTTCCTTTTATGGACTTGCCATTTATTTGTTAATGTTCAGTTTTTGGTATTTATTCTTATTAACATGTATTATATATTTGAAGTTCTTATTCACTGCACAAGGCTATCTGTAATCTATAAGTAAAGTAACCTCTAATTTGTTTTACTTAATAGTACACTATTTCAGTGGATAATTTTTTGTTTTAGCATTAACCTACAGGATACTTGTTTCCAGAGTTTATTTTATATAATTTTTCTGACCATTTTTATGCTGGGTTACTAATTTCACCATTCACCCATCAGCCATTATACCCTTCTAAGCCATTTATTTTTTTATAACTATTTGAAATATCTATCCATTTATTATACGTGAGCAACTCTTAACTTCAAACCCCTTTCTAGCGTTATGGAGTTAAGCTATCTCATTATAATTTTTTCAGCAGCTGAAAAAAAAAAACTATTTTCTGTTTCAAATAATTTTAAATTCCTTTTTTGTTACTTGTTGGATATTTTTTAACAATTAAAATGATCAGTGTAATCCTTTTAACATTTTTGAGATTATTTTTAACATTATGAGCCTTAATTTTATAAATGAATCGGGATAAAGCCACTTTGTATTATTTTCAACTCTAAGAAGTTGTTGTCTTGCTCTAGACAATCCCAGGCAGGGCAGGAGGTTGAAAACCACTGCTCTCAAATGTATTCTGTGAAGGTTTTGTAAACTTGGATAAAGTGATAACCAGTACCATCTCTTTTCAAATATACCCTCTGTTCTCTTAATAGGTGCTGATACCAATCTCCCTCTTTGTATCAATTGAAATTGTCAAGATCTGTCAAGTTTACTTCATCCATCAGGATATGGATCTGTATGATGAGGAGACAGACTCTCACCTCCAGTGCCGAGCTCTTAATATCACTGAGGATCTTGGCCAGATGCAGTATATCTTTTCTGACAAGACGGGCACGCTGACAGAAAATAAGATGGTGTTTCGCCGTTGTACTGTTGCGGGTGTTGAGTATTCTCATGATGCCAATGGTGAGATACACCAGCACTAGAAACACACTCCACCAGCATACAAAAATATTGAACATTTTAAGTGTGTATGCACCACTATATTCAAATCCTATGATGTGCGCTTTTTCCTTGATTAGAAATAATTTAATTTGTAACCTGACTGATGCAACTGTTTTTGAATGTAGTGGGATTTTATAAACGTTTTTTTTTTTTTTTCTCAGCTCGACTTTAACAATTTGTTTTTTTTTCTCGTCTAGCTAGAAGAATTGCTATGTACCAAGAGATTGAGTCTGAGGAAGAAGAATGTACATCTCATGGTGGGACCCTGCCAAGACGGGACAGTGTGACCAGCCACCAAAGTGCCCGGGTAGTGCTGCGTTCTCAGAGTACAAAGTCCCATCGCAGGACAGGCAGCAGGGCGGAGGCCAAGCGAGCCAGCATCCTGTCTAAACACACAGCTTTTAGTAGCCCCATGGTCAGTACGTTTCATGGTCTTTCTGTCCTCATTCCCTGTCTGCTTTCTACTGATAAACCATTCTGTGTCCTGCAGGAGAAAGATATCACACCTGACCCTCAGCTACTGGACAAAGTCAATGAATGCAGCAGTCAGATGGACTTCATGCGCTTCCACAGCCAGCCGATTTCCCAGCTGCCTTCTGACCTTTCTGACATCATTGATTTCTTCATCGCTCTAACTATCTGTAACACGGTGGTGGTTTCCTCCCCCAACCAGCCCAGACAGAAGGTAAAACTCACCTCAGTTATTCACTTCATTCTGAACAGTCACTAAGCAACATGGGCCTTATTCTCTGTCCTAATTAACATTTATTCTTGTAAGACTGGCAATAAGCGAGATGATTTTATCTTTCACTGTATTTAGATGGACCCGCTGACAATTTAGGGTCCCTCTGTTTTTCTTTTTTAATATGTATCTCTTTAACCTATCTCCAATGTCTTTTGGAATGAAAATATTGCAGCTTTTTTTTAGGGTAAATAAGAATGTGATTTATTTATTTATTTGTTTGACTTAATGGGACATTTTATTTTACATGTAAATTATTTGTCCCTGGAGGCATCTAAACTGTGCCTGATTAATTTGCTTGTTGAAAGCAGTTGGAAAAGCAAGTGACAGTAGAAGGGGGTGATCGGGTTGTGTTTCAGCATTGTATGTTGTTTTTACCTGTGCGTTTACATTTTGAACACAATAACAAGCCTCAAATGAGCCATTATTAGATTGCTCCAAGTATAGGTGTTAAACAAAACTTCATTTCAACTGAATTAAATTGCAGTTTTGTGGAATTTAAATGATGCTGGCGGTTTCTTTTTCGCTGTTCATTTGCAGTTTCTCAAACTGCTTCCTTACGTTCATCTTTGTCTTGCTACTGACTTTAAAATGTCTGAAAAGCTGTGATTTATTAAAGGGAACAATAGCCAACCGTCTCTCTCCACTGATACTGTATCTTGCCAAAATATTACCATGAATATTTTGTTTTGGTTTTTTTTTTTATTATTATTTTCTTTACAACTTCAGAACCATTTCAGTTTTGACAATTAAAGTGCTTTTTTTGGTTCTAGTTTTCTTGAGTAAAACAATTTCAATAGTACAAAAACCTTTTAAAATATTCCCAAAGCCCCCCGCACGTAGCTGTTTGCCTGGATCTTTGATGTGCTCGATTCTCTCTGTTATATATCCGTGTTTTGTATTGTTTTCATGTGTCCCTGGGTGTGGTTGTCCTGTTCAGAGGTGACATCCTCTCCTCACCCCACCATGCACCAGCTCACTCATTCTGCCGGTCAGATGCACAGATATATTTGTTGACATTTTAACTTTATATTGTCGCTTATATTCTATATGTGTTTGTTTTAAGCTTATCTGATATGACCAAGCGAATATAACATATCCCATAGCCGTTAGGTTTTATATTGTTGATTTATTTTTTGTTTTCTATTTTTTTTGGCTGTGAGGGCTATTTTATTTTCCCTTCTTCATTGTAATAACTGATTTTGTTAAGATGCCCTTGTGGCCAGTCAGCCACCTGACTGATATTAATGTACAGTGGATGAGTGAGTCACCCTCTTTGCTATTGTCCTAGACCACAATGGCTAAATTTTATCAGAACTTAAGTCTTACAGAACTATATTTGTTTGTTTTTTTCTTGTTTCTTTTTTTGATTTACTATTTTACTGACACATTATATACATCATGAATTACTCATTTGGGTTTTGGCATCCGTAGCCTGGGAAAGTAAATTATACTTTTGTGTTTTTTGGCGTGATATGAACAATGGGAAATGTAACCACAATGTGCATGTCCACATGAAATCAATTTTCACTTGTTTTCAGGTTTTTGGGGCTGCTCTGGTCTTGAGGACATTGGGATTGATGGCACTCAATGTGCACAAGTCACCCTTACTCAGATTAAAATACACATCAACAATTAGATTATTATTCACGGCAGACATGAAAATCAGAACCTTGTGTGTTTCCCTTTTTCCAACGAGCAGCGCGGGATTATTGAGTTTGCCTTAATTGACATTGTAGGTCTTGCTGTTTCACATGCACATTGCAACATCAGTGATGTAAAGATAAGGTGTGCTCTCCTAATTAGAGGATTGTTGGGAAAAAAAAATGCATTGCTTGATGTTTTTCAAATTTGTGATAGACTCAATTAGTCCCCACTCCTTGCCTTTATTCCCCTCAGGTCCGGATGAGGTTTGAGCTGAAGTCTCCAGTCAAAACAATCGAAGACTTCATTAAACGTTTCACCCCCAGCCGCTTGACTTTAAGCTCCAACAGCAGCAGTTCCTCCA
Source organism: Fistularia commersonii (assembly GCF_037954325.1). Classification (NCBI taxonomy): domain Eukaryota; kingdom Metazoa; phylum Chordata; class Actinopteri; order Syngnathiformes; family Fistulariidae; genus Fistularia; species Fistularia commersonii. Next base: position 3,442,967 of record NC_141299.1, on the reverse strand, counting down.
GTCTCATCAACAGCCGCTCTTCAAACAAGGGCTACTCAGGTATGCTGTCTTCCCCCTCTGCAGACAGCACGCTCACTAAACTGGATGAAGAAGAGTCTCAGAAAGGCCTAGAAAATGCCTTTAGTCCTGTCCCACCCTGTTACGATGAAAAGGCCTGGAGCTTACAGGAGGCTGAACTGCGTTATGAGGCTGAGTCACCAGACGAGGCTGCACTGGTCTACGCGGCCAGGGCCTACAAGTGCACCCTTGTTGGACGTCTCCCTGACCAAGTGACTGTGGAACTGCCACATTTGGGGAAGTTGAGCTTTGAGCTGCTTCACACTTTGGGCTTTGACTCTACAAGAAAACGTATGTCTGTGGTGGTGCGACATCCTCTGACCAACCAGATTACAGTCTACACTAAAGGAGCAGACTCTGTCATCATGGACCTCATTAAACCCCTAGACACAGGTAGGACACAATCGCATGTTCTCTCTCCAGTTACAGTTAGCCATCCTTTAATTATTCCGTCCAGATAGGAGTTTCATGATCAATACACTGAGAATAAAATCTGAATTAATGAATACACTCCTGTTGACAGGATTCTGTGATGGGTTTTCAAGTGCTGACACTCATTAGAATTGATCAACCTTGCCTGGGAACAGGAGATTGCTATTTAATAATTTGCAACAATCTTAACGAGACTTGTGCTCAGTCATTTCAGCAATTTGAAATGGCTTTTTTAGTGGTTAGTTCTTCATCATTGATTATTTTCTAAACTGCAACTTTTTGGCAATGTATATTCTGGAAAATTGTCTTTACATATTTGGTTGCAATGTCTGGGGACTAACATGCCTAAACATGTTATGTATCACTCAGACTTACAGTCACCATCCTTAAGCCCAATCTATCATACGTTTCCAGTCGTAATATGTTATGTAAGAAATATTATTTTTGGAGCTAGTCGTTCCCATCTAACTTAATGTCAACTATGATTGGTCCCTTCAGAGTTCATTTATTTTCGTCTTTATGATGGCAAAACATTGTCCAGTGTTCTGATGGGAAGGTGTAGCAGCCTCTTAATATTGAAGGCATACAAAGAGAAGACACAGGCGCTGTTCGGCAATGCTCTACAAGGTCCATTTACCAGTCAATTCTCAAATGAAAACAAGGTTTGTTTTTCACTTCAGAAATAAAAGGTATCAAAAACAAAGCTTTTTTGCAATGTCATACCATTGCATTCACACGTGGGCTAGAGATACTGCACTGGGTTCTCAGGATGTTCTTCTAAAGTTTACTTTGACTCAAAAATAAACTTATTTGATCGCAGTAGTCAGGGCAAAGAACAAAATTAATATTACAATTATCAATTGCAAGTCTTTTTTTGTGGTAATCTCACATTTTCTGCACAGGTGTTTTTAGAAAAACTTGGCCACTTAAAATAAAACTTTTCTATCTTCTATACACATTTATTTATCTCATTTTACTGTCAGTTCTTGAAAAATTTTAACATTTAGACCTCTTGTCAGTTTATGGAGCTTCAAGTGAAAATTGAATCTCATCAACACATTTGTTTTCTTGTAAGAAGTTTTCTTCTCAAGTTTTTGTCTGTCACAGATTTTAAAAGGCTAGCTGCATAAACTGAGCAGTAAATTCTAAATCAGGAGTATTGGAAAATAGTTTTTAGAAGTCTTTAATCCTTTAATAAGTCGACTTAAATTTGTTTCTAGTCACTTGGAGTTGGGTCAGGTGGCAGGTAAGCCAGCTTGACAGACTGTAAATCTATGGATCTTTTGAAGCTGGGAACTAAAGCCCTGCAGGCCCCACGATCTAAAAAGCAAAACCCCAGGTGTTGAAGGAGTTTGCTCAGACCATGGTGATGGAGAGAGGGAAATTTCATTGGCATCGAGAAGTTTCTAGAAAGAGATCAGATGAATTAGGAAAGTCGACAACAGGGAAGGAGGTCTCTTGACCTCAACTTGAGACTTCATTGGACAATAGAAAGAACACTTTTAGGACCTCCTGAACCCAAAGGACATGTCCTCTGTGTAGAATGTTGAGCTGGAAGATTCTGTTAAGGTTACTGAGGTTGTTAAGATTTAGGATTCCAAGTTTTTTTTTGTGGCAAGGTACCAAGTGTTGATGATAGTGATGTGTCCAGAGATGTTAAAGGCGCTGAACACTGTTGGACTACTTAAGCTGACATGCCTCCTCAGTGTTGCTTTGAGCGCAAGGTCTTCGGCCAGGGACGACCAGGTTGCCTCATTTTCATTAAAGGTGACTGGAAGGTGTGTTCCAACAGAGTTCTGATTATTTGCAATCTTCACTGACAGTATTATTAGGTGCAATCCTGGGGAGAGTTAGGATTGATTCTCTATATCTGAAGGGTCTCAGTCATCTAGGTCATGGTTAACCATTGCCAAATTTTGTCGTGGCCAGTGGGCTTGTTTTTTTTCACTTTCATTTCATTAAGTTGCCCGTTGCCATTACAGTTACAAGATTTAACAAAGATAGCGGTCACCAGAGCAGTTTACAGCCAAGTGTGAATTCTTTTTCAAATACTACAGTAAACCTTTGCGGTTTAAATTATTCTCTGCACTTTTACCCATCATGTATAAACAATGATCAATGGTCTCTCATTTGGGAAGCAGATAGAGATTCAGTGTCTTTCTCACGACTCACCAACACTTTGACAGGCAAGAAGGAGCCTGCTCATAATAGCTGGGCGATTGCTCTTATGACCTTAGCACTGCTGCCCATAAATTAGAATTTCAAGCAGTTTGGGTGAGTATTGTCCGGAAATCAGTGGGTCGTATCCTACAGGTTGGATGGGAAGTACTGCCCCAAGTGAAGGGTCCAAACACCTGTAGTCTTGTTCACGATTGAGGGTAATGTAATATGGAGCAAGAACTGGACAGATGGAGCTTAGTGGCTCTGGATCTCAGTTGTCAGGGGCTTTATGGCCCTTGTAGAGCCACCCAAGGATAACTGGTCCAAGGGGGAAGAACCAGACAAAGTTCAGCTCAGAAAAGCCATCATAAAGAACTATGGACTGAGTGTGCCCTTGCTTGGATGAGGGTCATTGGGGCCCCCCTCTGCAGCCAGGCCTGGAGGCGGTGCTCGACTGCGAGTAGGACGGTCCAAGGGGGTCAGATGCAGTTTGAGCAGGATGGGGGCCAAAGGTGATGACCTTAGCTGTTCAATCCTCCGCTGGTTATAGCGACGTGGTACATTACCTCTCTAGCTGAGATGGAGCCTGAGCTGATGTTTGCAGCAAAGAGATTCTGGCTTGATGTAGTCAGACTTGCCACAATGCGCAGCTTGGGCAAGAGCTTGGCAGTGAGTTGTGTTTTGTAACGCCATGGAGAATGACTTCTGGACAGCCTCAAGGGGGTTCTGGTACACCATCTGGCTAAGATGGGCAAGCAGTGCAATGCCAACACTGGGGTGCTGCTAACATTGACTTGAGATGTGGGTGGGTTGGTAAGATGGAGTACTTCGAAGACACTTTACATGTAACATAGGTCTTTTAACTTATTTCAAGAAACCCAACTATCCCCCATGAGCAAACACTTAATGACAGTGTAAAGAAAAAATGCATTGTACCAGACAGAAACCTTGGACAGATCCAAGCTCAATGTGGGCAGCTTTCTGTTTTGTCCAGTCAGTTTAAAAAGAGAGCAAGACCCAGAAAGATGGAGTGCAAGAGTGAGATAGAGAGAAAGGGGGTGGGTATGAGGGTTGGATCAGACAGACACAATAGGTCTGATTAACACCAGTAGCATTGACAATTACATGGGAATCTTTGAAAAGTTGCAAAAAATAGCTTTAATATTCATCAGAGAAATAACATTGGTGGATGCCTGGCAGCTGTTTAAGCCACATCCAGTGGAAACCTCGGAAATGAGAGAGCCCGAGGACTCGGGAGAAGATATGAAATTACTATCAGATCACTGTCACGCATTGATAATGGTACACAAATGCAGACTGGATAGGAAGAGTGGAAGGAATGACTCGGTTGCATCATGGGATACCCCTTTGGCAGACTAAGTTTGACAGCATAAGTACAGGCTAGCCAACCCTAACCATAAGCTTTCTCAAAAACCGGGACCTTGAATAGCATTAAAAACCATTAAATTCTATGTCTAGAGGCAGCACAAAATACACTTGATGGGGTAAAGCATTGTCATTTGGAATTTAATTTGAATAGACTACATAAGGATTTAATATTTTTGACTGCAATAGTGTGATGATTGACCGCTGAAACCCCCCTAATTGGCTATTGTTTACGGAAGTCACAACACCGGACATTGAGCTTGGTGAAAGAGTGGAGAGTAGTGTTGTGTCTGTAAAATGGAAAAGTGTATTCTCAACAAAAGCGGATGGATGAAGGATTGTTCCGATGCTGGCGTTTTTGTAAAAAAAAAAAAAACTTTGCACAATGGGCATCGACGTGGTTAAATCGCAGTTAATATCATCATATGGTCATAAATTGGCTAAAGTCAGGCAGCAGTTGACTATGGTGGATTTTTTTGCTTGAACCAGCAAAGCAACTACTCGTTTCGCTAACACAACAGCTCCTGCTGCTCTGACCACCACCACCACTACAGTGCCACGATAAGTAGAGGACCAGCGACCTGCAGTTTGGTGCTCTGGTGTCTCTGATAGTGCTTCTCAGCTGTTTCAGGCAATTTTACCAACTAATATTGCTAATTCTTTTACATGTGGAAAGGACAAAATAACACAAAATATGTCCACACAAAATTTGTCCACACAAAATATTATTGCATTTGGACTTGCCCCACACTTCAGAAGATAAATTATTTCCACGGGGAAGTTGAGACCTGCAACATAACATAACAAAACTGCTGAGGCCCAGAGACTAGTCTGGGACCAGGTCAGAGCTTGCAGAAGTGTTCTCAAAGTACTACTGGTTTCTGTAGCCGCAGCCAGGACAAAATACATGATTTACCTTGATGAAGAGAGGAGGAGGTGGAAGCACTGAAAGAAAAAGGCTGTATGGACGGAGAAGTGTGTTTACCCTCAGAAGGATGCTGATGAACTTTTTGACAAAGCTGAAAACCACAAAGGTAGTACACTCATGGCTCAAATGATCACATCAAATACTCAAAGGAGGAGATAAAGGACAAATGCTTGGAACTGAAAAACTTTGAGATAGAGTTGGATCAAAAAGGAATTAAACTAAGAAATACGCACTAGTAATCAAATTCAAATTAAAATTCAAGTGCTTCTTTAGTTCCATTGTCACTCAGAAAGTCATATATGCTAGTTTGTGAAGGCTATCCCAGGTACAAATGATTGCATTATTATAAATAAATGTATCTACAGTTGGACATGGGTATTAAATTAGTTTAAAGCGGCATTAAAAAGGACATTAGAAAGCATGAAATTCGATTAGCTGATACTCACAAAAACCCTTAAAAAGGAACGTTTAAGCCTATTCTTAAACAAAGAGAGGGTGTCCGCCCCTGGATCGTGATTGGAAGACAGTTCCACAGAAGAGGAGCTTGGTAACTGAATGGTCTGATTCCCTTTCTGCTTTTAGAAGCTCTAGGGAGGAAACCAGACTCGCAACCACAAGTAGCCAGGGAAGACCCAGTGCACACTGGAGGAACTGTCTTTTGGTTAGCATGGGAATTCCTTGGAATTCCCCTGAAGAGCTGGATGAAATGGCTGGGGAGAGGGAAGTCTAGGCCTCTACTTCATCTAATGCGCCTGCGATCCGACCCCAGATAAGTGGCAGACAATGGATTGATCAATGGATCGATCAATCGCTGGGCATCTGCTGTCATGCAAACACTGCATGAGATAGCTGTGGTGGAAAAAAGGGAGCTGAGCCAGAAAGAAATAAAAATCAAAATTTTCCATTCCATCCGCATCACAACTTACTCATAGTCTTGAACTTTGGGTCATGACTGAATGATCAAGGTCGAGGATACAAGCAGCCGAAATTACCTCCCGGGCTCATATTGTATATCCTTCTAGCCTGGGAACAACTTGGAGTGCTAAAGGAAGCACTTGGGTGTATCACTTGAGACAGCGATGTCTGGTTTGACCTCCTCAGCCAGCTAGTATTGTGGCTCAGCCCCAGGGGGCTTTCAGGGGTATCAGATATCATGGGTTTTACAGTAGATGAATTAATCCAAAATGTCTCCTGTGCTGATATACAGGGAGATATACAATTTATCATTTTGGGGCACTTTAATTTTTTTGAGGTTGTTTATTCCAACATACATCAAGGAATCTCTTGGAGTTCTTCCATTTCACTTCTTTTCTAACTGGTGATGCAAATCTCTGGTTATTCTATTTGCCCTTATTTCCAGCAAAAAGATTGATCATCTGTCTTTTCTACAGTAAATATCTATCTAGTACTCGTATAGATGTTCAGGGTCATTGTGACCAGCTATAATTCAATTTTATGATATTGTGTCGGGAGTAGGTATGACATTTTCTTGGAAAACTTATCATTAGAATCTCACACTACTCCAGTAAATTTAAAGCTCTGTCAATGAAGTAAAGTTACAGTTACAGGACAGAATGGTTTAGGATTTGTTCCCCAAAAACATATATTGTTGAGTTTTTATTTAAAAGACAAATACACTCCTTTTCATTTCACCCGCTCCATTCAGGGGTTACCAGAGCAAATAACTTCCTCAATCTAACTTTACTCTCTGTAAAAAAAAATGTGTATATATATATATATATATATATATATATTACACTACACAGTGTTAATTCTAGCAGAGTGGATATATTGTGTCTTCACATGCTTTTATTAGCCTCCAAAGAAAAACATTTTTATTCCTTTTAAATAAAAGCTTCCTGTCAGTTTCAAATGCATGATCAGAGAGTCCCATCCGTCCGTTAGAGGCAGATTAGTTTAGATGCAGGAATTTCAGTCTCACAGAAAAAAAAAACTGAAAGGCTAAATCTCTTTCTATACTGAACGAAGTCATTTGCTGGTTAACACCAGCAAATGTAGGAAAGGAGATGTTGTTCTGGAGCATTTTTACAAAGTTCTTTTCTCAGAGAAATATCAGTGTTTTGTTGTATTGATTTTCTGTGATGAGGATAAAGCTGGTCTCTTGTGTTCTGATTTTTAATCATTCTAATGCCCATAACGGAGAGGTTTATGAGCACAGTGTCCCAATCTCAAAATCTTTTTATTCATTTGAAATTTGCTGGGTGGTGCTGATAGCTGGGGGAGAGAGTTAGTGTTAGAATAGAATAGAATAGAATAGAATAGAATAGATGACATATCAAGATCATGAAATTAAAACCTCTATTTTGCTCAGTTCTATGAAAAACATTCTTTTCTGTTTTGCATTGCCAGCAGGTTATGTCTTTAAATGCTCATTTATACTGTGATAAGTACTGATTATTTGCATGCTACTCTACTGTTTATGTCACCTGTAGAACCTTTATCATTGTTTTCATCATCAGCATGATTTGATTTCTACCCCTAGTCACCATTTGGATTCTCTAATTGCTTAGATACTGTTGTTTGTTTTAACAGTGGTTTTAGCACAGGATCCCTCAATAAAAAAAAACAAAACAAAAAAAAAACAAAACTAAAACCGTTGCTGCAAAAGACAAGAAAAACCACCAGCTAGTATGTGAAAAGGTTGGAGCAGAGATATTATCAGGCAAAGTGCCGTGACTTTGCTTGTGAGGTGGAAGCCGAAAGACCACCAGAAGAATTTTGATTGGACTGAAATTCCGTAATAAAGATTTTTTGTGAAAATGCGACAAACTTGGACATTCAAATGGATTTTTACTTTTATGCATTGCTCGAAAAATAAATGTGTACAGTGTAATTTGGAGGGTTATTTGATGCTATCAGTTCTTTTCAAATTCAGGGATAATGTTCCTCTTTTATCAATAACATAATTATCTGTGTGATTCAACAAAGGCTGCCTTAATAATGATTCTTGATTTTTAAGATAAATTATAGTTTTATGTTAATTTGTTACAATTAGTTCAAAAAGGGTGGCGTTTCTATGTGTAACTGCCAAAGCTGTGTGGTATTAGTTGGATTAGAAGCTTGTCGTTTTGGCTGAAGCGTCTGTGTCAGGAGGCTGATAAAACCAGTCTGTTTGCACCCTGTATCCCTGCCAGAAGATATCTGAAAAGCAGTGCCAGGCACTACAGGCAAGACTCTAATACTAAACACGATGCTTAAAATTACTGGTACAATATCAGACAAAATCATTTTTGAATATTTTTGTCAAAATATTTTTAATATTTGGTAGCATTAGTAAGTAAAGAATCTGTAAAATGCTCTATGATAAAGATGGTTCAAATTTATGCCAAGAAAGGTATCAAAAGACACATAACTTGAAAAAAAGAATTAGGCAATAGGGAATTTAAAAGATAGATTTAAGGACAACCTTAAGTAGAACTAATTTACGGATGTGAAATTGAATGTTGATCTTTTCTCTATGAAAAGATGTTTGGGTATTTATTCATATTCACTTTGTCTTTTCTGATTTCTTAAGGTAACTCAAAAGGGAAACGCCAAAAAAAGATTGTCTACAGGACCCAGAACTACCTGAATCTCTATGCTGCTGATGGCCTTCGCACACTGTGCATTGCAAAAAAGGTAATAAGGATGGAAGAACCCCTCCCGCCATTGAACATCTAAAGAAGGTGGGGATGACGAATCTAAGTAGATGTTTGACAGCTTAAATTTGAGGCTCTAAGCAGATGATCACTTGGTCCAGCGTTTCCAAAGTCAGATTCTTTGTGACTCAGATGCAATCTGTGCCCCTTTCCCAGGCTGCTAATGTATTCTTGCACAAGTCAGGCTCTACATATCCTGCAATTGCAATGCCTGTCATTGAACTTCTTTTCTCTTAAGATAAGATAAACTTTATTAATCCCCATAGGGGAACTCCCTTTGTCACAGCACCGTAACAGTTTTAATGTCAAAAATAAATATGAATATATATATAGAGAGAAACAGTTTGAAGACATCTACAAATAAAGCAAGACATCTACAAATAAAGAGACCACAGGGAGAACAACAACAGCAGCAACATCAGGGATAAGAACTGACAACAGAATGGAACAGTAAGGGTGAAAAATAGACAACACGAACTAAACAACAGTATAAATAGAATGACAATAGCAATTGGCAAAACAAAAATAAGCAGGATGCGTGCGGGCTGGGACCAACAAGGATAGAACCAACTTTCATCAGTCTCCTATGCAGACTCCTCCACCATGTAAAATCAATGGTAGCTAATCCAATAGTTAAATGTCTCTATAGGTCTTTACCTTACACGCTTTTGGCCAGTATGTTGTAAGAAGCTGCTGTGTGTTTATTTCAGAATCTAAGCAAAGAGGAATATGCCTGCTGGCTGCAACGTCACCTGGAGGCTGAGACGGCCATCCAGGGAAGAGAAGAAAAGCTCTTTGAGTCGGCCCTACGTCTGGAGACAAACCTTCAGCTTTTGGGTAATTGGTTGACAGTGTTCTTATAAAAGGAGTTTTCCCACCAGCTGTGATTACAATTTAATTTAAAATCTTAGAAATATAATTGGTTCTCCTCTATCTCATGTTGGTATTTCTCATAACGTTAAAATTATACCCACAGGCGCGACAGGAATTGAAGACCGGTTGCAGGATGGTGTGCCTGAAACTATAGCTTCTCTGCGGAAGGCTGGCCTGCAGATATGGGTGCTGACAGGTGACAAACAGGAAACGGCCATTAATATCGCATATGCCTGCAAGCTGCTTGACCCAGAGGAAGAGATCTTGACACTGAATGCTGATTCTCAGGTGGGTGGATGCTAGAAAGATTTCAATGAATCAAAGGTTAAAGACTGTAAAATTCACATTTTGACGGTGCCTTCACTTTCTCCAAAAGAATATTTGGGGTCAAATATACCCAGCACTGCTTCTATTTCCCAAATAGTCATTTTTAGAAACATGCTAATCACCTTTTGTAAGTAAGATGAGATGGTGGAACACCTTTCTCTCGGACTATCATTTGAAACAACACAATAGATCTCTTTTGCATGAAGATGTCAAAATGTAATTCATTTGCAGAACTTAAGTGTCAAAACGACATTTTTTGCATTATGCCTCATTATTGTTTGGTTCCTCACAGTCTGTGCTTGTAACTTTTAAAATTACAAGACCCAACAGAAACTAAGCAAACTACAATGGGGTGTTTGTGAACTTTAGAGGTAAAGTTATTTGGCATACTTACATTTGGAAAAGACTGAATTGTTACCTTTGAATAACTATTGACAGCCATGTCAAGCTAAGAAGCTGTTGGCAGTCTCAAACGCTGCATGTGTTCCACATTTACAGTCCAAGACAATAATTAATTTATTTTTAAGAGATTTAAAGAAGGTTTAATATCAAGCAAATTATTTTCCTTATCCTGTACTCAAACCTATGTTGTGGTTTGTGTTACAACCAGGAGGCGTGCACATTGCTGTTAGAGGAGAGTTTACACTACATCCAGGCCAAATTCCTCTGCAGCTCTCCAGACCAAGCTCCAAGGGCCTTTCAGGCTAATTCTTCCCCCTTCAAGATCTATCAATCCTCATCGCCATCATCATGTTCTTACTCTCCTTTCACTGTGCACCGGCTTGGCCTGGTTATTGATGGGCGTACCTTGGCCTATGCCCTGGACAAGACCTTGGAAGACAAGTTCCTGGCTATTGCAAGGAGTTGCCGGTCAGTGATCTGCTGTCGTTCAACTCCGTTGCAGAAGAGCATGGTTGTCAAGCTGGTGCGAAACAAGCTGAAGGTCATGACCTTGGCTATAGGTGAGTAAATGATCAAGAGAAGCCACTTTGACCAACATTGAAAAAGATTAAAAAGAAAACTTTGTATGTACCTATGGTCAAAATGATTTCCGTCTTTCGTCTAGATTTGTGTGAGTACAATGTTGTGCGTGCGTGTGTGTGTCAATACAGTGTGTGTGTGTATATATGTATACACAAACAAAACAAAAACACCCCATAAACACGATACTTGATTATGAATTGTGAATTGTCACGAGTTGTGCTATATTGTTAAAGCATCGTTGAGGTAAAAACAGGAAAATGACCAATGCCAATTTTCAACATAATGAAGAGTTCCCAACTTGACTCCTCAGTCGGTATTAAAATCGTCCAACTTCCCAGTTCTATTTATAACCATAAACATTCCCCTTACCTTCCTAGATATTTTCTAAAACCCAACTTTAACATCTATGACACAGTTGGCAAAATTGCTGAGGTGTTCAGTCTTTAAATGTATTTGAAGGGGAGCACACTCATGCATAGTTTTTTTTTTGTTTTTTGTTTTTTTTTATTGCTAGAGGTCAGCCAGGCATTTTTCTGTCATTGCTATAGGAAGGAAGCATTGCAGTTGTTTCTTATAACCTATCAGTGGGACAGCAGATAAGGGGAAGGTTGCTCTCAGAACACTAATGTTAGCATTTTCAAACCCCATCAGCTTGTAATTCCACTGTATAGTATGATATACCTGTCAATCATATTTTACTACCTGGCTATGATTATTGTAATAAATTAGCCTGCTGCATAATTTTGGACTGTGGGAGGAAACCGGCGAATACCCACGAAAACCATGCAATCTCCACACAGGCAGGGCCTCTGTCGGAATAAAACCAGGGTCCTGGAAACGCTAACCACTGCTGCTACTGCTACTACACTACTTGCTATCGATGCAAAACTAAAATGCAGGATACATCGTAATTTTTTTCTGCAAGCACCCTTTTGAGGAATTTGGATCCTAAATACACCTTCAACATTAGTGTCACTGCTATCACAATTATAATGGAAACTCAGAGATGACTATTTTTAATGTTGTGTCATTGTTTAACATAAGGTCTGTTGATATACAATAGTGATAGCAATCATTTTCCTTCAATTAACAAACCACGTACTTTGGCCAGACCCTTCAAAGAATTTAATGTCTTAAGACTTCAGCTGACTAGGTTTTTGTATTTATAAGTTGCCTTTGTAGCTTTTATTCCCTAACCATTTTCAGTTTGAAGACATTTCTCTGTCCTATTTCTGGGTTCATTTGGCAGATTAGCCATTTGTGTCTGTTGCAGCTGTTCATGGTTAGACAGAATAGGTTACTGTAACCCACTCTTGTAAATTTTGGGGGGTTTTTGGAGGGTTTGGGGGTTTAGACTTAAATATAATGAGCAACAGATTTGCTGTCACTAAGTATTGATTCTTCAGACAAATTGGATTTTTCTTGTATTATGTTACCACAGCAGCAATCACACACTCACCCAGGTTAAAGATTGGCTCTTAACCCATAATGAAACCTCATTATGACAGCAACACACATGGCGTTCTACACGAGGGTCAGAAAATCTTATGCTCGTGATTTCTGCCACATGATATATTATTACATTTTCAAGGTTTTAACCAATAAACTGGTAAGACTATATTTACTCATCGAAACAGACATTTTGCGAAGCCACTTCTTGCCAACACCAATTGAGGTCCCTCTTTCACCAGCGCACAGACCCACTTATAATGTCATGAGTGCACTTTACAAATGAATCATTGCATTTTGTATTCCCTTTCTAAAGGACCTTTTCCATCTTTCTGTAGGTGATGGGGCCAATGATGTCAGTATGATCCAGGTAGCTGATGTGGGCGTGGGGATATCAGGACAGGAGGGCATGCAGGTAAATGCTCAAAACAAAACTTAACAAAAAAAAAAAAAAAATTAAGAGAAAGAAAGGAGGTTTATAAAGACAAATACAGACTTTCTTTTTGCATAGTTGATAGGTTGTAAGTCCCTTCCGTAAGTGTATATGTGTTTGTGTGTGTCTCAGTCACCATTCTTACACCTCCTCTGATGAGGATTGCTTGTACTGCTGAGTCAGGCAACTATGTCTTGGGGAAAAGCATTACTCTTTCTCACTAGATCACTAGATGCATTTAGCAGGGTTTTTAGACCCATCCGGGGACTGCAGCAGAACCCACTCCACCCACCCTCTATACAAACGGACACAGTAATTGTTCTGGGAAGGTGATCTTACATGATGGAGATTCCCAATTAAGCTAGTGGTGTTTGTGCAGGCCTAATTCTTTGCAGGATATCTGTTAAAGTCTCAACATTCTGTCTTCAACTAGACTGCTAACTTAATCATTGTAAATCAAATTTTCTCTTAATTGGACAGTGGTCACTGCTCAGCACTACGTAGTGTGCTGAGTCGCACATTTTTGTGCTCAGGCCACTACATTATGATTAACAGAGGCTTCATTTTTTATGAGCACACTCCACATGCAGTCATTCAAAGCCAGTTATTCGAGCACAACAGAACTAAGCACAAACAAGACATCTGCTATTAGATTTATAGTTCAATCATGTTGGATAACACTCACTAAACTGCAATTTACACCTACAATGTGTGAGTTGGAAACTCAAAGCTTGACTCAACTTTAACTTGAACATCCTGCCAATACTATTTACATTTCTAATTCTGTGTAAATTGTAAATTTCCCTGCACCGTTATATCCGGTTAATACTGTGTGTTAATTTTTATTTATTTATCAAAACCTAAATGGATGTACTTTAGTTGGAAAAGTAAGAATTTAATTGTACAGGGAAACACGTTTTCAGGCAGGACACATGACAACAAACACTTCTTGAATCTTGAACTGATACCTGAGATTTGTCATAAACCTTAGTGGCACCTTTTAATATGCAAGTTAAACCCAAGTTAAACTTGGGCTGACATGAGGGAGGATTATGTTTCAGATGTCAATGTATGAAACTTACAGATTCTTGTGGTTGACACAATGACTCCCAAAAAGTTGACCAACCATTAAATCTTTTATCTTATTTGGAAAGATTATATCCACCAAAGATTTATTAAGCTGAAGAAAGCGAAACTGGGCCAGCAGTGGTCATTTCCTGCCTGTCAGTGTGTTTTTCTTGTGGTGTTTCACAGGCGGTGATGGCAAGTGACTTTGCTCTTCCACGTTTCCGGTATCTCCAGAAGCTTCTACTGGTGCATGGACACTGGTGCTATTCCAGACTGGCCAACATGATTCTATACTTCTTCTACAAGAATGCTGTAAATTACTTTCACGACACTTCACACATACAGTTTTCAGTACGATGGGTTAGAGGCAAGTTTTGGATCATAAAACAATAGCACAGTGTTCCCTAATTGACATGTCATCAATTGCAATAAGAAGAATCATAGACATGGAATGTTCACTGGAATAGAGATGATGTAAGCAAGCATAAAAGGTTGTATTTGTTGATTAAATGGGACGCATCAGCAACCTACTGTAAAATACAACATTTTCACCCCAGATATTTATTGAAAACTGATTATTGAAGTAAACCATTCTAAATATTTATTGAAATGAAACATTTTGTTCTGATATATATCTTATTGACTTACTTTTGAAAAGCGATAGACTGGGGCTGGGAAAATATAATGGAATTAATATAGAAATATTCAGAAGGCCTCACCCAATATCTATGTTTACCACAGTATTTACTCAACACAAATAAAGTTATTTTGCTCCCAGCATAATGGAGAAATTTGTTTAATACTTGTGAAAGAGGCCTGAATATCTCATTTATTTCTTGATGAATTTGAGGCAAATTCTTGTTGACATTCAGTTAATTTCTTATAGCATTTTCAGATCATGTATTGATTATTATGCACTTAGATGTTTATTTTTCATACCCAATGTTAATGTTGTAATTGTGTTTAATATAATATCAATGTATGATATGATAAGACTAATAAAACTATATAAAGAAGATTCATTTGATTGTTTTCCCAAGTCTGATCATATTTGAATGTAACGTAAAGCTACATACCATAGTTTTCAGTATAAAACAATATCTACAGCATAGCAATATCACAGTTTTGACAGTCACCACTTCTCTGACTTAGGAAATGGATTTGGTTGAAATACTGTCTTCTCATGCAAATCCATCCTTATGTTCCCACAGATGTTTGTCGCGCTCATCTTCTGGTATCAGTTCTACTGTGGATTCTCAGGTTCAGCCATGATTGACCAGTGGTATCTTATCTTCTTCAACCTGATGTTTTCTGCCTTCCCACAACTCATCACTGGCACTCTTGACAAAGACGTGTCAGCTGAGACTCTGCAACATCTACCTCATCTCTATTTGAACGGCCAGAACTCTGAGGTCTCTCCTAGTGGTCCTACAGTATCTGCCCTTTTTTCTGTAACTGTCCATATAGTTGAAAAGATGCACATTTTATACCTGACATTATATAACATTTTAAATCCCTTTTTTGACACATTCATGGTTTGTAAAATATTATGATCTAGCATGCATTCACCTTTTTATATCGCAGAAGTTAACACACGCAACACTTTTAACACAGCCTCTTTTACTCTCATCATGTTGTTACACATCTGTCCTTTCCAGCAAAACTTAACTTAAGAACATTTTACTTAGTTTTACTGATTTAAGGCTCGGGGGAAAGCCTTGGAGCAGAAGTATTACATTTTGAGGTAGCCAATCCAGCCTTAAAAGAACTATAACGTTCTCAGGAACCCTATATCTCAGGAATCACTTGAATTTCTTCAAATATGCCACAAAAATACCATTGGACTCAAAGATTTACTCATAAGAATATCATGGTGTAATCTGGATCATGTGACCTTACGCCCATTTTATTCTTATTACTGCCAGGGAACAGTTTTATTACATCAGGTTTTTCCCCATGTATCAAAAATGTATACACTAATTCACATTTTTAAATTATTTGCACAGATGTATTTAAGGATAAGATTGAGACTTTTAATATCCTAAATGTTGAAGGTAAACTTCATTGTGTCGATGAAATAACTTTCTGTGCATTATTTAATGCTGCAACTCCAGTGGGAAGATGGTGAGCATAATTCCTATCCATCTTTTCTGTCTAGGTTAGAGAAAGCTTTTTGTTTTGTGTTTTCTTTGGAGAAATTCAAGCAAGATGGGGTTCTGGACATCAGAAAATATTATTTGAAATTTTCCATTTTTCCTGTCTCACTATTTTATTGATTGGCAGTATAAAGGGGGAACAGCTCAGCTTCAACTGTGATTGAGCAACAAATTTAAAGTTCAGTGAATAAAGTATGATTTGTGATACAGTATATGACCGTAAATCTCTGGATTTATGTTACAGGAATATAAGCCATATATGTTCTGGATGAACATGATTGATGCATTCTACCAAAGTCTGATCTGCTTCTTCATACCTTATTTTGTGAGTATTGGCATTTCCACCAGCCTATAAATGCTTAATAATTCTTGTTACACTCTCCACCTCTTACCTACCGTTCCTCCTCTTGTCTCCAGGCCTATGCTGATTCTGATGTCGATCTGTTTACATGGGGAACTCCCATCACCACCCTTGCATTATTCACTATTCTGCTGCACTTGGGCATTGAAACTAAGACCTGGGTAAGAGACTTTACTTGAGACTTGTTGAGGTGGGATTTGTTTAAATGTTTATTTATTTACTTTTTCTTATTTACTTATTTTTTGCATCTGGTATCTCACAACGTCACGGCGTTTCTTACTCATACTTGTATTTTGGCTTTGTTTGGTGCTGCAGTGGCTGAACAAAGATATTCGACGCTGGCCGATTAGGTCGAACAAAAAGGAAAAATTTACAATCCTGGATTGAACTAGTTTTTCCACTATTCTGAGGATGTAAATTTACTATGACGAAGTTTTTCACATTAAAGGTGTATTTTTTACTTAGTGACTTTCTGGACATAAAGACAGAAGTATTCACAAAAAAGGCACAGTCATCTAAAGATAAACGTTTCTGCTGTTTTAGCCACAGTGGCAGGTACTTCATCCTTCGGCCACGCAGAAATAAAAAGGCATGATTCATAAGAGGCTGTGAAGGTTAAAGGTGTGTGACAGCAGGCAGCATGCATTTTCTCCACACATACAGAAATTGTGATGGTGTAATTAGTTATCCAGTGTTATGTCTTGAGGGACAATACTGCTGCAAGACTCTGACTAATGTTCACTGTCACATGTCAGAAGGTCAACTTGAGGATAATACATGGGACCAGACGACATTCATGATGTTTTTCTTCCTTGCATTTCTTCCTAATTGGATTAAAATACTTGCTTAAAGGAACAATACTGTTCTTGCAACCAGATCCATAATAGAATGTTCAAATACTGTAGTCATAATTAAAAAGCATGTCCAGAATTACAAATGAAATGGTGATTACTCCTCAGTAAAAGTCAAGAATGCATGAACATTTATCATATCAAAAAGACAAAATGTGGATGTCACGTACTTCAGTTTAATCTTAGTTTTTTGACTTGAACCTTTTCAGTTCCATCTTACCTTTTTACGAGTCGAATTAGACAGAGAATTGAATTAGAAGAGACGCACCCCCACACTCTGATGCTGCCACCGCTGTATTTGACAGTGGGGATGGAGTTTTAAGCGTGGTGTGACATGTGGGTGTTCCACCACTCATAGCGTTTTGCATTTAGGACAAAGATTTCAATTTTGGTCTCATCTGACTAAATCACCCTCTGGCAAACTGCAAACAAGGCTTTTGATGGTTTTCTTTTTTCAATGGCTTTCTTCTCGCTACTTACCAATAAAGGCCAGATTTGTGCAGTGCACAACAAAACATTGTCCTTTGGCCAGATTCCTCCACCTGAGCTGTGGATCTCTGCAGTTAATCCAAATTTTTTTATATTTCTTCAAAAAAAAAAAAAAATCATGTATAATTTTCTAATTTTCTTTGCACATCACAAATGTGCACCACTTTTTCTATCACATAAAATTCCAATACATTTATGTTTGTGGTTTGTTTGTAACGTTACAAAATGTAGAAAAGTTCGAGGGTATAAGTACTTTTGCAAGCCACTGTATTTCTCTTGTCTCTGCTTTGAAAATAGAGATAAACGTGCAGTTGCAGTGATCGTTCAGCATCCAGCACTTAATTTAATGTCTGTTTCTGTTTCTCATATACGTGAGATTAATTCTCTCAGGCACATTATTTTAGCTGCACCAATGTGGATGATCTTACCTGTTAAAAGTTAGCAGTAAATTGAAAACGTAGAAGTCCAGAAATGCATGCATGAGGTAGAAGTATGGGTGTGTGAGCCCACCGTGGTATATGGCACCACTGAGTTATAGAAAGATTTATATAGTTATCAACCACAGCGGCACTTTGTAATGGTTGCAAAAGATATTGTAGCGCATGTCTAAATGAATATCATATCTATACAGTGCTACAAGGTGTTTATTCTTATGTAGCGATCAAATATCCATCCGCCCATACATCTTTTTCCGTTTATACGGGATTGGGTCGCAGAGCCAGCAGCCGAAGCAAAGAGGCCATGATCTCCCTCTCACTTGGTCCAGCTCGTCCGGGGGGAGGGTGACATATACAACAACTATAATTAACTACATATATATATATATACAGCTATAGTTCTATATAGTTGAATATAGTTGTTCAGTTTGTTTTGTCAAAAATATGTTGGAAAACAGTTTTTCTTACTCCTGTACTCCTGCAGACCTGGATGAACTGGCTGTCTATCACCTTTAGTGTGACGTTATTCTTCACCGTGGCTTTATGCTACAACGCTTCCTGCCCCACCTGCTACTCCCCATCCAACCCCTACTGGACCATGCAGCAGTTACTCCAGGACCCCCTTTTTTACCTGCTTTGTGTCATCACGCCTGCAGCAGCACTGCTGCCCAGGTATACTCATCTTCATTTATTCCTGACTTATAGTTGTGTGATTCAGGAATAAATTGATATAACAGTATTTTGAAGTCACCATTTCAATGTGAATGGAAAGATACCTGTCATATACACCTGTCATAACAACACTACTCCCTAAAATATTGAGTGGTTTAATTCCTCTTGTTCATTTTCATGTACAACTTTTACACTAACACATACCTGAGTAAAACCTGAGTTTTAAATATACAATTTTGTAAATATGGATTTTATTTCTTTTTTGCTCTTTTTTGCATACTTTCTTCATCATTTATACATAATTCACTGCTAACTTTCAGGTACTTTCCTATACATATAATCAGGGCATTTGTTGCATATTTAAGGAAAGGTTTGCCTAAATTTTAGACAGTACAATGAGCGGTACAGAGAATCCATATTTCAAGATCATTTTATTCAAATTGTAAAATTTTTTATTATGTTTATATATTTTTTAGGATTTGCTCATTTTAAATGTGTTGGCTTTTCACTGATGATTTACTCAGTGCATTATACAATGACTGACATGAGGTTTTTCTTTGGGTGTTGTGGTAACACAAAAAAAAATCCATAATCCAATATCACATTGTGATGGTATTTGATAAATTCTCATCTGTTGACCAGCTCTAGCTTGACTAAACGCTTTTGCTCCACTCTCAAAAATGTTTGATTCCTTTTCTGTTATTGATACAGATACTGTTTGTGTTCATCCCAGACGCCTGACATTCTTCTCTTGAACAGCAGTGATGTCTGGATCTGTTTTTCTTTTCAGATATTTCTACAGGGCGTGCCAAGGCACGCTATTTCCCAGCCCGATTCAAGTTGGAAGGCAGTTGGATAAACTCCCCCCTGAAACCCATAGGAACATCCTCAGCCTGAGCAGGGTCAAGGTGGGCTCATCCCTCAGCCCACAGCCTCCCTTCCTTTCCCTCACAAAGCCCTCCCCCAAACTCTGCAAAAATAAAGACCCAATGAGTCTCCCCAACTGTCAGGGATCGCAGGCTCTCGCCTCACAAACAGATGAAAAGCAGAGCCTTAGAAGCCACCCAGGGCCGGCAGACAGTGAGAAACGCTTCTCAAATCTTTACACATTGGTTCCCAAAGAAGTAGACTCTCTTCCTTATACCAAAGACTGTTCTGCGGTCCCAAGGGATCCACAGTCCCCTCCCACCAAAGATTCCTTTAAGGAGCTGTCTGATCAGAGTCTGTCTAGCTGGCACACTTCTACGCCCGTGCCAACACATTTAGACAGCGTTCAGCTGAGCAGCAGCGTCCCACACTGTGTCAAATACACCAGAAACTTAGAGGAAAGACTTCAGGTGGACCACAGCATTCATCTTCCCCACAGGACGGAGCAGGAGGCCGAGCAGCCGCTGCACACCATGCTGTGATGTTGGAACTATGCTACCCAGACCCACTTTGCACGATAGATTGTTTTTAAATGAAATGCTATTGTATTTTTTTTTTTTTTGTAGGAGAGTCTTTTATAAATGCTACAAAATAGGTACTTTATATTATGGATGTATAAAGTTAATTTTATTTTTGAGGTTTGGGACAATGGTGAACTGGAAAGTCTCCTGTTTGTTGTTTAATGCTGGGAAACTTAACATCTCAAAAAGGATCCATCTCAGTTCTCGATCAGGTTTTCAGTGCGATCACACGCAGAGCAGTGTGTTCCCTCCCATTCCTTCTGTCTGCGTGGGGTATAAACCATTCCAGCCTTGTTTTCTTATGCCACTGTGGCCTTGACTGTGTTGGTTTGGCTCAGAAGAGATCTTTTATGTGTTTTAAATCCCTGTCGGAAAACGTTCAAGTTTTCAAGAGTAAGCAAAAAGTGACAAAGGTTCAGTTAATTTATCAATCAGCTGGATTTGATATCTTTCTGTATGAGAGTTCATGTGATTGAATTATTCCTTCAGCTGGAAACTTTTATGACATTATCAAGTACAAGGTGCATGCACAAAGAAAATGCAATTTCATACTCTTGATATGGCAAGGACCTACCAGAAATTATGCTCGGTATGAGTGAGTGTGTGCGTGGGTGCTTGTGTATATTTCATCTGGTTTAGGGGTGTTAGCTAGTTTTTTATCGCAAGAAGAGTTTGTTTTCGAGCAGATAAATCTAGGCATGAGGATCACATGCCCGTCTATGTTATATAAACTTGGAGCCATAAAAGTCTTAGCTTAGTGTTGTGATAAAAATAAAATGTAAACTTAAAAAAGAAAAACTCAATTCCAATGGTCCAAAAAAAAAAAAATCCAAGCACCAAGTGTTTTTTGACAAAATTTGAATTATGGAAAAGTGACTTCCTGTTGACTGTTAGTTATATGGCGACCTCAGTGACAACAAACTTTCAGGAAGTTGCTGAGCCCTGCACAGAATCGCACTCGGCATCATTATTATTGTACCCTTTTGGTAAAACGGTTTCCCGTTTTTATAGAATTCCATCCCCTGGGAGGGTTTTCCTCAAAGCTGGCTAACTCTTGACTAACATACTGAGTAAAACCCAGAACAGCTGTTTTCCTTTTGGTCCATGTTTTGAAGAGATGCAGGTTTTTCTCAGCGATGAATCAATGTTTACAGTTGAGCGGGTCTCAAGGAATACCCCTATGACTTAAGTCAAGGAAGCATATTATAAACCTTATGCTCAAAGTTGGGATAGAAGAGCCAAAAACAAGCTACCCTCAAAAATATTTGCTAAAATTTGGTTGGCTTGACAGGTTTTTAATTGTTTTTTTTTAACATATCCTGTAATGTAATATCCTGAATCTAAAAAAAAACAACTTTTTTTTTTTTTTTTCAGCTGGAGTGCAACTAAACCAAATGCTCATTGCTATTTCCAAAGCCAAATTATTTGAAAGCACTTTGAAATTTCACAATTCCAAATGTCCTTGCTGTCAACCTGATACCTACTCGGATATAGCATTAAGAGAAAGTATTGTAAAAGTTGGTATAATGTCATGATCTGATTGAATTTTCTACATCTTAAGTAAGAGCACCTTGAATATTTTTACTGTTTTCTACTTGTTGGAGTGCATCTTTGTACATTTTTTCATTTACCAAAGATCATATATATTTCCATATATTTCTGAGCAATCATATGTGCCTTAACACTGGATAATAAATTACAAATCTAAGCGTGTGGTCTCGCTGCTGAAGTTGTATTTGTGTTACAGTGGTCTTGTGTTGTTATATGCAAGCAGTTGGTTGTCTTCTTTGTGGTTTCTTCTATCCCTCCATTTTCTCTTTTTTTTTGCACATGCTACTTTTTTCTCCCATGGCATTTCCTTTGAATTCAGATTTCACCGTCTCTTCAGTTTGGTTTGTGAGTTCTATCTGTTCTGTGCTTTTGAATTTGCACTTGACGTGTCAGAAAGAAGCTGCAGTTTGTCCAACAATTCTTTCCGAATCACACACCCAGAGATTCCTTGACACAAACACACATGGCCTTGAGCATATCTGAGCTCTGTTTGTTGTATTTTAGTCAAGCTAGACCTGTTGTACTTTTTAAAAGTGGTTATAGCACTGACACTTCTGTTTAAAGAGAACTGCCCCATGTCACACACTAAACTAAAGCATAGCAAACCATCGCTACTTCGCAATTACATTTTTTTTCCTGTTAAATTCTTTCTCCTTCGTGTAAAAGGAAAATTTATTTCACCCTTCTTTGTACCATACCTACCTGTGAACAAATTGAAAATGATTAAATTCCCATCCTTCTGTTCATTTTTATTTTTGTTTCACCTGAATTCTTTTAAGAGTAATAGCATTCCACTCAGACTGCAGCGGTCTTCAAAACAAATACAAGTAGGAGAGAGAGAATTTTTCAAATATTTATGTCCAAATACCGTTATAGCTATGCCAGCCACCCCAGCTTCAAAAGGAATTGAAAGAATTATTTGTTGTCGAATAAAATCTGTGTCTGTTTCAGTCTACTAGAGCAGTGTACCCAAGGAGTTTGTTAAGTCTTAAAAAGTGATGATAATTGTCTTTAAACAGAAAAAAAAAAGAAATACATGTAAGATATTTTATTCTGGAAAGATAGTTATCTTGTTGGATACTTATTTTGGATTGTCACTTCTTAAATCATCTTTTGCAAAAAAAATGAATGCCATGCCAGTAAAATATCTTTTATGTACACACAATTTATTTATTATAGTTTGTGTCAACAAATTTGGGGAAACATTTCTTGTGGCCACAAGAAGTATTCAGAGCAAAGTTTTTTTGTTCGAACAAGTCAGTTTGTGAACAAATCAATTGTGAAAAATGGGACCAAAACTGGCTGAAGATTTGGGACTTTATTAGCCATACAAGAAATGGACGATTAGCCCAGTGTTCATGATGTAGAGAATCACCTTGAAATATTTTCTGTTATATCATAGTTTAACTTTCCTTTTTTTATTACTGTCTGAGGGAATTTAGATTCAAATAATTCAAATGTTTTCAAGACAAATTGTATTACTGTTTTGGGATTTTCATAGAACTGCACTCTGCGAGTGCATCAGATGTTATTTGTACCTGTTTCTTTTTACCTTCAAAGATAATCCACCACAGGGATGGTGCATATGCGTCAAAGAATAATAAATTACGGTATGCTGATTTGTTGGATGATTTGTTCATATTATTTCAGCATGAATTTGGAGAACTGATGTACATTATCTCATATGAAAAACATTATATTTATATAAATCTTTTAATATAATGTCGATGTAACCGCTATCATCTTTCACTCGTTCTGTATATAAGCAGTAATATGTATGAGAAAAATCATGTGTGTTTGATGTGAACATACATTAAAATTTCATAAAGTCCAATTAAATTGTTTTATTCTTGCTGTAAAACCAGTAGTGTTTGAATGCCAAGGCTGACCAGTGTGTCTTGAAACTGAAATGCAAATGTTTGTTTCTAACTATCATTCTCTGTGATGTACACAGTATTCCTGGAGTCGCATCAAATTGAAAAAAAGGACAAATAGTTGAAGAGATGAAATGTACTGTAGCGAGTAATGAATGTTGAGGTTTATGTTGATGCTTGTTTCTGTGTGATTTTGGGGTTAATGGGGATTTTGCAAGCTAAAAATGCAAGTAAAAAAATAAAATAAATAAACTCTGAAGTGTAAAAGTATAAGGTATCATCTAAAAAAATCTAAGTCTCTCCATGTTTTCCAATATACAGGAATTAGTAATGAGCAAAGTGGCAATGTGAAGTAACGCAGTAACTTGTAGTGACTCACAATATAGAGTTATGGCATGAGGTAGGAAAGATTTCTTGTATCTTTCCATTCGACAGCGGAGCTGTAACCGTCTGTCTAGTGTGAGGTTGAGGGAGTGGTCAGGGTTGCCCATGGTGGCGGACAGTTTCTTAAGCGCCCTCCTTTCCACCACTGGTCTCAAAGTTCTCCATTCTAAGACCAATCACAGAGCCAGTCTGTGGGAGTCTTGAGGTCTAATGGCAATGACTTTTTGAGGCACAGGAATAAGGCAGGACATCTTCCACAGCACCGGTAATTTCTCCCGGCTCAGGCTCAGGTTGCAGAGGTGTCTCAGTACCGGGGACAGCTGGCTAGCACAGGTCGTCAGAATCCTGGCGAAGATGCCATCCAAAAATCTTCTCTTTGGTCTTCCTCTAGACCTCCTGCCTGGCAGCTCCAATTCCAGCATCCGTTTACCAATATATTCACTATCCCTCCTCTGTACATGACCCAACCATCTCAATCTGGCTTCTCTGACCTCTCCAAAACATCTAACATGTGCTGTTCCTTTAACAGACTCATTCCTGATTCTATCCATCCTTGTCACTCCAGAAGAGAACCTTAGTATCTTCATCTCTGCAACCTCTAACTCTGCTTCCTGTCTTTTCGTCACTGTAACTGTTTCTAGGCCATACAGCATTGCTGATCTCCCCACTGTCTTGGACACCTTTCCTTTCATTCTGGCTGATAGTCTTTTATCACATAGTACCCCTGACACTTTTCTCCACCCATTCCAACCTGCTTGAGCCCGTCGCTTCACCTCTTTTCCACACTCTCCGTTGCTCTGGACTGTTGACCCCAAGTACGTGAAATCCTCCAACTTTTTGATCCCCATTCCATGTAGCCTCACCATTCCACACAGGTTCCTTTTATTCACACACATATACTCTGTCTTGCTGCAACTAACCTTCATTCCTCTCCTTTCCAGCACATACCTCCACCTCCTTAGATTTTCCTCAACCTGTTCCCTGCTCTAACTACAAATCACAATGTCATCTGCAAACATCATGGTCCATGGAGATTCCTCTCTAACCTCATCTGTCAGCCTGTCCATCACCACTGCAAACAAGAAGGGGCTCAGAGCTGATCCCTGATGGAGTCCCCCCTCCACCTTGAACTTCTCTGTTACCCCTACAGCACACCGCACCACTGTCTCACAGCTAGCATACATGTCCTGCACCAGTCTAACATAGTTCTCTGCCACTCCAGATTTCCTCATACAAGGGATTTCCTCCCTCTGGCCTTCTCTGTACTTCTCTATTGGCATTCTCAAAGCAAATACTGTATCTGTATTACCGTACTCTTTCTCGGCATGAAGCCAAACTGCTGTTCACAAATGCTCACTTCTGCAGTCAGTCTAGTTTCCACCACTCTTTCCAATAATCTAATTGTATGTGAACATATATAGTAAAGTAAATTATAAATAAAAAAGAAAATTTAAAAGAAAGAGAGGAAAAAGAGAATAACATATATATGTATTTATGTATAAATTACTTTACAAAATGGTTCAGTATTGTGCAAATTGTCAGTACCAAAACGCCCTGCATTAAATAATAAATATTACATGAAGGCCCTCTTTGTCTTGTTCAGCAGTTCCTACAGGTCTTTGGTGATCCACGTCTTGTTGTTGGGGCAGCAGCGTGCGGTTTGGGCTGGCAGGATGGTATGTTCACAGAATCTGATGTATTCTTTGAAGTTAATACATATTTAAAGTCTAAGTACAGATATACACCTAAACATCGGTAGTTTGATCTTGTTCTATATAATTATTTGTTATTTCACTGTTTCATGTGTTCATATGCCATAATAGTATTTCCTAACCTAGATTTTAATCACTTGCAAATGTGGACCACATCCTTCTACTTGTTCTTGTTTCCTGATGCATTTGATCCTGTTACAGATTAGTGCAATGAGGAGGCGATCATTTATCATTCCGGATAATTATCACATCAGCGCATCCTTGGAGGATACTGTATACCTATAAACCTAAATATAGATAATACAAGCCTGTGTATCAGTTTTAAAGAAATCACTTTTAAAGAAATCAGTTAATTCCCTCATTGTGACACAAATTAAATATATCCAGCAATAACATCTTGGTAACAGATGTAACCAGTGAAATGGTGTAAAGGAAACCAAAGGAGAAGCGGCAGCTCATAGTCACAATTCAGTTTATTAGTTTAAAATATAATTAGGAAGCAGTGAGGCATCAACTTCACAATTGGGAATGTCTTCTCATTTTTTACCTCCTTCCCCTAAGTGAGTTTTATATTTTTAAGAAGCTTAAGCTCCAGTTACCAAACAAAGTTTGAACTTGAACTTAATGGGTTCACAAAGTATCTATATATTGGAGAAAACATATTTACTGCAATAGACTTCTCGATGGCATTCAAATGCACAGACAAATCTGGCCTTGATTTCAAGAAATAATCTTCCCATCAATTTTATTTTCTAAAAATATGTGATTTTTTTTGTAACAGCAATTTCAATGTCAGGTAAATTCTCTAATTTTACACGGTGGATTATTCAAGGTAATTTATAGCACACATTATAACGCGTATAACGTTTTTTGGAGAAAAAAAATGTCTGTTCTGTTTCTGATTATTTTTTTATATTTTTTCAAGTATTTAATTCTAACTTTCCTCAACTGTCCAATTATACAGGGATGTGTAGCCATACACTATTTGCTCTTTGTCAGTACAAAAACTCAAATATATTTGTGTCAAGGTTCACAATGACCCCTTTGAAACACTGTAAACTAATGTTTCTAAAGGTGCTTTACCTTTATAAGGTATAAGATAAAATCTTTCTCGGCTCAGACATCTGCACAGAAAAGCAAAAGATGGATGCCCTGGTGGCCATGTTATAGCAAAGTGTGTGTGTGTGTGTGGGGGGGGGGGGTCATTATAGGAAACATTACCTTGACCCATCACCTCTTTCCAGAACAATGTGGTAACACAGATAGACAGAGCTCTGCCGATGCTTGCCTTTACTCAATGCCACCAAATGGTTCAAATGACAGTCTACTGGTGCTCTTCACAAAGGCAGGTTTGTCATCCGAACCTGGAAGTAATGATGCCTCTTCTGACCTTTCACTGTTTCCCTTTCCATCCTTTTCAAACCTTGAGTAAATCGCTAGCTCGACTGATCAGTGTTTTTCTGCTGTTGTGCATTGCTCTGGAATGTACATATAAAGCTTTTTGTTGGGTATTCCCTATCTGTGGTGTATGACCAAAATGTGTCACACGTTATGATTATGTGTAAAAGATTGATTATCTAATAAAATCGCCTCTACAGCAGGGGCGTCAAACTCATTTTAGCTCAGGGGCCACAGAAAGGATAATCTATTCTGATGTGTGCCAGATGGGTATTTATATTGTTGTTTAGCTGTCACTCCATTTATATTGTTGTTTAGTTCTAGTTGTGTATATTTCACCCTCACTGTTCCTTGATGTTGCGCATTGTCATCCCTGATGTTGTTGTTGTTGTTGTTGCATTGTCTGTTGTCTTGCTATATCCTGTGTGTATGTTCTGTGTCTTCTGTCTTTCACTTGTGAAGCGTCTTTGAGTGCTATGAAAAGCACTATACAAATCCTATGTATTATTATTATTATTATTATCCTGTCTTCTACCTTTCTATTTATATTCATACTCATATTTATATTCATATTTATTTCCTTTTTTTTTCTCTGACATTATAACTGTTACGCTGCTGTGACAAAGGAATTTCCCCTCAAGTCAATAAAGTTTATCTTATCTTATCTTATCTTATCTTATCTTATCTTATCTTATCTTATCTTATCTTATCTTATCTTATCTTACTTCATTCACTCTCCCACAAATCCACTCACTCAGACATCATAGGTGTGACTACTGCACTGTTACTACTGCAATTATTGCCGTCGCCCGCTGCTAGTTGCCACGTTTGCGCTTGTTCATGCTGTTCATACTGTTTATATATTGTCAACATATTATTCAGGTGCAACTTGTTAAGCAATTGTTAACGCGGTTTGGTGTTTGTTTTTTTTATTTTTCTATTTTTGATCACTTTTCTTGCACTGTCCACTTTCTGCTGTGAGTGGTTGAAATTTCCCCACTGTGGGATAATTAAAGGAATATTCTATGCACAATTCTATTCTTCCAATTGAAAAATTGCAGGTCATTTCTTTGCTTGATTTATGTCTTGGTTTCTCCAAAGTCTTCTTTTATTTTCTCTACTTTTCTATCAACCTGCAGTGGACACACAGTCAGGGGATTAATTCAGTCAGAGCTAATGGAGTTTGATTTGCATATTATCATGGAAGATTGTCACTGATTCTGTTCTTGAAAGTTTCCTTGACCCAATTAATTACCAATTGTTTTAAAATCCTAAACCAGGTCATATCTAATTTCCAAAGCTGCCTTGTAAATAATATGTTTCTATCAGAGCACAGTGCTATGGCCATGGTTTACATTTTAAAGGCCTGCAGAAGCGGATCCCCTCTACTGTGATTTGTGTTTAGAAGATTTGAGGACTCATTCATTCACACCAGATGATTTGCACAGCTTTTCTTTGGATTCCAAATCACAAATAAAAGGCGTCTTGCAGGCCAAGGCCATCTGTCTTTCTTCGATCTGAGGAGTTGTGAGGTCCCGTTCTGCACAGATATAGGAGGTGTGGGAGCATTATTGCTCTTTGCAAGTCTACCTTTCCTCAGAAACAGAAATCCAGCAAAAGGAAAAACTATGTGAAGATACAGTTAATTGAAAGAGTTAAATAGAATAGACCTTTTTGCTCACTGACATAAATACAAATAGTAAATTCTACGTCAAGGAAGAAAAAGATTAAAACAGACATCTAAAAGGATTGATCGTCACAAGTCATTTAATTAGTTTTAAGCACTTTAAAACACATGATTTTCTTTTCAATTTTGATTCACTCAGCTGAAAGTGATATATGGTCTAAAGCTAGAATGTGTACATTTCAAAATGTCCAGCACACCTTCTCAAGTCACCATAAATTGCAATTTAGTACGCTTTACAGCCACATATACACAGCCTCCATATTTTATTAAATTTGCATGATCATTATGTAATGGGCATCTCTCCACAGCACACAATGTGAAGGCATAATAATCAAACCATATATCATCATCATCATCATCAAACCTTTATTTATACTTGTAAGACCACTGAGGTCTCCCTCATTTTCAGGGTCGACAAGTTTACAAGCAAAGCAGAGCACAGCACAACAATAAAATGAGATCAAATTAAAAAACAGTAGATAAACTAAAAACAGGTGAAAATGAGATTAAATTAAAGACAGAAGGGAAGCAGTAGATAAAACTCGAAACAAGTAAAAATGAGATCAAATCAAAAAATACAAGGGGGTGGATAAAACTAAAACTAAAAACAAGTGCAATTGGCAGTACAAATTAAAAAAAAACAGTAGATAAACTAAAAACAGGTCATATATATAGGCCATATATATAGGCCAAGTTGATCAATTTGCAATGATGATTCTTTTTCTACATTCCTTTCTTCAAATGTTGTGACAGACATACTTAAACAACCTACTCAGCTGTAAGGTAATGTTAACAACTTGGTTATTATTACGAAATTTTACTTCACATCTCACTGAAATTCATATTGTCTGGTCACCCTACAGGTGTTTTCAGCTATTTGCAGTCTGCTACCTGCACAGTACCTCTGTATATAAAGAAATAAGTATAAGTGATATATAGTTAACTGAAAAAGTCAAACAGAACAAGAAATTATTTTTTTAGATTATTAGATACTTTGATTTGACACAAATAAGTATAATCCAAAAAAGCATGCTGGCCCTACTATTAACTGTCTCATACAGCAATTAATTTATAATGAAGGCTTCACTGCAACGGAAGTTAAAAAGAAGAGGGTGCTGTTTGCCTGGAAAAGCAGTTCATCCAATGGTCAGGAGAAGAAATTATACAGTAACCTCTCTGTGACAGTTTCGCATGGGACCACGCAATAAATAATAAAAATAATTATAGAGCACTTTCCATCAAAGTACTTCACAGAATAACTGCTGTCCTCACCATGTAAAGGGAGTTTCAAGCTGGAGGGAACTACAGGTTTTGCAGAGCCGCTGGATGGCAATAAACCTCCCAGTCTGAGGTGGAAGGCTGGAAGTAAAATCAAATATTCCGCAACAACTGAATCATCTGTTTCAACTCATTACAAAGTCTGCGGGAACGTAATATTATAAGTTAAAACTGTAGCATACATAATATAAGAAATATAAAAAACAAAAAATATAAACACTAGTGCATAATATGGAACCTAGCAGCAGACAACAGCTGCTTACAGCAGGAACACCTACGAGATGAATGGATGAATGAATGAATGAATGAGACCATAACAGAAAATGGAAGAATTTTGTATCAGTTTGAAAAGCTACTTTTAAAGGCTACATCAAGCTACTTTTTATCTGATCATTAGAAACTGGGCCTAAGCTACCACATTTTAACTTTGACCTGATTTAGGTGAATGCCCCAGCCTATATTTGTAAAACAATTGATTGGAAGACAGTGAATATCATTGATATTTACTGTTCTTTTGTATTTTTACTTAGGTGTTCCACATAACTACTGAGACGATACCTTTCGTTATGACACCACTTTGGAAGTCCATCTGTAAAAACTGCGAGATATCTTACGTTATGTACATAGATTTTGTTTT
The DNA here is from genome assembly GCF_037954325.1 of Fistularia commersonii. Lineage (NCBI taxonomy): Eukaryota > Metazoa > Chordata > Actinopteri > Syngnathiformes > Fistulariidae > Fistularia > Fistularia commersonii. Next base: position 3,412,276 of record NC_141299.1, on the reverse strand, counting down.
TAATTGTGACAGTGACTTTTTTAATATGCGTGTCTGTGTTGTTAACTTTTCTCTATGTAGCCGTTTGGGATTAATCTTTTAAATGACACCGTCACTGGAATGTTGACATGTTTTTTAATATATTTTTATTATACTTTATTAATCTCTCACGAGAAATTATTTCTTGGCATTTAACACATCATGGATGAACCGTGAGCTGCCACTTATGAGTGCCAAGGGAGCGGTTATGTGTTCAGTGTCTTTGACAGGCTTTAAAAATCAGACAATGTGATTTTCTGGATTTTTTTTTCTCTTTCTGTCTCTCATAGTTGAGGTGTACCTATGATGAAAAATTACAGAACTCTATCATCTTCTTAAGCGGAAGAACTTGCACAATTTGTGGCTGACTAAATACTTTTTTTGCCCCACTGGAAATATGGGTTATAAAAAGAATGACTTTGGGGTGCTTTGTTCACTCACAGAGACCCCCAGTGTCAATGTGAGCAACTGCAGCAATGAGCTAAAAAGAAATTATGATTGCATCTTTTCCTTAAACAATTTATATCATCTTACATATCTTATACAACTTTAAAGGACAGGATTTTGATTCATACCCAGATTCACCTGTTATGAAAATAAAAATGTATTTCTATTCAAGGCTCCCATTGTAGATAGTTTCCACTGGCGTTTGCAGTGATATCCTGTGTTACACTCCTTTTTTAACACTGTGCGTGCCACAAGGTCAGTCACCTTTAAGACAAGATATCAGTGTGACACAAATCAGAAACATAAACCAAGTGTCATTAAATGTTTGCAACACTAAATAAATCTTAATAGAATAATAAACATCTCTTAGTCAATGTGTTATCTATACTGTCCTCATGGCGTGTTAAGACGTAGAGAGTTGACCACCTAACATAGGGCTTTTGAATATAATGTAAAAAATACAAATATGATTTCTCTGTGTCTTGGCTACCACTAACATTTTTTATGACATCATTTCATATTAACTGATGGCTTAAATACAGCTGTTGACTGCTGTTCAAAATAGAGTACAAGCTTCATTCAAAATAATTTTAACTGATAATTAGTTCTTTCATAAATACAAATCTTACAGTGTGGATTAATTACAACAGAATTATAAGTACACATATTGTGAGCGATGAAACATTAGTAATATTAACTCAAGTTCTATTTTTCATTCATCTTTATTCTCATAGTAGCCAGTAGTTTTTAGAATTTAAGGTCTTCAGAGATGATTATTTTAAAAACATGAGCGATTGCAACAAATTAATTTCTAAGGGATATTTTAAGAGAGATGTTTAATCTGTACTAAGAATGTTAAAATGTTGTTCACACTTGCATCAGCACGGACTGCCAAGTAATACTATTAAATGCAGGTATTTTATGCATAACACATAACTTTCCCGTCCGTACTGTCAGAAATGAAGAAGCCTCGGATGAAGAAATACAAATTCAAGGCACAATTATTTTAACAAGAATTTACAGTCCATACTTCAACAGTGTCACAGCAAAAACCTTAAGTTAATTGAAACTCCCCATAAACTAACCAATCAGAAGTAAAAGTCACACTAAATTTGTAATAATTCACTGACCACAAAATAATTTTGCCACAAAAAATATGTAAATAATAATTAGCAACATGGATGTACAAATACTAAACTATATAAACATTGTAAATTGCTTTTTAACCAACTTCACTAAAATGTACGTAAATGTCAATCATTATTCTGAAACACTTCTTGTCGTCACTGTTGTTTAACGGTTAGCTTAAAATACACGGATTTCAGTTTTATGAGAAAAAAAACAGTTGATATATATATAAATTTTCTCTTTGTTTTCGATGAGTAAATAAGAATAAATGATTTCTTTGACATGTTGGTGCTAGGAGGAGGTGCCGCGCGTTGCATGTCGGGATATATTACTTGCTTGTTTACAAGATGGTAGATGAAGATATACGTCTGTGATTCGTGAACAAATATCACAGCTTTATAAATTTATTACATTTACGTCCACGAAAGAAAATTGCAGTTTTCTTGAAAAGCAACGACGAAAAAGTGAGTGAGTACATTTGTACTATAGCGGATCGATTGACACAAACGGACGGACGGTGTTTTTGCCGAGTCACTGACAGATTTTAATATTGTGAAACTTGCCGACACTTAATACTTAACTCCCATTTTCTTTGGAAATGAAAAAATATATATAAAGACGTTTTCTCCTTGTTTTCAAATGAGTATTTTATGTTTTTTTTTGGTTCGTGAAATGATGCTGGTTCCGGTGAATTTGACACACGTTACTCACCGTTACTTCTGTTTTTTTGTGTCCCTTTTCTTTTTTACCTCGATATTTCTCGATGTTTCTATTTGAAATAACACACACACAAATGATTATCATTATTATTGTGTAGTGTAGTGGCAGGCCCTAATTTTTAAAGAAAAAAAAAACAACGTTTTTTTAATTTAGCTTAACAAATCAAAATTACACCGGTCTATCTTTTTAAGATATATGGATGACCATTGATCGATGTCAAATAAAGAAATATGTCATGTAGCTGTAAACAGTAAAAAAAAAAAAATTGCCGTTACTTCTAATACAATAATTTTTTCTTGCATCACAGACATCAACCTTTTATATTTGTGTCCCCCAATGGTCAAAAAGAATTTTCCCCACAGACGGAATATCAGATATAATTGTAATTGATTTGTAATATTTCATTAGAATTAATATATAATATTAATTATGAGATATAATTGTAATATGATTAATAGCTCAGCAGTTAGCGATAAAAATGCATTGTCTTTCCTTTTCTTTCAGAGAATTGTCCAAGAAGCCTGTAGGAGGTTTATAATTCATCTGAATGTAAGTAAGTGTAACTCTTGCTCTGGATTAGTTAAACAAGCATTCCAGGATTGCATCCTGTGTCTTTTGTCCTTTAAGATTATCAGATTGTTGCCTGTCTAGTATTAGTTCTATAAGTTGGCTATGTCCATTGCATACAGTTTGTATTTGCATTGTAAGTGTGTGTTTATGCTTTTCTCTAACCATAGATGACACTGATTTATCAGTCTGATCAGCTGTTTAAATGTCTTGCACAGGAACAGAACCACCGCAAAGCATCTAATTGAGCGCTACTTTTGGCAGTTAACAGAAGGCTGTGGAAATGGCAACTGCAAAAATGAGTTTTGCGCATCATGTTGTGATTTTCAACATTTGGATAGGAATACAGCAGCTGTCAAAGCTCTTCAGCTGTTTAAGATTAATGCCAAACTCTGTAATCCTCACCCTTCCAAGAAAGAGTTCGACAACCTCCACCTAGACTTCGGTATGACGAGCAGCACAGATCTTTGTCTGTCTGAAGACGTCTTCTCAGGTACAGTACGACAGATTCTTAATTCCGATGCATACTGATTTTAAAGCATTTAAATATTACTTTTTTAAACTTGATTTTTTTATTTGTTTTGGTCCAGATGTACAGTACCTCACAGAGACCACAGTTTATATGATCCTTAGTTTCTGCGAGAAGGAAAAAGACTACTCTTCTGGCATTCGTACCTTTGGCAGAGTTTTCTCCAATGCAGACGCCTTGATAAAAAGTTTTAGGAAGGATATCCCAAACACTGCAGAAAAACCTGAGTCTCTGAACCCAACAGACAAATCTGACGCACGAGATGAGCCAACAGCAGAGCAGATGGGCGCTACCTCTGCAGCCACATCGATAGAGAGGGCTTCTCATATAAAGCCGGAGGTCACGGTAGACATTGACTCGGTGAGAAGAGTCTACGAGAGACTTCAAACCATCGATGAAGTAGAGGCGGCTTTTGTCAATGCTCTTGTTTACCTTTCCCCAAACTTGGAACTTGACCTGGAGTACCTCGATGTTTACGAGACAAACCCAGACTACTTGAACATCTTCATCATCGTCATGGAAAACAGTAACCTCCACAGTCCCGAGTACCTCGAAGTTGCTTTGCCTCAGTTCTGCAAAGCCATGAGTAAGCTACCCGTGCCTGCACTTGCCAGGTTGTCCAAGCTTTGGTCTCAGTATGATCTGCCACACATCCGTCATATAATGGAAACCTTTCAGCAGCTCATCACGTTCACGATCATCAGCAACGAATATGACGCCGATAATCTGGTAAACGATGACGAGAATGTGGTGGCCGCAACCCAATGTTTGAAAATAGTTTTTTACGCGAGCATTATCGGAGGCGATGTGGATGTCGAGCACAATGAAGATGAAGATGAAGATTTGGACTTGGATGAGTTGAGCTTGCACGAGCTGCTTGGTGAAGAGCGGCTTTACAGGAAGAGTCCTCGAGTAGATCCTCTGGAGAAAGAGCTGGGTGTCCGACCCATCGATTGCAGAAAGCCACTCATCCCATTTGAAGATTTTATTAATGAGACATTAAACGACGTGGTGGAAATGGATAAGGACTTCACCTTTTTCAAGGTTGATGCAGAAACAAAGTTTTCATTCCAGACCTGCCCTTTCATCCTCAATGTCATTACAAAGAATCAAGGATTGTACTATGACAACAGGATAAGAATGTATAGCGAGCGGCGGCTCACTACCCTCTACAGCATGGTCCAAGGTCAGCAGCCCAATCCCTATCTCAAACTCAAAGTGCGCAGAGATCACATCATCGACGATGCCCTTGTCAGAGTGAGTTGCGACTTGGTGTGCTGTATTTTGTACTGAATTTCTGACCGGTTCAGTGTTTGGCAGTTAGATGGATCATCTCTTTGTTGCAGCTGGAAATGATATCCATGGAGAATCCCTCGGACCTGAAAAAGCAGCTATTTGTTGAGTTTGAAGGAGAGCAAGGTGTTGACGAGGGAGGGGTTTCAAAGGAATTTTTCCAGCTTGTCTTGGAGGAAATTTTCAATCCTGACATCGGTAAGACAGATTTCATATTGTCTATGCTTATGTTTACCTTTTTAGGGAGTTTAAGTAGACTTTCGTGTCTGTTTGCTAAATTTTTGTCCTTCATGGTTTCTGACATATGAACAAAATTTTGCTGAGATACAGCAATGTGGATATATTGTCTCTGTTTTAAATGAACGTGTTTCGATGGATACGACTCAAAAGTAATATACGGAAACTTTTAGATATCAGTAACAACAGATTGTTGTTATTCTGGGATTGATCGATGAGGTTAATGTTTGTTAATATTTCAATTGAGCGCACACATTGTTTTCACTTCAAAATTCTGTTGAAAGACTTGATTTACTGCCTTTTCTCTAAAACTTACTCGGAGGAAAATGGAAAAAAGTAGAGAGAAAAAATGCATGGTCAATAAAGAAGTAAAGTGAAAGTGTCATTTTATGTAGAGTAACAGTTTTTGTAATGCTTTATGTAATAAGTAGCAAATGCAGAGGTAGATATCATCCATTCTACCCGTGTCTACTTGTAGTTCTAAGTAAAACCAGTTGGCACCTCACTCCAGCTACATATTCAGCATTTTGACATAAGAGGGGTTTCTAGCCTTAATAAACACGTTATAATGTTGCATCACTATGTTTGACTTTCACCACAGGAATGTTTACCTATGATGATGACACAAAAATGTTCTGGTTTAACTCATCGTCACTGGAGAATGAAGCACAGTACACACTTGTAGGAATTGTACTGGGGCTCGCCATTTACAACAACTGCATCTTGGATGTGCATTTCCCGATGGTTGTCTACAAGAAACTCATGGGCAAGAGAGGAACCTACGTGGACCTGTCAGATTCACATCCAGTACAGTAACTTTCCCCAAAGTTAATAACAAAGAAAGACAATACATCACTCCTGTATTACCGAGTATTTTGGCAAACAGCTGGGATATGCATGATCTTATAATAGTTTTTAACAGGTAATGGTAGAAATAACATGCAGCAGTTGTAAGAGTACCGTATTTTTTAGCACTATAAGGCGCTCTTAAAATCCTTACATTTTCTCAAAAACGGGCCGTGCGCCTTATGCATTAATTCTTGTTGTGCTGACTGACCTCAAACCAACTTTATGTGGCACACCGCGCTCAAAAATCTGTCCAAATGTTTTAATTCAACTTCAGTAAGCGACGAAGCCGCTAGGCTTGATTGATTGTCGGACCATTCCCACCTGACATGGGGATGTTGTATTAAAGTTGGTTCTTGGTTGTATATGGGTTACAACGTAAGATGATGTTAGATAACTTATTATGTTGTGCTGGTTGTTCTAACCTCACACTAACTTCAGAAAGAATCAACATTATTGAATCAGTGGTATGGAAGTGGAGGAAGCAAGCAGATGAGCTGCGCCAAGTAAAAAAGGCCAGAGTTTCCGAGGGAACAGCACGAGATGGGCGCAGTTAGAGGGCGAAGTTGAACAGTGGGTTGTTGAACAAAGAACACCCGGTAGAAGGGTCTCTACAGTCTCCATTCGACCCAAGGCAGCAGCGATAGCGCGTGACATGAAGATCGATGACTTTGGAGGAGATCTATCTCGGCGCTTCAATTTTATGAAAAGGCGTCACCCCGCCATCCGCACATGAACTGCCCTCTCGCAGCAACCGCCAGAGGATTACAAAGAAACGCTCGCCATCTTCTGCACCTACTGCAAGAACAAGATCACTGAAAAAAAGATCCAGCCAGACAACATCACCAACATGGAGGAGGTCACCCTCACCATACAGTCGAGAAAACCGGGACCAGTCGATATCTGTACGCACCACAGGGAGTGAGAAGTCATCCTTCACTGTATTGTGAATGAGTTGAAGGTGCCTTATAATGCGGTGTGCCTTATTTATGAAAATAAACCCATTCATTAATATTGCGCCTTATAATGCAGCGCGCCTTATAGTCTGCAAAATACGGTACTCGGAAAGAAACAGATTGAAGTTCACTCTAAAAACCTTGAAAGTCTGCAATGTCTCCTTCTGCAGGTTCTCTACCACAGTCTGAAGAAGTTACTTGAATATACCAACCAGGTGAAAGAAGACATGGGCCTTTCCTTTCAGATATCACACACAGACCTTTTTGGAAACCCAGTCTTATACAACTTGAAAGAGCAAGGGGAAAACATCCCTGTTACTCAGGACAATAGACAGGTGAAACACCGGTTTTGATCTGTATTTCATTAAAAGAGCAGCATCATGAGGATAGCGGTAGCTAGGACTGAGCAGTATATAGAGTATATTTGTTAGTTGGATACTTTGTTGCACAATGCTATGCAGTTATCGATATTATTGATGCACACCTTTTTATCATTTAGAAATACTCAGATAATGGAATATTTAGACAAGAAGTCTTCATGTGCAGTGACAGGATCACTACAAATATCTGAAGTCATCGTGCAATAAATTGCAATCTCCTTTATGGCCAATCCTGTTGTCAAATTCAATCAAACTTTGTTTCAAAGTTGTTCCAAACAAAAGTTGTCTCATTACATTTAACATATAGAGTAGGTCTAGATTACACTCTTTTGAATGACTAGTGGACTCAGCATTAACCCATGAGCAAGCACTCGGTGATTGTGGCAAGGAAAAACTGTTTTTAGTAGGCAAAGACCTTGACAGATCTTGACGACCTTCTTTCTCAAGTGGTCAGGGAGTGTGAAGGAGAGAAAGAGACAGCAAGAAGGAGGACAGAAAGCAAGTGTGTGATAGAGAGGCAGAAAGTGCTATGTTATCTTGTCTTGTATTGGAAATAAAATGGAAAAAACATTACTTGTTAAACCAATAAATCTTATGTGCTGTGTTAGCTTTATATTTCAATGTTGTTTTTGCATTCCGCATCTCTATTTCACAGGAGTTTGTGGATCTGTACGCAGAATACATACTAAACAAGAGTGTGGAGAGACAATTCGGAGCCTTCAAAAAAGGTTTCTCAATGGTCACAAATGAGTCTCCGATAAAATACCTGTTCAGACCTGAGGAAGTAGAGCTCCTAATCTGTGGAAGCAGGGTGAAGAAACAAACTTTGTTTTGATTTTGTTTACTGTATTCCGGTCAGACTTCATTTTTATTTATATTTTCTAACCTTATGTTATGCTTCATGATTTTATAGAAACTTGACTTTGAGGAACTGGAAAAGGCAACAGAATATGATGGCGGTTATTGCAAGGACAGTCAAATTATTAAGTAAGTGCCTTTCTGTTCTAGCTTTTTAAATCCTAATGTTTCAAGCAGTAACACTGATTTGACCTTTTTGTCCTGTTTGCAGATATTTCTGGGAAACAGTTCACTCATTTGGAGACGAACAGAAGAGATTGTTCCTTCAGTTTACCACCGGCACAGATAGAGCACCAGTCGGTGGACTCGGCAAATTGAAAATGATCATAGCAAAAAACGGCTCGGACACAGACAGGTCAGCTTCTGGTTTAGGATGTTTTCAAAACGAGATTCCTATTTTGGAATGGACAGCTTGAATTTCTGGAGATGTTTTGTGTCTTACACAGATACATGCAGATACTGCGCAACTTATGTGATTGGAGTTTGCACCAAATTTGAAAATTATATTGCATCATTAATTTTTTTCAGAGTAAAAATCTGTGAGTAACGTTTACATAGGAACATTTTATATTGTATTTTTGATGAGTTTTGAGTGCTTAGTTATCAAGTAAAATGAAGGGTGGTAATGTCCTTACTGCATCACAGAGAATAGAGGATCATCTTCAAATTTTGCCGATTTTCAAAAATAAGCTTTCTCTTTTTGAGATGTAGATTTCACTCCTGATGGAGAACTAATAAGCTTCTCTCGATTCAGATGTGAGTTGTGTCTTCGTAGCAGAGAAAAGTCATGCTCTTACTTTGCATTCTCTCTTTAGGCTACCAACGTCACACACCTGCTTCAATGCACTGCTGCTACCAGAATACTCCTCCAAGGAAAAGCTCAAAGAAAGGCTACTCAAAGCCATCACTTACGCTAAAGGATTCGGGATGCTGTGACAGTACAATGTATTTGTAATTGCAGTTTGACACAAAAAAAAGGGGATTGCCATGAAATAGTTTCCTGTGCCAAAAGGAATTTTACCAGTCAAACTCTATTCTATTATTGCCTGCACTTGATAGTTTTTTTTGGAAAATATTTTATAGTTGACCATATGATTTGTAAAACTGTAAAAGTGCACTTATCACATGATTATGTCAATGCCAACTCGTTTGTTTATTAATTTTATTTTTTGACCTCTTAAGGTTTCTCATATTTTCAAGACATAGCACTTTGTGCTGGGTCACTTCGAAGCACATATTACAGTCCGTCATTGTTGCGCTTGTGCGAGTGTGTGAGTGTGTGTGTGTGTGTGTGTGTGTGTGGTGCCTACTTTAGTTTATGTTACCTGATCGTGTGGTTTTCAAAGTTTGCTGGTTTTCAGTTTTGAGTTGTCCCCAACATCACATTTTTTTCTTGTTTATTTTCCTATAAAGTGCATCCTTTTTTCAGGAAACAAGTCATGTGATTTGTATTTTCGCCAGCAATATCAGGTCAATATAGAATGTGTACATCATACAGAAATCTAATGTAAAACAACTATCATGCAAAGTAAATAAAACTGAAATTATCACCTTTGCATAAGTTCATTGACATACACATTGCAAACCACATATATCAATTTTGGGATCCCTAAAAGGAGTTGGGTTTTCAAATACATAAACATCTCATCATCATATAAAGAAGAATCAATTTGAGTAAAATCTGTTTATTTTACCCTAATTGTTAAAAAAAATGGAAATGTATGAATTGTATCAATCATTATTACTTTCTATTACCATTTAATAAGGATATCAATAAGTAATTAAGGAGGCATATCTACAATAAGTCCTTGAAAAGTTTCCAAGGAAACACAAAGAAACAGGAAGAAATTAAGTGAGATTTTATCAAACTGATTTTTTTTAAAAAGTTTGAAACAAGACAAAATATATCAGCTAAAAATTGTACACTTATTTTTTAAAACTTGTCTGAATTGTGCATGAAATTAGTGGCACAGATGGTACAGATCATTTTTGAAATGTGAAAGGTAAGTCTAATTTAACATGACATTTCCTGTACATTGCAATGACTATTGCTGCCTCGCTTCTTTCCTCCAGGTGTCAGTGTTGTTTTTTCTGCTGACATTTATGCTGCCCTTATTGCTCAATGAACCATTTTTGTCCCTGTTACTTTAACACATCAATATGAAACTATTTTCAAATTTCGGAGAATCTTGGATAGATAAATTATGTGAGATATTATATATCACTGTAGTTAACTGAGTTTCAATAAACCAGTCAGGATTTCTCGACATTTAAATTCAAAGTTTCCACTTTGTTTGATATTTATTATTAATGCAAATTAGAATGCAATTGTTCATTTTACTTTGTAAAATACCTTGAAATTTATTCCTTCATGTATAAAACAACAATGTAGGCAAACAGTATTATGTGGACATTTTAATGTTGCTTCATATATATCATCGCAGATATACAGCTGATACTTCAAGCTGCAGATATCATTTCAGTTTTATTTTTGACATTCATTTACATAGTTTCAAATATTGAATCCAGTTTTTCGTTTTAGTTTGGGGATCGTGGTTAATACTTGCAATGTAGCTCATGTTTTCTTGAGACAATAGCCAGATCAACAAATTGAGCTGTTCTTCAACAACAGCATACACGCTAAAAGATATAGTTCATGCAGAGACTGTACATCATTTTACATAATTAAGTAGACAACAAACAGTATAAATAGATATAAACATGGGGCTTTAAAAAGTGTATGTCTCCTACTCTAAATGAAAAATTCCTTCCTGGTACAGTCTTCCAATATCAGCCATATTACTGCACTTTCTTGTCTTTGTCAGCTACCACTTCGGAAAGGTCCTCTGGCCTGATGGATTTCACTTTGGATTCCATCTCTGAGACCCTCTGCTTCATCCTAGTCTGGCTTGAGGTAAATTCTGCCATAATCTTTGCAAACTTTGTCTGCATGACATCCAGGTTGTCCTGCAGTTTGACGATCTTCTCCTCTAAGTCTTTGGGGTCAGCGCCAGCATTTGCAATAGCTTCATCAATCAGGTTGTCTTTCATCAAAATGGCTTTGCCCTTCTCCTCCAGAGCCTTTTTGGCATCCGGATACTCGGTGAGCGCCTCCATGAGGTCGTCTTTGGACAGGGCGAAGAGATCGGAGTAGCCTACGCTTCTGATGTTGGCGGTTCTCCTGTTCCCAGCCTTACTGCCCTTAATACCCAGTATACTAATTTCTCCAAAGTATGCACCATCGCTGAGCACTACAAACTGAGTAACCCCATCATCAGCCACCACAGCTAGCTTACCCTCCTTGATAATATACATTTCCCTGCCGATATCGCCTTTCTTGCAGATATAATCGCCAGGACTGAACACCTGAGGCTGCAACTTTAGCACTAATTCAATGAGCAGACCAGCCTCACAGTCTTGGAAAATACGCACTTTTTTCAAGGTATCAAGATGAACATTGATGGCGATCTCAGCTTTAAGCTTATCGGGGAGATTCTTCAGAACTTCCTTCTCGTCACAGGTCTTCTTTTCGGTCCACAGGTAATCGAACCACTTGATGACCCTGGCCTCCAGGTCTTTGGTGACCTTGCGAAACTGCATGTACTGCTTTATGGAATCGATCTTTGCCTGAAACTCAGCACGAGAGGCATTCATGTTGGAGATCATGGCACCGACGTTACCGACGATACTAGCGAAGATCAACACGCCTGTGAGGAAATCGGCAATGACGAATAGGAATTCAACATCCTTCACCGGTGGGGGCGTCTCTCCAATGGTGGTAAGGGTCAGTGTGGACCAGTACAGAGAGTAAATGTACTTTCTTGCCAAGCGCCCATGCTCTGGGTGGCTTATGTTAGGATACACCCAAGTGTCTGAGCCAAAACCGATCGTTTTCGAAATGGCGAAGAACATGCAAGCGTTCCAGTGGATAATAATGAGAATATAAAGTACGAGGTTGCTGATGCGGAACATATTCGGAAAACTTGTTCTGGTTTCTGTCCTCTCAAAGAACTCGAAAAGCCTTGACATTTTGCATAGACGATTAAATCTGAACTCGGGGTTGTTGAATCCAAATTTCAAAAATAGTAGATCGGTAGGTATCATTGAAAAGACATCATACTTGAATTGAGATGTCGATCGATATTTGCTTCTTAGTTTCCCAGCGTCTTTCACTAGTAGGCCTTGTTCCAGATAACCTGAGAAATAAATGGAGAATTAGAAGTTGTAGTTCTCCAAACAGCAATATTAGCGCCTACTCAGATCAGCTAAAGTATATAGTGTGTAAAATTAGACTTGGCCATTCATTGGACTGGTCAATTACGTCCAGACGTCCATTACAAAAAGTTTTTGAATGAAGTGCCTCGTCACAAAAAACTCACAACAACCAATGAGAACAGGAAACAACGAAGGCTGATATCAGCTGCAACGGCTTGCCAGTTTAAAGAAGAAATTTTGGTGCTGTTGCTTGGCATTGCGACTTAATGGTGTACTGTTAATATCTACTTCCAAGCTTAGAATCAGCATTGGTAATTGCTGTCAAAAAAAAAAGGCATTAACATTTTGAAGAGTCTCACCTGTTCTCGATCTTACAAATGTGTCCGTGTAGTAGATGAAGTCTGCAGAGTAATCCAGGATTATCCAGAGTTTTGTATACTTGTCCTGGAGTTCATTAAAACATGCTCTATTGGAAAAAAATAGGAAAAACTTTTACCATTTCAAGAGTAGGATGCTTAGAAGAGAGTTTGGAGATTTGAAACCTTAATCTGAAAAAAATACAAGGTTACCTTGTAACAATCATCATCAGGTTGTAGAACACTGGAATAGCAATAATAGACAGCCATCTGTAGTACTGGTCTGTAGCGGGATCCATAATCCATATTTCTTTCCTGAAAACAACTCACTAGTCATTGATCTTGTAGCTTCTGTTTAATTTTTTTTTTTCAGAATCAAACAGTTTAACATGATGGGTATTGTAATTCTATCTCACTGTCCAAGTATTGCGTGATTGTTATTTTAATTGTATCTCCTAGTCCTAGCATTGCACTACATACTTACGGGGGCTCCTCTTTCTTTTTATCATCTTTTTTATCATCTTTCTTCTCATCTTTCTTCTCTTCTTTCTTCTCTTCTTTCTTCTCATCCTTTTTCTCATCTTCTTTCTTGTCCCCATCTTTCTGCTCTTTTTTCTCATCTTTTTTAATATCTTCCTTTTTGTCCTCTTTTTTGCTATGGATTATAAGTTTAGTATTTAAGATGTAGCAAAAAGGTGCTCTAGCAGGGGATCTAAGAGGATTATCACGCTACGAGGAGGCTATTTAGTAGGTTTTGGACTTTGGGTTTCTCGGGAAAGTTGGTGCAGGTCATGCATTGTATAGCAGATGATGTCAAAACACATCTGTCATTTATGTCCTATCACAATATTTACACCTTGAAATGTCTTATTAGCACAAATACATTTTATGTAATGACACACTGAACTTTGATATGGCATTACCAAGTTCCTTTATCTCACTGATGAGGTTTAATGTAGAATAATGTCCATCATGACTTGCGCCAAAAAATGCAAAAAAAAAAACAAAAAAACAGAGAAGACAACAAAGAAGGACTCGGGTGCATAAAGGGAACATACGGTGGAGAAAATAAAACTGCTTGTTTCAAGGATTTTGGAGCTATGACACAGTATCACAATCTATAACTACTTTCTTTTCTAGAAATCAGTTTCTATCTTCTTACACACTTACTCATCTGTGTTGTTGCAGTTGTTCATGTTGTAAGTAGCCAGTGGCATGGCAAGACTTTGAATAAAAATGAATGAAATTATTGCATATTGCATAGGGAATCCTCTTTTTTTTAAGACCTCACAGCTATTTGCCTTTAACTTGTCAAGCACAAAGTTTAACCTTTTCCTATGTCATACAGTTTCAAACATGCAATTGACCAAAACTCAAGGGAAGTAGAGTTTCAGTTTTGGGGTAATTTGAGGGTGATTTTTCTCTTGAAAAGATATCTTTTGAAAAATTAACGAGAAAATATCGGATTATCATTGGCAAAAGTTCACCAGAAATCAACCAAAATGTTAACAATTAAAATATGAATGCTCCACGAATCCGAGATTGTATTTGAATTATGTCCAAAAATGTGATCAATAAATTAGAAAATGACGGCGTAGGAAATAAAATAAATCATTCAAAATTGTGGAGACAAAACATTTATTCAACGATTAAAATTATTTTTATGTTGTTTTTTTTTTTTTCACATTGTATGAATCACATGAGGTCAGGTGAGAAATGCTAACCAATTTTTTAAATTTGCCACCACAGAACTCTTTAAAAAACAAATGACTTCTGATGTTTATTTTTCAGAAAACAAACAAAATAGTTCTCGACTTAAAACACATAAACAGACTGATTAGTTACTCGGAGGAGGAAAAGTGCTTACTTTCTCTTGCGAACTGTATCGTTGTGACCCGCAGAGTGGGCATTGCTCTCTCGACTGGATACATCTTTGAGCTCGGGACCTCTGAAACGCTCCAAGAAAGAGTCATGCCTCTCTGTTTCAGGGTTAATTCTGTTAGTCGCCCATTTTCGCAGCATGAAGAAGAAGTAAGAGAGCCTAGATGGTCAGCAAAAGGTAAAACAGACAAAAGTGACCGACACCAGGATAACTAAAGGGAGCTGACGGGGATACAAAACATTATTTTATTAATTGGTAACTGATGAGGTTCTCCAAAACTTTCTAGGACTTTTCAATATGACATGTTTTCATATGGGAAAGAAAATCTATTAGAACCACAGGGGCTATTATTACATGGATAATCAAATTGATATAGGCTGGAATTTACCTAGCCATTGCTCCAGCGCCTGCAAATGAAACTTCGTTGAACTCTGACGAAGGTGGTCTCTCAGAGTTGTCGCAAAGAGAGTGAGCTCTGGAAAAGCAATAAAATGACAGGATCACATTCAATATCATAATATTTGGGGGAGGAGAGGGGTCCGATTTTGTCCGATCACTTCAATACAAAATACAAAACCAGGTAAAAGAAGTCAAGTTAATGCATTCCTTTCTCCTGCAATTAAATACCGTAACTTCCATATACAGTCAAGGTCGGAATAACGCCAACCTTGACTGTATATCTTTTTTCGTGGGAATATTAAGGACGTGTTTTTTACTCGCTGTGAGGTTAAATTCTTGTAGATTTTTTGAAATAATTACCTGTAAGATCCAGCTATTTCAAAATAAAATTTAATCCGACAATATACAATAGATGTTAAAGTTATAACAGTGATTTCATTTAGTTACAATTGGAAAATTCAAAGCATGTATTTATCACGTTGCATTGAGATGATTCTTTATAATGTCATGTTGACATCTGACCTGCTGTCTCCATTTTCAATGACAGCCAGCTCCTCTTCAGGTGTGTGACTTGAAAACCGCTGTCTGGTTAAAAAGGATATTTCACTGCCAATTTGTGCCATATTGTTGTTTGCAGCTCTCCTGGCCTGGGGTGCATGGAGACACAGTAACGTTTAACATTCTGATAAAAACTTGAGAACGTTATACATGACACAGGCGATGCATTTTCTGAACCAAATGCATTGGTGTTTCAAAATAATTGAAATTACATACAGTTACTTCTTTAGATCTGTGCAAAACTTGCAGATCTCATCTCAGAGGATTCAGGACTTTTCTCCTAGAATAACAACTGAAGGTGAAGCAACTTTATGTGCTGTATGACAGTAGAATAAAGCTTAGACGTCAACAACCTTAGAATAGAAATAAAGTTGATTCTAAAGTCTCTCAGTAAATCAGAAGAAACCAAATATCTTGAAACCTTCTAACATTTCAGCACTTCCTATTTCATTTCAAGCACTGTTTTCTTGACACCATGTGTATAAAGTTTTAAGGCATATTCAAAACCTACATAATGGAAGTAACCTTCTTCCAATTTTTCTTTTATAGCCATTCTTTCTGGAGTTTGCCAGTTGTTTTTTTTTCTATCTGACATTACCTTGGATGAAATGATCTATACAATTGCCTTCTCAAGAGCCATGTCTGGTAACTATTCAATCAAGCTGCTTCTAATTCATCCATTTTCTCATCTAACTCCCCGGAGACCTTGATGTGTGCACCGAACACCACTTTTTACTCTTCATTTAAGAGTTGCATCTAAAAATACACGCTCATTATGTCCTTAACACTAAACAGGATCAGTCCTTGCCCTTGTTCTCTCTTGCTCTGTAAACGATCAGCTGGTTTTTAAATAACTAAGCTTACAGGTAGACAGGAGTTATGGGGTTCTGTCATGACTACGACATGTTAAGTGAATAAAAGCTTCTCTAAAAGAGTTGAATTGCTGCGGACAATTACCTTTTGCTTTTTTTTTTTTTGTTCCAGTCTGACAACAATATGATAATAAAATGTGTTTAAAATCCATTTCAGTACAACTTAGCCTTTAGAATTAAGATTATGCACAACATTAAACATAAATATAAAATTCAATCAAGGCTTACATTTCAGTAACTTCTAATTTTTTTTTTTTTTTTTAAAGGAGTTGCTTGTAAATACTGACTCAGTGATCTCTGGGGAAGACAACAGTTGTAACACGTGCACGCATATAGATTAGCGCTAATACCAGGGAGTTAGCCAACCCTGACTAAATTAAATGACACTGACAGAATATCCCTGAAGAGTGCTTGAAGGGTGACTGCAAGTGAAGCTCAGAATGTGTGTGTGTGTGTGTGTGTACATTAAATCAACGTTATATCATCAGTTTGAGAATCTGTGGAAGTCACTGATGCTGAAATGCTGAAATTGATGAGAATTCATTAGTGTGACTGATATTAACATTAGATTTTTGGCAAAATGTTTTTAGCTTGGTTTGTTTTTTCAAAGAAATCACAATATCTTTCTAACAGAAAATCTGTTTTAAGTTATACACCAATTAAAAGAGATCGTCAATGGGTTGTGCAGCGCATTCCACTTGAAATTATGTATGAACTTTACATGATACAAGAAAGCACTGCATTTGATTAAATTGAATGTTTTTCCACACGGGTAACTATACCTTAACAGATTATATCATACTCCAAATACTCCAATACTCCATAATCCAATTCTTAACCCTGCTTCACAGCTAAAATTCACTAAAATTCTAAGCATCCCTAAAGTTGCCATTTCTTTGTTCTGATGAAGGACTGTATGAATAATTCATTGAACGTTTTGGTTAATTATAACACATTACTGTTATTGGAGATTAACAGGACTAATGCACAGCAGTGTCAGAGCCCACTAAGAGGCTTGTGATGTGGAGGTTGAGCATCACAACAAACTGTTCTCTGCTTTTCTGAAAATGAGTAATCTCAGTGAAGCCAATTAAACTGCATGTTGATTTACCTTCTCCATCACATTTTGAAAATGTATGGAAACATTCACCTCAGTTGTTTTTATTACTACATACCTACCAAACCATGAGGAATGACATTTTCTGAAGAAGAAGTGCCAAATATGTGTCTGGACCTCAATATTTTTGTGCAATTATGTGTTGTAATAACCTTGTTGCAAAAATAAACTATACAACCATTTGATGCATCAACATGTCTGATGGATCAGTTCCTAAAATTTAGACAACAAACTATTTTCAGACTGAACTCAAAGATGATGTGATTCATAACATCATAACTAATTTTTCCAGTTTTGCCACACACATTCTTCTCCTAATACACTATCACGCAGGCTGATCGTGACCCACCAGGATGAAACTTGTCACGCTGAATTTTGCAAGCCGATGAAACAAGCAGTTCCTCTCCGTAGTCTTCTTTTTATTTCCATCTTCCGCGCGGAAATGTTTGATTTACTCCACAGTGAAAGTTCCTATCGCTTTTCAGGGTGCAGGTCGTCATCTGAAACACTCCTGCTGGATGTCCAAAGCGCAGCCGCCTGCGCAGAATGAAGAGAAGTGGGATGCAGTTGACGCAGGTGTGTGTGTGTGTGTGTGTGTGTGCGTGTGTGTGTGCGTGTGTGTGTGTGCGTGTGTGCGTGTGTTGGGGGGATCAAAGGTCCTGGGTAACTATACAGTTTTTATTTTTTTTAATAAGATAAAATGTAATAAATTAAAGATAAAATAAAATAAAATAAAATAAAATAAAATAAAATAAAATAAAATAAAGGATTATTACAGCTCGCTCCTTCTACAGCTTTTGGAAAGTGTCTCAGACAGGACCAAAACATGCAGAGAAATGGTAACCTTGGCAACAAGTATGTGACCAGTTTCTGTATGTACATGGATGTACTGATTAAATAATTATATAAAGTGTGGATGTTCAAGGTTTGACTTTAGTGCGGCGATATGGACAAATGAGGCATTAGATTGAAGTCAGAATATTAAATTGTATTAAATGTTAAATATTTTGTAATACTTTACAATATTTGACAAAGTGTCATATGGCAAGAAGGTTAAATCGGCTATTGTAGGATGAATGTCTGACTTAAAGCAATATTAAAATATTTAATTGTGATTGTTTTTTTAACATCAATTACGACTACAAATCCCCTTGTCCTTCTTATTGCAATCATCTTGGTTAGTATTTTTTATTAGCTGGCTAAAAAGGGTCTTGTGATCCATTTCAATTTGGCTCTCGACTTATTATAAAATTGCGTATGAAGATCAGGGTTTATCAGTTTATACAAGCATAAATTCATACAGGTATATTTACAGATATATATATAAACACACACTAGTACATAACATATTCCCTATATGCAACTTCCATTGCATAATTACATATTATATTTTTTTTCAAAACAATATATAAATATAATATATAATATAATATTTGACCTCATCTTTATCATTTATATAAATATCAAATGTCTTGCTTTAAACATTTCATACCGTACATTGTATATGTGTTTACGTCTCACTGCCAGCCCTTCCTCCCTTCTGTCTCAACATCACAAGTCGGCATCGGGTTAAAAGAGAAATCCCTTGGCAATATACGAAGCCGTATTGCTAATCCCAGCTTAGACTCGAGCACCTATTTCAGCCACTTAATGCCCCCTATGGACATGTTTCTTCATAGAATAATCAAGGAATAATTTCTGTTTAGTTTTCCTCTTATTGCGTAAGAAAAAAAAATTAATTCACATTTGCACGCTGATTGTTTTAAATAGGCTAAAGTTCTGAAATATTCCTCTTGGTGGACCTTTTAACATAGATATTTTGAGAATATCTTTTGTATATAATATCCAAACCATTCAGCTGCAAGAGAATTATTTTCATGTGCCCAGAATTAGAACAGTAATTGACTGTCCTCACTAAGAGCAGAATTAAGAATGCCATTATTAGAAACCATGTGCTGGATATACAGCTTAGTCAGTATCCAGACACAAAAACACAAATAATGACATAACCTTTCTTAAAGGTATAGTTCACTCCAAAATAACTTGAAAAAAATCTTCTTGCCTGTAGAGCGACTTATGTACATAGATTTTTATATGAGGTACTAAATGTGGGTGATGATTGCCATGTAGGTGTTTACCTGCCCTAATACCGTGCGGTCACATATGAAAAACTTCACAATAATTCCTAGTTGTAAGTAGCAGTTGACTGGATTTTTTTTCTTCTATATTTAACATTATTTCCCTCCTATCCATCTACAGGGTCTTTTATTTATTTTGAAAGACAGGCAAAGATTTATGAAGTGCTATGTAACCATTGAACCCCCCTTTTTTTGTGGTTGGAGGAAAAACAAGGCAAATGAAATTCAGAACTAGCCATCATTATACATGAGTAGTGGCTAAAAGACTTACAAAACTCCCAATTTTTTGTCACTAAAATGGTTGTTACGATGGAAAAAAAAAAATCCCTGACTTTAAGAATCCATCCAAATTCTTAAGGGTGTCCACTCATGAAGAGGTTGTGACCAGAGAAGTTCTAAAAATACTTTTAATAGAACAGAATCATAGGATTTAACAGGTACTTCCAACTTACATTTATTATCCTTTGGCAATAAATAAAGGTTGCAGCTTCATCAGAGCTCCATGATTGTAACTATTTTCTACTGATTGTCCTCATACAGCCAGATTAGTAATCGTCTGGTAGTCACTATCTTTGTCACACAAGTCAAAAAACCTCTTTAGCTGATATCTTACATAATCACCACATAAATTAAAAATAAAGAACAACTATAATACGGTGCTGTTGCTGTTTTGGGGTTAAGTGTTCCCTTAAGGTGTAATGTTTTTGCCTGCACAAAATAGAAAAGCCTGTATATTTTTACTGTGATGAAGCTGTGATGTTATAGAGGAAAATACATTGTCAAACTATAGGTCTAGGTAATTCACTAAACAAATGTTGTCACTGTTTTGGATTTGTTTCCTGCGGAAAATTACATTTTCCATCTCAAAGCATCCAGTGCATTTCGTGTGTTTTGATTTCTTCTTATAAATGCAATAGCACTGTGTTGAAAGGAAATTATTAAGCGAATGGCCATTAACTCTCTCTTCTCCAGACCTCATTAGGCTTAGGGCTCCAGGTGCATGGAGATCAATTGAAAGCCTCTTTACATGTCTACTAAATGGCACATGGAAATGGCTGCATCCTAAAGCATGGCTTTTCCAGACTGAACCATTCTAGTCTTATTCTCCCTGCCAGTCAGTCAGACATGCTATGCTGTGCATTTATAATCCTCAGCTGCTCAACAATGACCAGCATTCAGGTTGATTGTGAAGTCCCAATCAAAGTGGATCACCACCTGGCAGCTCAACATCAAGAGAGAAACGGAGAGAAAATGTACCTTTTTTTCTGTCAATTTTCAACACCCAGGATCACACAGTACAGGAGAGACCCTGAGGTGTTGAATTTGCGCAACTCTTAAACCAGAGCTACTAATGTTTTCAGTGGGAAGGGGTCTAGAAATGTGTTGATTATCCCGAGCAAAAACATTTTGCTGTTAGAATTTTCAAAAATAATTATTCATCACTTTGAGCACTACAGGGGAGAAAGCCTTCAGGCTCACATCCCATTGTTTTCAAGAGAAGTCAATCATCTCTTACAACTGAGGGCTCCAAAGATAAGCGTCTTAAATAAAAATGGTTTATATTAATAACATGTAACACAGGCAGAGAAAAAAGCACAATATATTGTTTGGGGTGTACTTTCCCCAGAAGGGTTTCCAATGTTCTTAAGAATTTGTTAAAATGTTTGGTGCTAAAATTGATGCATTTAGGTCAAAAGTCAAGATCCAGTAAATTATGTGAAAGCTTTTTTTTCCTGTTTGAATTATCACCCCCTGATTATGATAAAATCGCTTAAAAATGTCAACTACAAATTAATTGAGAGCATTTGATATCCAAATCAATTCTCTTGTGGCTTGACAGTGTGCGGAAAAAAAAAAACCCTTTTTGTATATATTATTAACTTCCTTTCAGTTCTTGCAAGTTTTGAAAATCTACCCTTTAAACTCTTAAAAGAAAGTCACCCAGGATATTTTTTTGGCAAATCAATTAAAATAAATTGAACATTCAGGTAGGTAGGAGTTCCTGCTGGGCATTTCTGCTTCCTCCTCAGCCAGAGCCAAAAGCTGCCTTTCTCTGCCTCCTCTGCCGGCTCTTTGAACACTTTCTTCAACGTGCCTCTGGTCACTCCTGCATCCCTCAAGAGGCGCATTGGTTGACAGCCCTACAAAGCCTCGGCATCCCACTCAAATGGGGTAGATGGTGGTCTTTCAGACAGCTTCCCGATATTCAGAAACCAAGTCGGTGTATTTGGTCTTTGGACTCGAGGCAGCTTCAATCCCTTCCTCATGAAAGAATTTTAAATTCAATGAGGTAAGGTATTTTGCCTTGCGGGACCATACAACCATGTTAGGGCGAAGAGATGTGCTGGTAATTTCTGTGGGGAACTGAAGCTGCCTGTCCAGTTTAACTCTCCTTTCCCTCTCCTTGTCAGAGGGTCGAGCTGCTTCTCTTTGCCTTCTTTTTTTGGTCGACGGCAGCTAACTGCTCATGGTTCATCTATGATGGGTTAATTACAGAGAACAAATTTCCCCACAGGGATTAATAAAGCATAAATTATTATATTATTATTTTGTCGGTACCTCTCCAGCACCTCAGCTAACTTCCTCAGGACCTGGTTTTGATGCCATCTGTAGCACCCAGGGAGGACGAGGATGCTCGTCCTCCATCCTCGCGATCTCTACCATCACCATCTGCTTCCTCTTTGCGGTTTGGCATTGGACAAGAAGCAAGGTACCTCCTCTCATCCTTTCCTGCTCTGCCCACCTGGACTCTGCTGACAATCTCTTGGTGTTGCAGCCTGCTAACAGCCTGTTTGACTTCTGTTTGGGCATTCCACTCCCGACCCGTAGGAACCCTGGTGTTTGCACTCCTTTCTGCCAGATCAGTGGACTCCCTCAGCTTGAGGACCAGCCTGGTCTTCTCTTGCATGTAGCCCTTAGTGATGGATTGCGATGGCAGTTGGAGTGTGTTCTTCCCAACAAGGCCAGTTTCGGCACAGTGGCAGCCCCAACCACTTTCGGCTGAATGCTTTGGCTTTTCTGACCATCATTCCTGCGTTGGATCTTCAACTGCCACATTACTCTCCTGTAGAGGGTGAACTGGTAGCACCTGACCTTATAGTTTCCTGGGAGTTGGCTTTGGTCGATCCTTGCCAGGCTGTGTGTTAGTTGCTTCATGACAGTTTTCCCTGTCTGTTTGTCAGATAGCTTAGTGGTATACTGCCTCCCCAGGCTTTTGATGCGTTGCTCCACCAGGAAGGGGATTCTGTCTCAACTGACAACATAGGTGGTGGAGTTGGTTCTGATCCCCTTCTGAGTTACAGGCTCTGTGACTTGGCGGGCTTAATCTTCATTCTTGTCCAAGGCATCAATTCGGTCATGCTTTTTAGCAGTCAAGCTGGTGCTGTCCAGAGGAGGCTTGTGACATCGTCCATGTAACTCCTCAAAGGGGGGAGCCTCTGACCAGATGGTAGGTTGATCCCCCAAACATTTGTCTTGCTCCAATGAGGATTACCTTAAAGGCTGCCACAAATAAGATTGGAGAGATGGCACAACCCGGTGGGATACCTACCTGAAGCTGCTGCCGCCCTGTGGTGAAGTCTTGGAGGGCAAAGCCCATCTGAAGGTTGCTGAAGTAAACCAGGTTCTTTATGCAGGGGGGCATGTGGAAGAACTTCATAGTGTAGCTGATAATTTGGTGTGGGACTGATCCATACGCATTGGCAAGGTCCAACCAGATAACATGGTGTTGAGTATTCTCCTGCTTGGCCTTCTCGAACTGGTTCCAGACCATTGTGGAGTGCTCTACGCACCCTTGGAAAACCCGGGACTCCTGCTTTCGGGCTGTCGGTGTCAATGTAGCCAGTCTCTAGGAGATAGGTGGTCATCCCTCAGGGTGACCATCCTTCAGCGCAATGTTTCTAAATTGGCTTATGTCCTTGGAGTTGTCGCATGTCCCATGTCCCATGAAGACCACTATTGCTCTTTGCCAGTCTGATGGGATAAGTTGTTTCTTCCAGGCAGTTCTCAACAGGTACTATAGCGGCACTAGCACCTTGGGACAGTTCTTGTAGAACTTACGGGGGACTCCATTGGGGCCAAGGGCGAACGTGGACCTTGCTTTCTTAACAACTTGCCTGACTTCACTGAGCTTGGGAGGTATGGTGTTGAATTCAGCTGCTGGTGGCATCGGCTGAGGCACATGCCCTGGTTTTCCTAAAGGGGCGTCCTTTGATGGATCACTTTACTGCCTTTTTGCATGCTGTTCCATCTGTTTTGTGGTGGTTTCTAGCTTCCTGCTCTTCTTTTCCTCCAGCAGCTGTCTGGCGTGCTTGAAAGGGCCTTTGAAAAAGCTGGGTCACCCTTTTGCTTCCGTTTGCTGCGCTTGCGGATGCGTTCAACTCTGCAAAACTTGGAAAGTCCTTTTTCAGGCCGTCTCTCTCAGCTGTATTGCCTTCCTCCAGTTCTTGTGGAGTTGTTGGTGCCTTTGCACAAGCTGATCTCCTTTTCCCACCTTCTCTTTTCTCTTGGGGCAGTCCCCTGCTTGGGGATAACTTCCTCAAACCTGTCCTTACAGGTCTGGTATATTATGTCACCAAACAGGTTAGGCTTTGCCTCAATGTCTTCAGTCATCGCTTTCTCCTGTGGCTTTGCCGGGTCTGCGTCCAACAAGCACCATGCCTCTGCGTTGCTTGATTTTAGCCATCTGATCTTGTTCATTCTTGCTGGCTCCTTAGTCTCTGCTCGTGGCCTTTTTGTACTCAAAGGCAGTCTCGATCCCTTCCTCATGTGGGATTGTAAATTCATTGAGGTAAGCTGACCTTATGTTGGTGGACCATACAACGACATTGGAGCAAAGAGATGTGTTGGTCATCTCTGTGGTGAACTGAAGCTGCCTGTCCAGGTCAACCCTTATTTCAGACTCCTTGTCAGGGGAAAAGGGTCGAGCTGCTTCTCTTTGCCTGCCATGCCTATGTTGTCTGCCCTCTGAAACAAAACTGATGTTGCTCTCTGGTGGTGGTGACCTATTGTTATCTTGTCTGCATCTCTCCAGCGCCTTAGCTAACTTCCTCAGAACCTGGAAATCAATCGAAAACACCCAGAAACCCAATTGAAGGTAACTGCAAAAATAGTAAATGAACAAAAACAGCAACAAAAAAAACACCTATTTTAATTTCTGATTTTTTAAATGAATGCAAGTACTACTTTCAGAAGGTTTCAGTTCTGTATATAAGTAAATACATCTTGTCAGTGGAGTATTAGCCTGACTGCAGGAATTATATTGCTTACTAAGCTTTTATTGGTAATAAAATACATTTAGTGTGTTACAGTAGAAAGCACACAAAGTGTGACATCCACAGGAACCAAAGAGATAAAAAATATGATCCAAATGACAGAGGTTTTTCTGTTTTACACAACAGTTCAACTATTCAATGCATTCAGCTAAGTGAATGTAGAGCACAAGCTGTGTAATAAACAGCTGTGTCCTGGCAGCCAATGTCAGTATAAGTGGTTTTGAGGCCTCTTGTGTTGATGAGTTGTACCCTGTTCATCAGGTGCTGGAGATTATGATTTGCACCTTGTCATTTACGTCTTCATTGGTGAGACAGAAGAGATGATTTGTACTTCACAAAACACTTATCCTGTGTCGCTATAGCAACTAGACAGAGAAAAGACTACATTTCTGAGCTTTTACAAGATGTGAAATGTAATTTTAAATATGCATTGCAGGATTCGCATAGAAAGAATCTTGTTTCTTTATTGTTTCAATATCAGCTTTTTTTGGTCAGTGTCCTTATATCAAGACCAACTTTTCGGCATTCTACTGTTGAGAAACATTTAGAGGAATTAACTAAGAGAAAGGAAAGCACCATGGCAGCAACAGTAGTCACACAAATTAGTGCTGATAAATATTATTAAACATGTTTTGTCATGCAGAAAACAAAAGGTGGCCAGGTTTTTATATATTGAGAAAATCCTACCAATCTGCCACTTCCGCTCTTGTTAAGTGGATGCAAAAATATGCGTAAATGGATGGATCAACTGTGATGCCAATCCATTCTTTCTATTTTGTCCAGTTGTAAGTTCTCAACTTAACTGGGTGTTGAGGCCCTTTATCACAATACACCCTCAGTTGAGGCAGGCCCATTGCAGGCTGATCCAACCTGGGTACGTGAGGAAAGCTTGGTTCTTCTTTAAGTCACCCAGTGGCACTTCGGCAGGGGGTCGATGAGTTAATCAGTGGTACAGATAAGATCTGTCCTTCTGATTCGTCGCCAGTGACTGCTTCTTACTACTTTGGTACTCGAGGCTTTGATGGATGCACCTTCTGGAACATTGTGGTGGAATTTACAAAGTAGCCTCTGCAGCCCACCTCAACTAGCCGCACCTCAGGTCCCAACCAACAGGTTTCAGGTTTCCCCAATGGCCTGCTCTAAACGGACGGTCAACTCTATCAGCGAGACACTCCGACGGGACTTCGACCAAGGATCTTCGGGTTGAATTGGTTGCTGCAATCAGCCGGTGGAAATACAAGCTACTGGTCCATGTTGAGATGCACTTCCCACTCAATGGCTTCCTGTTGTTGTCTGGGACCAGGGCCAAGGGGTATGATGCCGTTTTCCTCCCTCCAAAAACAAAAATATTGCCTGATGGACCTTATCTTGGGTATGGAGAGGAATGGCGTTGACTGATACCCCCTTGGTCTCAGGCGCTGCTGCTAGGCAACTTAAGACTTGGTTGTGCTGCCTTGTGTATCTGCCTTGAGCAAGGCTGGCCTTGCATCCTCCCAGGACATGCTTGAGTGAGGCTGGCACAGAGCACAGTGGACAGGCTAGATTTTCTCCAACCAAAAGATTCAAGTTAACAGGGGAAGACAGGATGTTGTATGTTGCTCTGAAGTGCAGTAAATCTGACTCCATTCCCCACAGCTGTGACCAGGTGATCTTTCTCCTCTCAACAGCATCTCACCTCATCCAGGAGCCTTGTTTGCCTAGAGATACAGCTTTGGTGCGTATTTGGCTTCCTTTTGTTGACACACCTCCTCTACCACCAAGCAAGGGATTTGCTTTACGCCAAGTAGCTTGTTTCCTCCTTTGCCAAATCCCTCTGTCTTGCTGGATGTGACCCACTGTCTCAGTGCTTGGGGGGCAGCTTTAGCATCCAGTACTGCAGCAGACAGGGTACATTTTTTCTTCGTGGCCAGGGTTGGGGCAACATCTGTTACCACAGGATCTTGAGATTCCTTGTGTGTCATCTCTAGTCTTGTTTTCACATTCTTATACTCTTCAGCCAGACTGAAAATGGGCAACTTCTCCATTCCCCTATGGCCCAATGCTACTGAGACATCTTGGTAGCCCAAGCTACTTCCTCAAACATGTGAGTGGACATGATACCAAAGCAGAGTTGAGAAGATATGTTCAAAATGAAAGCCTGACTGAGCAGTACTCCTGCCTTGTCATTTCTAAAGAGCGAAACCCACTGCTCACTATAGTATTTCAGCGTTGCAGTGAATGTTGACATTTTTATCATCATCGCGTGCTATATTTGACCCCAACATTTTTACATTTCAAATGTAGATACAATGTATTCATGTCAATTTAGCTCAGCTGACAATCAGCAATGAGTTTCATCTGTTTGTATATCGTTTTTAACTTTCATCAACTTATATGTTCATCAGTCTTATATCACAATAAATGCATTAAAAACTAATTTTTCAAAGGAATAAATGCTGCAGACATAATACAATTTTTATTAGTGATATGTTCCATAGCAGTATGCGTCACTCAACAGGGAATATTTTTGTACACGTCCGCCACCTGCAGGAAAGAGTACAAACTGCTACCCAAAGAATCGCACAAATAAAAACAAAATGGCACTAACAAAGCTAGTGTCATTTCCTTATGCCAAAACAAAGTTTCAGTGTAACTTTAAATATAAATACCTTGTCACTCTACTTCAGTGGAGTTCTATGGCATACAAATTTCACCTGAATATTTTACCTCACAATTATAGTTATGTTAATTTACACTCCTTCCATTTTCATTTTAAATCATTTTTGCATTACTTTTGACTTTTTTTTTTATCCTGTTCTCATTATGTCTGATGATTCACTTCTTAAAACAACACAATGTACAGAAGAATATCAAAATTGTAATTGGAGACACTGGAAAAAAAAGGAGGAAGAAAAACTAAAGGTTGTTGGAAGAGAAAAGGCAGAGTTTTTTTCCCCTCCCTTTTAAATCTAACTATCCAAAAAAGGACATTTGAACTGTAATAACAATGAAACTCCAAAAAAAAGAAACACACACATACACACACACACACACACACAAACACGCATATACACACATTTTTCATGCTTGTTCCAATAGGCTGTGTGGCCCTTATGTCAACTATAAACACCTTGCTCATGTTCTGTTCATCTTTTTCAAAGTACATGTCTTTCAACTTCGGTCATTAATTTCTTCTTCATTTATGATTATTGCATATTTGAGCTGTCAGTCTTGATTTAATTTCTGGTTACTCCAACCTTCTTTTTCCTCCGTAACTGCCATTATAGCTCGGCCTTGACAGCATTTCATGATTTTAAAAAAATCTGTTCCTTTTTTTAATTTTCAGTGCGATGCTGGGATCTGCAATCATAGATCACAGATAAAAGTTATTCAAAGTAACACAAGTATTGTCACTCCTGTGTCCTATTCTTTGGCTGCTAGTTACTGCTTTGTTTTTGTAGTTTTGTCCTTCTGCTTTTAAGAATTAAAATACTCTGTTCTGTACACAACAAAAATGTCTCCCTTTCATTGCATCTCATTACTGCAGTCACGTTGGCTACACCCTCAACACATTCCAGCTATGATAATGTGTTGATTTCTATTTCCTTCATTCTGAAAAGCAGGATACATTGGTCGGGGTTTAAACCATTTTTTCATGGAAAATGCATGCGTACGTTTTGACAGACTTATTTTCAGACAGAATCACATGAACTATAAATATTAAGGGATTAGTAGTGAGCAATCATGCCCATTCTGCAGCTGCGGAATCCGCACACACAGCTGCGTGTCAGTGACGTCACACATAAAAAGGAATAAGAAGAGCAGAGGCAGCGGAGAGGCTAACAGTAGTTAGCACCTCAGCCGAGTTCTTTTCCGCTGCTATGATTGACAGAGTCAGCAGAGGTTTACATGGGCATGTCCTCTCACTCGCTTGCTTGTTATCCTAACAGAAAGGGCTGCGGCATGGCGAGGCACGAAAGAATCCAGAGTTCTCGCCACTCACACTTAAGAACATCATTTGTTGGACTATTGAGGATGTTATTTATTGCTTTTATTCACGCGACGCGTGCGAATAAACAAGGTTTGTAACTTAGCTGGCTACGTTCGCATTAGCTAGCGCTAACTTCCGTAGAATAATTCTACGAAGTGTGGGTTGATGTTACCTTAATGGGCCAAGTTAATCACAGCTATTTCTATTAGTTATGCAATACTGTCAAATGTTGTTGTCTCTTTTAACCAGTAAAGAAGTTTAATTTCAAGAACATTTCAGTGGATTATTGGCGTTAGTTAGCTCTATGTGGCCCTTAACGGTTCACCAATGTTTAACGTTAGCTCCATTTGTAGCTTGATATGTTGCCATTCTCCCTGGATATTGCTAACTTGGGCTAACTCCACCCTGAAAAAAATTTGAAATCGTATTCTACATAGTTTTAAACAAAGTGGAAACCACCAGCATTAGCTCGTGGAAGAGATTGTAGCCACAAAGTTAAGTGAAACGTATATATAAAAGATTGGTGACATTGCCTCCATTTCGTAGGGGTGACTGATTACTTTTCATGCTAAACTGAAAAGTAGTGTTTGTCATAGGCTGCTTTCTGTTACTGGTAAACGCTGTTGTTTTGATATTGACCCTGAGATGATTCGAGCTTGGGAATTGATCGATCCGTGAGACAAATGATAACCGCATCTAATTTATCTAGGGGACTTGTGTCCAACTGTCAGGTCACAGTGATTTGTCTCCCTCGTGATTGGGCACCTGCTGTCCACGTCCAAGCTAAGCTATGCCAACTTTGATACGAACCTTGTCTAGAAAAAACAACAACAACAGGATAACCCTAACAAAACCAGTAACGGTTGACCTGTGTACCAAACGCTTGGGCCTTTTAACTTACAAATGCACTTGATTTGCAAAGTTGGAGTTGGATCATTTAGGCTCCGCCAACACTGTGAGCTCTGCAAGTTTAACAAATGACTTAGTGCCAGATTTAATAGGTATAGCTGTTGGCTTTTCTTCACCCCTAAGGTGATCTGCAGTGGTTTAAATCCCTCAAAGTGTCGCACTGTTTAACAGAGAGGCTCAATTATGTCTTTCATTTTAACAGTATCAATTTCATGGAGGAATCCTGGCAAAATGAATAGCGTAGTATTGGAACAGATTGACCATTAAAGGAGGGGAACATTTATTTCAACTTAATCTTTACTGTCATTTATTCAGCCTTTTTGACCATTTTTCACTCTATTTTAGTTTTATTTGATTTGACATTCCATCTAGACATTGTCCCGACATATTCAGTTATAATGGACAGCTGTTTCTACTTGTATGAAATTTACCAATTGCCTGCAATCATTTGACAGTTAACGTGAGTAGTCATTACTTAGTCATACAAAACAAACTACCGGTATACTTTAAGTCTTGTGCTCAAAATCTGACTTGAACTTTCACCTTTTCCTTATCTACTGAAAAGTATTTTAAACAATATTTTATTTAAATAGCCCATGTACAATAAGCTTGAATAATAAAATAGATAAGATTGTTTTGCTGCTTACAGGACAAATGCTCATACTCAACTATGACACATGCTAGGTTGTTAATTGTATTGTAGTATTACCAGGATTAAAAGTCATTCTCATAATATTCTAAATTATGTAATTCTTCACACCTCTGTACTCATCAGTTGCATATAGTTTTATCGTATTCGAGTAACATTGCTTAACCTATAAGAAATTATAAAGAAAATTTTAATTAGATGCTTAATATTTCTTTTCACTGATAGTGTAGGTGATAATTAAAGGTCTATCTGTCTTTTACAGCCTTCATACAATCAGACACAATTCTAGAAGTTCTACATTTTGGCGAGGGAAGCCTTTTACAGGTACGTGATTAAATTTTTCCTTTTTTGCTATTATCAGTCTATTGACCTCGGTGATTAGCATGTTAGTCAATTTTAAAACAAGCAAAAACATGTTAATTTACCATTTGATTGAACTGACTCATTTTTATTGTGTTGATGTCCCTTTCTTTAAATTGCCCTGAAATGACTCTGGCTCTTTTCTTTTTCAGGCTCACTCTGACATTGATTTCAGTTTATATCATCAACAAAGGTAAGCGCAGCTTTTTATGAGAAATATTTTTCATTCATTGGATGATTATTTGTGAACTTAATACCTTGAAACGTGTTTAATTGCTCTTAAAGTAATAGAAGTTTTTGTTGTGAATTACTTTGATATAAAAAAAGTATTGAAAATTTGCAGTATCCCATTAGATATTTATCC
This sequence comes from Fistularia commersonii, assembly GCF_037954325.1. Lineage (NCBI taxonomy): Eukaryota > Metazoa > Chordata > Actinopteri > Syngnathiformes > Fistulariidae > Fistularia > Fistularia commersonii. Next base: position 3,381,235 of record NC_141299.1, on the reverse strand, counting down.
TGTAAAATGCTGTCAGAGAAAAAATAAAAAGTGGCAGCTTTGCTTAGAGAATCCTAACACATAATTATTTAAAATAACAATAGCAGTTTTTTTAAAAGCCAACATTCATAGTGTAAGATGGTAATGAAGTCTTGTGAAACAAATTTTCAAATGTGATGCCCATGTGTTCCTATGGAAAAACAAATATTAAAAAAAATATTTTTGTTAATGGTTGTAAACTTGGGAAAATACTGAATTGGGTGAGTAACAAAGGAACACTTACTGCTTAAAGAAAGAAGCTTCAGCACCAAAATCACAGGCTTACAGTGCCAACGGGATGACTCCAATGTAAATCTTAAAAATAACACTGCAAGAAGTTTGGTAACTGGCTTGGGGAAATTTTTTTTTTTTTTTTTTTCTACCATTCTCCCTGATGAGCTCTTGTAGCTGTTTTCAGTTGCAAGCTATGAGTAAACCTCTGCTAACAAAAAATAATGTTAATAAACCTCCTTAGTCTGAGAGCACCTTAGCTGAGTGTTTGTTATATAGGGAGAGTGATATTTAAACCCTATTACGACCAGGTGTATATAGGTAGTTGACATAACCTTAAAGTCAAATCCACTGAAAATTCACAAATGCTCATTAGATAGAAGTTTAAGCAAGACAAGGAATGGTTTCAACTGCCAACATTAGACTCATGTAGTACAGGCTAACAGAATTGACTGCCTAAAAACTAACTTGCAGTTCTTACATGCTTACTTTAGTTTGCCTTACAAGAGTGAGTAGAGAGTGAGTATATGCTGGATATCAAAAACTGTAGATCTAAACAAGCATGAATCTTGTCACATGATTTAATTACAATCTCCACATTTCAGATCTCTAACTATGAGAATATGTCTGTCTCCTTGGGTATTGACCTTAACTTAAAATGTTTTACTATCCAACCTAACTTTTCTCCTGTATTTTTGTGGGTGCAGCATATACTGAGGTTAAACCATTTATGCACAATATTCTAATCTGAAAAGGGGCCTTAGCGTCAAAGCATAACAGCTCCTTCAAAAAGTTGTGAGAGAAAGTCTTACTTTTTTATTGTTTTTCTTGTTTGCTAGTGACTGTAAACATTGAATTGTGTTTCCTTGATTAACATGGGTTTAAGTTCTAGGAAAGGGTGTCTTTCTGTTACTATCTCCTCTCCATATCTCACTTTTCACTACTTTTTTGTGGAAAAATGCACCTGCTACTCCCTGGTGGGGTTATGAAAATAGAGATCTAAGGCCGAGTGGCAAAACCCCCACCCTTCCCAGGGCAACTCCAATTACTGACATTCAACACATTAGCTCAACTACTCGCGGTCACCAAGCAGAAAGCTACAAGAAATTCACAGCCAGGCTAAGCTTGAATTTGTAATCTCACAAGCATTTAAATGAGGAGGAGAAACTGGTTAAAAGTCAAATATTATTCTGAAAGAAGCTTCATGTTCATTTGTCCATGTGGCTTACACTACACCCCAAGAGATTGAATTCCATCCGGTCTCTGGTGAGCATAGCTATTGGAGCTTAGTGCTGTGGCTATTGTCTGTTCTTTTATGTTCAGACTGATAGGGGGGAAAAAAGGTGAAATTGATCTGTGTTAAATTGTATTACTGCAGACTGATGTCAGAATAATTGCATTTATGTAATTTATAGGGAATGGCATTCACATGAACACTAGGAGCAAAAGATAAGAATGATATCTTTTAACTGTTAAAAAAGACATGTGGCATTCTGCATTGTTCTTTTTGATTATTAAATAACTTCAAGCGAGGGATAGTGCCACACCTGCTTCAGATTAATTTTTGTTCCTTAAGGTTGCCAGTAAAGCTCTCAATTACGTAGCTATGTTGTAAACTACCCCTCCCAAGGGAAGCATAGTCTCTTTAGTCTATTGTCAATATACACCTGTTGTCATACAGGTTTGATGAGTTGATGAGAATGCCTATGTCCTAAGAGTAGGCATGTTCCATGCCCCTGCTATTGTGCAAGAGACACCATCTTAATAAGATGTCAAGATTAGAGACTATGTTTGTTCCTTTTTCCTTTTCAGCTACTATTCTCTCTTTCGATTGTCAGATAGATCTACTGAAACTTTCTGCTTCACATAATAGCGGCTCCATTGGCTGTCTTAACTTATTAACGCTAAAGGTTGTCCTTTAGTGTTGACTGTGTTATGTTTGTGTTTAGGCTAACATTTGTTTAATGTACAGAAAAAAAGATTCTTTCCTTTTGTTCCTGCTTTTCTCAATGCCATGTCTTATGTCTTGCAGCACGTCCCCACACCGGGGGAACTGTAGACCTATACGATTTGAACCTCCAATGCTGGACTTTCACGAACAGTAAGTTTGGGCCCTGTGTATTTTCGTAACCAAGTTGTCTTTTTTTTTTTTACCATTTCCTTTTTAAATTTCATTTAATTTTAATGCATAGAATCACATCACCCTGAAAAGAAATTTAAGGATATTGTAATTTTTTTTGTTAAATGTTTCAAAAATGTGTCTGACATATTGTGCTGTTGAATAATTACCTCCCACTTCCTGAAGCCCTTTGAATTATTTGTTGGCCAGGAGACTGGAGCTAGTCAACAGTAAATTTGTTTGCCATGAAAGCTTTAATGAAAGTTGTGGAATGGAAATGAGACAACAACCAGCATCTAACTTTACCTAGGCTTACCCACTTAAAACACATTCCACCCTGAGAGTTGGGGTGCATATTTGTAGCATGATCCAGCTTCAAGTATAGCCCAGAAGTGTTGTGGATGCCCCCAGCATCCTCAACACAACATCGTAGAGGGACATCCAACTGTTTGATTCTGCCTCCTCTTATTCTAGAGCCTCAATTAATAAGCTGCTTATCTCCTATGACTTGGGTGAGCATAGAAGTAAAACATTTAGAAATGGTGTAAATTATAGCAGGTTTCCTGATCACAATAAATCAAGTTCTAGAACATTGTTTTTAACACTTATTGAGCCAAATCATCTTTCTTAGATGTAAAAAAAAAAACCACAGCATACCACCAAACATAACTGTGAGAGAATTATACTCAATAGCTTTATATTTTGGTTGTGGAGTACTTACTCTGCTTGTCACTACGCCACAGGCACAGACAGTAAATTATTTGCAGTTGCTGACTATATTTTTATAATTGACCAATTAAGTGAAACTGGACAATTTCCCATACCACACTTGACAATCCCTTATGATGTGGATTGGATGATTGTTATTCTAGAAGTTCAATTCCAGATGCAATGAGAAATTGAGGACATTATGATAATTTGTATATCAATGTTACCATTGTCAAATTGATCGTTTGTAATATGTGTGTAATATGTAATGTAATTAAGGGGTGGTTATGTATTACAGGTAACACTGTGCCTGATGTTTTTTTCTCGTAGTTCACTCAGAAAAATGTAAACTTTAAATTGGAATGAAGATTTTTTTTTTTTTTTTTTTTTTGTTATTAATTATTTTTATTGATAAATATGTTGAGGTCCTAGCTTTGAGGGCCAAGGATGTAAACTAGATGTTATATAGCTGGGCCCACAGTCATTTCTGTGAAAGCTGTTCTGGAGCACATACTGCAGAAACCATTTAACTACAGAGCCCAAGCTACAAGGCTTGGTAATCGTGTCATTGGGTGGGAGCGGTGGGGTACACCCTGAACCAGTCATCAGATAGTGGGGCCTCATATAGAGACAAACAACCATTCTCTCTCATTCACACATCAGGGCAATTTTTCAATTTTTTTCCAATTAACATTCTCCATGTTTTTTAATCCCATTAGTTAAATAGTTGAAGCCAGAGATGAAGATGCCAATTTTTCTCTTTGGGAGTGACCAGGATGGATAGGATCAGAAATGAGTATCAGAGGAACAGCACATATTAGATGTTTTTGAGAGAAGGTCAGAGAAGCCAGACTGAGATGGTTTGGTCATGTACAAAAGAGGGATAGTGAATATATTGGTAGACGGATGCTGGAATTGGAGCTGCCAGGCAGGAGGTCTCGAGGAAGACCAAGGAGAAGATTTATGGACATAGTGATAGAGGATATGAAGGTAGTTGGTGTGAGAGAGGAGGATACAGAGAATAGGGTTAGATGGAGATGGTTGATTCGCTGTTTCGACTCCTGAAGGGAAAAGGCGAAAGGAGAGGAAGAAGAAGTTAAATAGTTGAAGCCTTAAAATAGGCGTCCACTACTGAGGAAAAAGTATGCATGATTTGAACTCCCCAATGCTATCAATTGCATGGTTTGGCATTAAGGGCATTTTTAATGTGGCACTCTTCTGGTTCTTTAATACATCCATGTTTAGGACATGCCAAACACAGCTCACTGTCTGCAGGATTTTAATGTATTTTGTTACATGTTTGAAATATTAAAATTGGCAAATTTCTTTTAAACTTCACCTTTTTTTATTGTAAAAGTTTCTTTCACATGTTGTATGCAGTGTCTGTATTCATTACTTTACAATTTCTAAAAAGGGAATAACTGTAATGAATATCAGATACTTGACGGTTATCTTAAAAAAATGCGACAAAAAATATTCAATACATTGCAATTCCTTTTCATATTTATTTGCATTTATGAAATTTGCTTTAACGTCTCAGGAAAATGTATTAGATACATACATTAACCTACAGATATATGTATTTGTTTTGATTTTCTTTATCAACAGGCCTGTTGGAATGCCAAAAATGGAGAAAGTTTATTTACACAATCCTAGCGCAGAAGAAATTAGTTTGATATCAATATCAGCAACAACAGCACATTTTCACGCCTCCTTTTTCCAGAATAGGGTAAGTAGTATTTGTGCATGTATGCAACCTTTTTGTCTCACTCTTATCAAGCAATTTGTGAAATGTGGTCTTTGTTCAATTCAAGTCAACTGATAAAAGAAAAGAATATATATTCCTTGATCTTTGGTCCCAAGACCTTTGTTAATATTGCCATGTCATGGAAGTAACCCATATTTCTCTTGTACTATCTCTTGTAATATTTAACAGCCAGTACTTGTAAATATCGGTAAATGGTAGCTTTTGTAGTCTTTGTTTGTCCTTTTGGTTTCCCTTATTTCCCTGCTTCAGGACAGTAAAAACATCAGTTTCATACCTTCAAGCATCACTAACAAGTAGATTAATAGGCTTAGAATATGATGGTCATCCTTTCCAGGATAAACAGCTGCTGCTGTTTGAGGCCAATTCACAGTACTTCTATTAATGAGTAATGTTGTCTGGATGAAATTTTATATCCGAGGATTTTAAAATATCAATCGGTAGAGTTTAAGAAGGAAGAATACTGATTTAATATTCTCAGAATCACTTAAAATCATGTTATCATTCAGCATTAGTTGTTGCAATACTTGGAAAAAGCCATAAAAAGAGCTGACCAAATTTTTAGCTGTGGAAGCATTACTAAAGGAAATCAAATGTCTCCTATTTTCCTATTAGAGCACTCCAAAAGTGATAGCAATGCCATCTCAAAGTTATGTTAAGCGTAAAATTATTTTGGCTAATGTTATTGTTGGACAGCAGTGTTTTAAATGGCTTACTTAAATCATTTTTAGGTACAGATACTATCCGTCTTTAATAAGTCGAAAAGCATCCTATTTGAGAACTTCATCACTGATTTATCTGATCAACCTCATAGTCATTTATAAAGGGAATCCATGGCTAAAGCCTTACTAACGACTCGTGGCTTCTTCACAGTGGAAGATTAGCAATACATTCAAGCTGTAGCTGAATATGTCTTTGACTAGGATTTAACATTTTATTTGTTTTTTTTCTTTATTTCTTTTAGTAACCATCACATTTTGCTTGCTTCTAAAGCTCTGAGAGAAGTCCAGTCTGTACGAGAAGATATTTAATGTGTTTAGAATGATGCCATGAAAAAGCAATGCAAAGTAGAGACGAAACCTCAGCTAAAAGCGCTGGAATTCTATTGTGTGAATCTTTTAATACAGCTACAATGAGTGTAATGGAGAAAGACTTCATGGATGTTAGTGAAGTTAAGATTGTTTGTCTAAACCTGTGCTCCACAACTAAAGTGCTGCAGGTTAATTCAATGATTTCATGAACCTGAGGTCTGTTTGATCAGAGCCCTCTCTCTTGCACAGATCCATTTTGCAAATGTGTCATTCAGACAAGTTTCAGGAGGCACACAGTTATCAAAGGCCACATTCATACAGCCATGGTCCTTGTTGACACGTGGAAAAAAGTAAACCATATGCCACATGTCCCTGAAGTGATTCTCAGTCTTTTTTTACCATTTGGCTATTTCACACAGAGAAAAGTCAGATTTTACACTCAAGTGAGACAATTAAGCAGTGTCACCGGGTCTGATGCCCTCAGAGGGTTTCATGTTTGCCGAGACATCAATGATTTAAAAAGAAGAGAAATTTTGCTTAATATGGTTTAAGTTAAATCTGATTTTAGACTTTTCCAAATCATGATTTATATGGAGGAGGAAAGAGGCTCAGAAAATGTTTTTTTTAGAAGTACTGTTTAAAAACTGCTCATCAACAAACATCACCTGATTATTTGGTATCGTTGAATCCATTTCAACTGGCCATGTTTGGCAACTCTTTGAAAACTATATGTATGTAGTAGGTTTCATATAATGTCACCATTGGTAGAATAGATTGACAAGATAATATTCTAAGCTTGAAGGCTGTGGATACCACTGATTTCTGAAGGTCAGCGTCCGTTCTGTTTATCTTAACTCATTCATCAGTCCTACTTACATGTTTGTTTTAGAAATGAAAAATAAAGACTGGATTGGTGTCTTCTTACTGTGGACATTACACTTGTGGTGCAGATAATACATTTTTGAAGTTACTTCTCATGCCCTTTGATTTACCAAAGTCACAGTTGTGCTATTTGTCTGATGAAAAGATGCAGCTTCAGGATATCAGACTGAGCTGCATAATGTGAGGCAGATCTTAATATATCCAAGGAGCCGCAGTTCTCTGTCATGAGACAAGTCTTTGTACACTGTGGGTTGATTTAGATCACATCAACGGGGTATTCTTTTATCCTGCAGTGTCATTGATTGCATAATTCTTTTCAAATATCTGTAATCTTTTACACATCTTTAATGTGGCAATCCATATAATTGGACATGCTTGAACTCCTCCACTAAAGGCAGGACCTCTTCCCTGTCCCGGAGTGAGCACTCCACCTTTTTCTGGCTGAGAACCATGGTGTCCGATTTGGAGGTGCTGATCCTCATCCTGGCTGTTTCACATTCAGCTTCAAACCGCCGGAGAGAGCTGGAGATGAAGCCAACAGAATCATTTAATCACAACATCTGCAAAAAGAAGGGATCCAGTCCTGAGGCAACCAAACTGGATTACCTCAATACCCTGGCTATGCCAGAAATTCTGTCCTTAAATGTGGTGAAAGGAATCTGACAAAGAGCAGCCCAACCCTCAACAAAAACAAGTCTGACATAGAACCAGAAATGCAGACCAGGCTCTGACACCAATCCTACAAAGATGGATGCCAGGTTCCGCACCCTGAACTTGGATGACCCTACCAGGGGCGTAAAGCCTCCAACAACCTGGATTAGTGGGGCACGTGAATCCCTCTACCACAATAAGGTGGTAACTTGAAGAGAATGTAGTTCTCAGTCTCCACAAAATGTTACTGGGATTTGTAATACCTTCATAGCACTGAACCTTTAACATCAGGCAATGTGGGAAGTGTGCTAAAATTCAGAATGCTTTGTGTCCAGTTGCCCAGGGGATCTGTATATGTGGGTAACTGAGGAGTTGTAATGTTTCCTGTTTTTCTTCTTCAGATTATACCACCAGGAGGAAACACCTCATTTGATGTAGTGTTTCTTGCTCGAGTAGTGGGGAATGTAGAAAACACTTTATTTATTAATACATCACATCATGGAGTTTTTACATACCAGGTAAAATGCAAACAAACAAATAGTTCTGTTTTATTATTTATTATCCTCTCTGTATATTTCAGTAATAGTTCTTTTCCGTCCTTGTCCTGAAGGTTTTTGGGGTTGGCATCCCAAACCCCTACAGACTCCGTCCCTTTGTTGGGGCACGAGTCCCAGTAAACAGCAGCTTCTCGCCTCTAATAAACATCCACAATCCCTACAGTGAACCACTGCAGGTAGTTTGGGGTTATTGTTGTTAAAAAAGTCATTTACACACACATGCATGCACCTTTATTTTGTCAAAAAGGTAGTGTCAATTATATTAAAATTACCCATGTGCCAAAGTTACACTAGTTCCAAAGTTCAATATGGTGTGAGTTAAGGTTGCTCTGAGACACCTCACACAAAAAAATGAAATACCAGTAGAGTTACTCTTTGTGTTGAGGAATCTAATACCTTTTGTATTGTGAGTCTGAAATGTTCATAGTAATGTGATATGTATTAGTAATGAAAACTGCTGTCTGAATACCATCATGTGATTTTGTCAACATTGCCCAGCCCTAGGATTAGAATACTCAACTTAAAGCTATGCCAGGATTTTAGAGCCTTCTTTGTTTGTCTGACAAAGGATGAACTTTGAAGTGAAATAAATAGATAAAATTGCCAATGTATTAAATAGGCTCTCTTTGGAATAGCAGATAATGCATAGTTACTCAAGTTGAATTTTAGTATTGAAGTAAAGAACTGGATACCTGCATAATATTTGGTGTTTGTGTATGAAATCATCCATTTATCCTAGCATACTGATTAGATTGTATGGCGTAAGTTGTTTTCCCTTGCTTACTCCAGGTAGTAGAGATGTACTCTAGTGGCGGGGATCTACATCTAGAGCTTCCCACTGGTCAACAAGGAGGCGCTGGAAAATTATGGGTTAGTATCATGTATCCAAGTTCTGTAGTTGGATTTTTTTTTTTTTTTTTTTTTTGGTAGAACTTAAGGGCAGTCAAGTTACTATCAAATTCATGGCTTTGTTTTAGGAGATTCCTCCATTTGAGACAAAGGGGGTGATGAGAGCCAGCTTCTCCTCAAGGGATGTAGACAACCATACAGCTTTCATTCGAATCAAAACCAATGCTCCCAACGAGGACCAGTTTATCATCCTTCCCGTTGAGGTGGAGGTTACATCAGGTGTGCTTGTCGCTCTCCTAAAGGGGCTTAGTAGTTTGTAATGACATTATTAGGATGAACTTTTATTAAACATAATTTATACCTATATTTGTCTATTATGCAGCCCCTGGCATATATTCCTCTACAGAGATGCTCGACTTTGGTACGCTACGGTCACAAGGTATGCTTTCAGACTAAAGAGGTGCCTTCTTGCAAGTTTTTTGTCAATTAAGATTGTCTCTCACTTGGCTGCAATTTTCTTTCCCAAATACTTTCCCAAATACCACCAGATCGTCCCAAACTGCTAAATCTACACCTTTTAAATTCAGGAACAAAGGATGTTCCCATTACAGTAGGTACCATTGCATTTGTAACCCATGTTAACAAAATCTTAATCTCAATATTACTTTTTTTTTTTTTTTTTTTCTTAATATACTTTGCAGAGTGTGCGTACAACACCATCAAATGAAGCAGTCACAATAGATTTCAAAGCAGTCACACTAAAATCTGGGGAGAGCAGATATACCAAAGTTGCAACAATTGGTTTTGATGGTAAGTTTTATTTTTTTCCCCTTTTGATGCATATCTTGAAAGGCCCATTTTATTTAATTTAAAATCAGGGATATCTTAGCTTGACCTAGAAAATTAAAGGTTAATCATTGAATAAAATCCAATCTTGGCTCCCTCCAATCGCCAGACCAAGTGCAACGGTGTTCTAACGTACTGTAGATCAGAGGCATCTTGAAGAGGTCAGACTGTGAATACAGATTCTTAATAGGGAAATTGTAAAGTTACGGTAGATTTCCTGCATGACATGGAAAGAGATATAAACCATTAATTTGGAAACGATTAAACCGCTTACAGTAAAAATTGCAACACAATTTTGAATTTTTATGTATCTGACAATTTTAGTAATGAATTATAGCTTCCTTGATTATACACTTGACTTAAAGTATCATAAAACTTATTGTTGTAAGATCTTGCACGCATGTTTATTGCTTTTGAATAGTCTGTCTTATCTTTTTTGCACCACAGCTTCAAAGGCAAGACGGTCATATCAGTTCTTTGGTAAAATAACTGTCAAAGCGAAAGAAAAGAGTTACTCCAAGCTTGAAATACCATACCAGGCAGAGGTTTTAGAAGGGTAAGTTGGATTGCCGAAACAAATGTATTAATAGAAAAATATGGTGAATTTGTTTTCGATGATTATCATGTTTTTTTACAAGTTTCTTTGTCCTATCATCTCTTAGTTACCTGGGCTTTGATCACACAGCCACTTTGTTTCATATCAGAGACAGTCCTGTTGATCCATTGGACAGACCTATATTTCTCACAAATGTTTTCAACTTCGCAATCCGAATACACAATGTGTCACTACCTAAAGAGGCCAAAACTATGTTTAATGTAAGTTTTGCTGGAATGTCCTCGAAGAGGTTACACTGCTTGACATTTGTTGTGTATCTTTAGATAGAAAACAAAACAACTTTTCTTTCTATTTTAGGTGCAGAACTTCAGCGCACCTGTCCTTATCCCCCCTCATGAATCACGTTACATCTTCTCCCTCCTCTTCCGGCCAGTGCGACCCTCCATCCACATAGACAGCAACATACTACTTATCACAAATGCATCAAAGTTTCACTTGCCAGTCAGAGCATACACGGGCTTCTTGGAGGTATATCAACATAATAAATACATTTTCATTTTAACTGTCATTTACTAGCTGTCAAAACCACAGCATAAATTAATTTAACTGCTGAATGTTCAAATTTAACCTTTATTAAATAATACAAAAATAAACACTTGATTGTGACTAATGAGTAGATGGTTTGTCACCCTGCATGGACAGCCACTGGTCCTGCCTCCCAGTCTGAGGGCGAATCTCCTGGACTTTGGTGTTTGCAGTGCTACAGACACCAGCTACATCACATTTGTGGTGGTTAATAGTAACCCTATAGAGGTGAGAACAGGCAGTAACTGATTCTGGCTTAATGTTGTTTAATGAGTCAATATAAACAGTGGAACCAGCCTCCAAATATTTCAACTACATTTTTTCAATCTCATTGTGACAAAGCACTTTAAGCATTCAAGGTTGAGTAAAGTCCAATCAGGCGTTGTTTAGCTGCAGATATAAATTTGAATTATAATTGTAGTCACCAGAAACAGAAAATGTGTGCTGGAGCCTGTGCTGTCTGTCCTCTAGCTAGAGATCAAGTCCTGGCTGGTTACTGGTGACAGTCTTTCCATGGAGCTGCTAAAAACTGAGAAGGGGAACTCAACAGTGGCTTTGAGTCATCTGCGAGACCTGCAGAACACCTCAGCCTCCCATCACAGAGCTGTGAGAAGTCTAATGTTTTTCTACAGATTTTCTCTCTAGGTTGTGATCACATTTTTCCCCACATCAAACTATCAGATTTAACAGGTAAATTTAGGACTTGGAGATTTTTTTTTTTTTTTTAATATGTTGAAAGCGGATATTTTAAATATCAATATACAGCATACATTGAAGAACCTCTGTGAGCTGCCACCTTACTGTGGTGGAGGCGTTTGCACATCCAAATGATCCTGGGAGCTATGTTGTCGGAGGCTTTATGCCCCTGGAAGGGTCAACCAAGGCAAACGGGTCCCAGGTGAGGGATTAGACAAAGCGCAGCTCAGAAGACCCTCACGAAGCATAACCTCTGCTTCAGAATATTGAAAATCATGTTCCAGACAGACACAACACTAATTCAAATATAATTTATTAATCTAATTTTTATAAAATGATGAAATTACAGTGATGTCCAAGCATGTATCGCGCTATGTGGATGGTAAATGTTATGCTCCACATTTTTGATTTTGGGAGGTACGTCAACGGATATCCAAATCTCAAATTCATGCAAAAATATTTGTTTTGGATTTTTTTAAAAACTAAGAGGTTCTTATGCACATTCCCACAGTAGATGAATCATAGGACAGGTGTTTTTTACCTATTACTTTTTTGTGCATGTTCCTTTAGGGGAGAAATAGACGTTCTTAGCAGATGACACTCAATGACGAATTTCCTAATAAAATGGAGGAAGACTTCAAATCCTCTTTCCATGCAGGCTGGTTAGGGTTTTCTAATCTGGATAAGCATAAGCATCAGATTAAACTGGAGTCATTTAACGTTTTTTTTCCATATTTGATTCTTAGGGCCATATTTGAAACATTAATATGTTTTTCTAACAGATCGTTTATGACGTCTAAGCAAGCAGGTCAATTTTAGATTATTGATTTTTAGAGCTGGTGAATTTAATGATTATCTAGTGTGGGGTGTACTTTGGTTTAAGGCCACAAATTCAATATTCAGTGGCTTGTCCTCTTCAGCCTGATAATTCTGTATCGGTGTACTCTTGTTGCCGATGAGAACATTTTTATCAGTCCTGGTCATTTTAAATAATACCTTCACATTTTAAGCCTAAACACCTCTGTGGAGACACTCCTTACTTTTGTCCCAGCAGTGCCTGAATGACATGAAAATTTGCCTACAAATTGTATGTAAAACAGCTAAACAACCACTTGATTAAGTGTTTTACACCTGCAAACAAAAGTGAATCAAGTTATATTCATACTCTGCTCTGTAAACTAACAGAAAAATAACTTTGTTCTTGTTTTCACAAAGGTAATATTAGCGTCTGGTTATTACGCAGCCTTCAGAGTCACACTTGTGGCCAAAGCACTTGAGGGCATGTATGATGGGGCCATTCATATAACCACAGACTATGAGGTAGGTCCACAGACATGTTTGTAATGCATTTCTTTTACAGAAGGTCACCAGTATTCAGTCTACATGTGGATCTGAATTATCTCCCCTCAGATACTAACCATCCCTGTGACAGCCCTCATTGCAGTTGGCACATTAAACAGCTCCCCCAAACATATAATATTGCCACCGTCCTTTCCAGTAAGTGAATTGATGAGCAGTTTTAAATGCATGACATGCACCTGGTTTTCCTGGTGCACGCTCTCTGATGTAACAAAAATTTGAAATCCAGATCCTTTTTTCTTTAAATGAAAGCATTAGCCAATTGATAAGCACATTCTTCTTCTTTAGGGAAAAGTTGTCCACCAAAGCCTTAGCATCCAAAGTTCGTTCACACAAAAAGTGAGGCTACAGCAAATCCGCTCGCTGACAGAAGATGTACGTTTTTTTTATAAAAGACTTCGCAACAATAAAGATGAACTGGAGCCTCGACGAAAATCCAAGGTTGGCCTTCATCTAATAGAGCACAGTAATTTCTCCATTGTTTGCCAGGCATGAAGACCATATTCTTTCTTTTGTTATTTTTCTCAGGTGGCAAATATTTATTTTGATGCCAGTTTGCAGTGTGGTGATCACTGTTATGTGGGTCTGCCATTTGTGCTTAAATGTAAGTATTGCCATACTTAAAGCTTAAAGAATTTCCACTATGGGTATTATTATTCTTCTTATTACTATAAATTTGAAACGAGACAACCTACTGTATTTATATCTTTTTTTTCCCCCTAACAGCTGAGTCCAAGCCTCATGGGCTGGTGTTACAGGAGGATATATGGGATGCTGATGTGGATCTTCACCAAAAACTTCTCAGACGGTGGAAAGAGTTGAAAGATAACTCAGGACATAAGTAAGCATCAGAACATACAATGGTTAATTAACTTTGAGTTAAATTATTATATAGCACTGAGGGATCCTTAGAAAATTGTTTGTCTTCTCTTGTTCAAGAATTGAGGCTGTCTTTGAGGTTAACACAGACCTTCAAAAAAATGTGCAAGCAAAAATTACGGCCCAGCTGACGTGGCCCTCTCTGGTCAACTCTTCACAACATATCACCTTCCCGTTGACCAACACAAACAGCTCCTCTGTGAGTAAAAAACAGTCTCTGGTGGGCATAAGTTTCACACACAAAAACATATGTAGGAATGTTTTCTAGTTGCTGTCTAGTGTCTCTTTTTGTATTCAGGCAGACTCCCTAATCCTGACTATCTCTGCATTTCTCCAGAATGAAGAGGTAACTCTTCAGAATCCTGCTGATGTCCCTGTCTATGTTCAAGTCCTCCCATTGGCACTATTACCAAACCCATCTGTGTTTTCTGGAAAGCTGGCTGACAGGTGGGAATTTTTTTTTGCCCATAAATCTTCTTTAGACACTAAGCGACAAAGATTTATGGATCCTGTTCAACTACATTTTCCAGGTTGCCTTTGGGAAATTTATCCAACATCAACATTGACACCAACACCTTAGAGTTCCAAGTTCACAGAAATGTAGTGAGTATTAAAAGACCTTCAATTTAGAATCAGCTGGCTGGCATCAAGAGTTGCATTGCTAATCACATCACTCTTCTGTAGTTGAGGAAGCATGTGGAAGCTGTTTGTTTAACAGACCTTTTCATTGTTTGACAGACATCCCTAATGAAGAGCAGTACAGGATTTGAAGAGGGATCAACCAGACCCTTTGTGTACAATCTTCTCCTGTTACCTGGTGAGGTCAAGTCCTTCAGTGTGCGCTTCACCCCTATCAAGAACCACAGTGTCTCTTCTCTCCTTATAGTAAGGTAATAACCAGTTTTTATGTATACAACACAACAGTACATCCAGTAAATGTTTTTTTTTCCCTGAAATTTTGTTCTTTGGGGATTCAATATGTTCAGGAACAATCTGACAGTCATCGAAACGATCATCCTATATGGACGAGGTGCAACTGAGAACCTGAAAGTTGCAGGGAAGCTTCCAGGGCAAGGCAGCTCTTTGAGATTTAAGCTGACCGAAGCTCTGCTTAAAGACTGCACAGACAGTAAGTTCTAAAACCGGTATTTTTTTTTAATGGATTCTGTGAATCTTCTAAAATTGCCATGTTCAATTAGCAGCAGTCTTTACAGTCCTACATTACTAAAGCAATAATTTTCTCATTATTACAAATTACCCTCAACCCTCAAAATTACCCTCAAAAAGTAATTAAGGCTCAAGCTCTGCCACGATTTCTTTGTTTTCCTTCATCACTATAAATAGTTTAAAAGTGTAAGCACTGCCACAGTCTCACATTAAAACAAGGGCAAATTACAAGTTCACCAGTCAGACAAATTCCTTTGGCCTTTTACAAATACATTGGAATCAGCATGGCTATCTAAACTCTGCTTATCTGTCTCTCTATCTCTCTTTATCTCTCTCTCTCTCCATTTGTTGTGCTTTTCCCAGTTGGTTTTTTTTCGTAGATAATTTAGCTAGATTTAAGTAATAAAAATATTCAGATGTTTAATGCTTATATGTTTTATATTGTTTATAAGCAGGTTTGTTAACAAACAATGATTTTCCACATGTCAAAGTGTCAAGGTCCAAGCAGTATGAGCTTTTTAGCAGGGCTTATAGGATTTAGTGCACTACTGACTAATTCATTATTAAATGATGTGTTGATGATACAAAAGGGAAAACAGCAATGTGTTGTCATTTCTTTAAGAAAAAAAAGTCAAGGAGCCAAACTTCACCCTTAAAAGAACTTTTCGAGTGGAGAACACAGGCCTACTCCCAATCACCATTCAATCAGCTGAAATAAATGGACAGGCATGCGAAGGATATGGATTCAAAGTTCTCAACTGTCAAGAATTTTCACTCAAGCCAAACACTTCAAAAGACCTCATCTTACTGTAAGTGACTAGAGTTGTGCCTTCTTTAAGCATTAAGTGTGTCAAACTTTACCACACTATGTGTGCGCGTTTGTGTGATTTTGTGCTCTCCCCATTAGCCACAAGCTCTATTAATACTTAATTTTAAAACACTGTGGCAAAGCAACTAAGAGGATGAATTAGCTCTTTGTCTTCCTGATGCCACAGCCAGCCTTGCATTAGCCTTACTTTTTCATCATTTCAAAGTTCCACTTTAAAAATGCATGACTTGGTTATGTGAAAACACCGAATGATTTTCACACCAAGGCAAGGGAACGTGTGATATTCAAGTGATGTTAAGTCAGTTCTTTGTATAGGTTTTTAGTTGCTTATCCCACAATCATTAGAGGTAGAATGTAGAATGCCATGTGAAAAGGCAAATCTCTGTTCACAGGCCAACAGCTCACAGTTTCTCTCTAGTTACTCCATCTGTCTCCAAATTTGCTTTTTATAGTATGTTAATTGTAGACTCTGGGTCTGGAGATGTGGAACACTGACGGCCTGGAACCATATGCATGCAGAAGTTGCCGCACATAAACACTTTTTATCCTGTAACTGTGACAACCTTGAATCCAATGTTTGTTCTTATTCTTAAATCTATGCACATTTACCTTTAAGGAATTCCAGCAAGTTATCTAATGATGTGATGTAGTAAGTTTCTTGTGTTTTTCCAGCACTGCCAACAGCACTGGCTTAACAAACTTCACCAAATATTCCATTTTGAATCTCTTTCCGCCCCCGTGATGTTGCGTTCTTTAATGTCATATCGTATGTGTCAAAACTTGGGAACTATCTATTTGATTCATTTGACAGAATTTGATAACCAACTTAAAAAAATGCTTAACAGAGTGTTCAGGCATTGGTTTCAACCGATAGACTTTACCTGGGACTTCAGTGTATGGGTTCTGTAACAATATGGGGCTGTCTGATGGAAGATACTGAATTGCAGCTGTGACTTGGTAGTAAATCTAGTATGAATAAATAACCACGAGACTGGACTCCCACAATCTCAAAGCGTGTTGGCATGCAGTAAGGTTGCAAAGGTGGCTGGCTGCCAGCTGAGTAGCTATGCAGTGTGGTAGGGCCAATCACACCACATAGTGAAAACTTTTGGCTATGACCAGCAGCCAGAAAGAGAGAACGTAGGACTGACCTGTTTAATGATGAACCCTTGAATGTCTCCAGAATACCAATCTTGAACCTAAGGAAGAAACTCGGGATCTATTTCTAAGACGAAGGGTGACCAAAATTTTTATCTCCATTGGGCCTAGAGACGGAAGAGACCTATACTGCATAGCTCTCGTAACTCTGGTTAAATTGAAATCTTCTACCCTGATCTGGCTCTCTTGTTAATGCAAGACTTTTTACTGCACCGATACGCCATTAGCATGGCAAACTAAGGGTCATACTCGTATAGGTCTCTACAGGAACTGCCCCTGAAAATGTGAAAGCAGGTCTTTAACCATTTACTCGATCTTGCACATTTTACTTCGTTACAAAACATCACTCCTATTTTGACCAATGCAAATTTGACTATCCCTACACACCTTAACAGTCTAACCCCAGTTGTGACAGGCCCAGTTTTCATTGACACCATCACCAGCTGTCTGCCTGGTCTATGGAGAGCATCTAACCTCTGCATAATAGACACATGGTTCCCCTGTAAAAACATCCATTACTGGTCTAAGTGAGCAATGATGGCATTACCAGAAAAGCCATTGACCTCATATTCTCCACCAGATGAGGATCCTCTTTCACTACCATAATTTCTGATGAGCCCAACTAACACTGTGTGCTCGTTACTGAGCTCAGACTGCATCTGAAAGCCATGGCCCACCCATAATTTGGCTCGCCTCGACTTTAGTACCATAAAGAACCTGTGATCAAAGAGTCCTTTGTAGATTCCTGATCCTGAAAAACCCTTCCGTAGGCCAGATTTCAAGTCTTCGACGCTGGCTGCCACGGACAGTCGGGCAAAAAAAGCCAGCACAATTGAAAACCTGGATATCTGACATTACCACAGATATCTGCTACCGCCGCACTGAGGAGTGCATCGATTTGACCTAATTAAGAACTTCTGATCAGAGCAAGCCACTGATGTGAAACAGCATTTCAACAAAAAGACCTTTTGTCAGCTGTATGGCATCCTCTGAAACTCAAAGGTGAACTCTTCACTACCTAGCTCCACTATAAGACAAACACAGATACCCCCTCACCACCAAGGAAGAACTGCATCAGCCCCGGTTTTGAACACTTTTGGGTTCTCCTGAACAACTCTTCAGTCTAATAAAAAACGATCCTCAGCGCCAACACCAACAATCACAACATCAAGATCACCAAGGATGTCAAAAATAGTGTATACTCTGACCTACTGTTTGACTTTGGCCCTAACAGTCAGTATCCATCACACCACCCAAAGGCAGAGACCTACCTGGTAGTTCACTGGGTGACACTCCAACTGGTACCAGGCCAGGGGGACTAATCACTATTCCAACACCTGTGTGGTGCCTCTCAGTAAGGGTTACTCAAGAGTGGAAAATAGTCCAAGCCTTTTCAAGGAGACTGTTTTTCCAGAGCCCAACTGTGCATCAAGGCGAAGCCAACTATATCTGGACAGCCCGCAGGCCTAGTTCCAGAGGGGGGCCCTGGTGACCCATGTCCCAGGAGATGGAAAGCAAGGTCTATTATTGTCTTTCATCACAGAAGTCCTCTGAATTGCACTTAGTCTGGTTCCTAACATAGTGCCTGTTTGCCGTGGTGACCTTACCAGGGGCCTGAGATCCCCCACAACTGAGCAGCTGTATAACCAGGACACACATTTATGTGGGAGCTTGAGGAGTGGCCACTGGCCCCGGTAGATTACAAACTCAGAACTATGCCAGCCAACTGGTCAGACACTGGCTCTGGTTGATTAATACTGACGCTACATCAATCAACTGGTCAGTTACCTGCCTAATGCCACGCAGCACAGCACAAAGTCTGTCGGCTCTATCGTTATACTATATCCCCCCGATCATCCAACTTGTGAATATACTTGGTATGACCTTAGGCTTGGCAATGTCACCACAGACCAAGTGGCTAACACTGCCCAGAACGGCTCAAGATGTGAAAATCTCATGAATCTGGTTGGCTCTACATGCCCCGTGCATGAATGAATGAATTATTTTGTAACACACGCGCAAACAAATTCGTGGCACAATGATCGGCTAAATGTCAGAAGGGAATGTCTTTTTGTCAACACTGGTTTTAGTAATGCTGGCCTTGTGAAGTGCACTTAACAGGTTTTTACTTTTCCAGCTCCAGGAGTCAAAATATTTGCTCTGGCATCCATAAATAAAACAAGCTTATTATTTATTGCTTTGTATTTCTATTTACCTACATAGCTTCACTGTGGACAGCGTTATAAGAATTTCATTGTACAGGGAAACAAGTCTTTAGACTGTACAATAAATACTTCGAATCTTGAAGCTTGGAAGTATGGCCCTGCACTAGGTCTGAGAAATTCAATTGCATACTAGAAATCTAATTTTGCAATACAAATAAAACTTAACATCTGTTTTCACGTGATTTTTAAATTACCACCTGCTATTTGTGAATGTCCAAGAAATAACTAAACAAAAGAAAAAAAAAAACATAAGATAAGCAGCTAAAATTCCAAAAGGTTATGATGTTTAACAGTGTTTAAACAGTCTGCCCAAGACCAGGCATTGTTGTGACCAAGTCACTTCAAATCTTCCGATCTGATGAATGCAGGTCTCATATAATCGAAAGCCGTCAACTCCTCCACCTCCCATTTCTGCTGTTACTACCTTATGGCCTTATTCAGAATATAAGGTTTCTGTTGTTAAAGACCATGTACAATGTTCCCTCTACTCCGTACAGGTTTACGCCAGACTTCACTTCATCTCGAGTGATCCGGGAGCTGAAATTGGTGACATGCGGTGGCTCGGAGTTTATGTTTGTCCTCAATGCCTCTTTACCCTACCACATGCTGGCAGCCTGTGCAGAAACACTGCCCAGACCTAGCTGGGAGTTAGAGCTGTGGATCATAGTTTCACTCATCATG
This sequence comes from Fistularia commersonii, assembly GCF_037954325.1. NCBI lineage: Eukaryota > Metazoa > Chordata > Actinopteri > Syngnathiformes > Fistulariidae > Fistularia > Fistularia commersonii. Next base: position 3,361,443 of record NC_141299.1, on the reverse strand, counting down.
AGGTGAATTGTGCTTTCGGATATTTTGAAACTTACTGTCCTGTGTAACAAATTGAATTTGATCTTAAAACACTTTTGATTTTATTCACATGTTTTTAGCTCCATGTTTCTGTTGGTGATTGCCACTGCCTATCTTGAAGCTCAAAGCATATGGGAGCCCTTCAAGAGACGTGTGTCTGTGGAGTCCAACTCCAGTTTGGAGACAGGAAGACCATTTAATCTCAGGGATATTGTACAACTACACAGTGATTCAAAGTAAGTCAAACAAGACTTCTCAAATAACAAATCTGATACTTGATCATATCCTCAACAATAGAGCTGCACCCTGTCATGAAATCTGGTCAGTTTAACCTGTTTCACTGTCAGCTCCTTTGACTGCTAAGTGCTACTGGGTCTAATTCTTGAGGAGTTGTGGTGACACACTGATCACAAGCTGCCTTGCATGTAGTGTTTAACGGCTTCTGTGCCAGAAATGCAAATCAGTAATATTTTCCTGTAATTCTACTTTTGCACATTTCCATTTTCAAAAGAGCAATACAACCAATGACTGGTGGCAACAGGGCTTGTTCAAACAGACCCTTTTTGACAATGGAGCAAAATTATTCAGAACTGGTTTTCGACAGTTTGAACAAAGGTTTTTTTCAATGCCATACATTTTCAAACTGACCATTTTTGGGTATTATTGGAGACTAGAAATACAATTTGAGGTTCATGTTCCCATACTTTCGTTTCTATTTAAATGCATTTCATTGCAAATACTCAGATAATATTGTGATTATGTTCAAATATCATTTTAACATTTTCTTTCATGTAATTCCTACAGACCTTGTTCATGACTAATTGTCAGTTATCACAGTATTTTCTAATTTCAAAATCATAATAATTAATTTTTCTTGATTGTGATGTAGATCTACACTTTCAGACTGTATCCTTGATTTTGATATTACATTTTGATGTTACGTTTGCTAGATTTGAGCTGTATGTAGACCTTTGCTATTCCACAATCTACAAGTGACAGAAGTTAGACTGCAATTCTTTGGCTCGATTTAAATTGAAATACTTGCCTTACATTTTTCAGGTTGAACAATTATAGTGACTCGCCACAGAACTCCAGATTATATATGTCAAGCAATGGAGCAGCAAGAGGCCGAAATAGTACCACACGAACTTTATCAGACTCTGACAGCCAAGATAAGAGGTCTAAGACTGGCTTTAGCCGCCCATCTATGCAAACTATTTCCTCCCAGCTCCCGAAAGGAAGTACAACCTCTGGCCAGGAAGGCCTTTCACTTGCCTGCCAGCTCAGTAATCGAAAGGCTAGAAGTACAAAACCTGACCTCCAGAATCAAAATTTAGCTGCATTGGCACCACCTCACCGAGCCCTTGGCTCTGCCAGTACAGACATCACCACCATTGTAGGAACCATGGACAATGACTTTGACATTTCATTGACCATTGGTCCAGAAGCTCTGCGGGAGCAGTCCCAGTCACAACAAATCAAAGGTAATCCTTTAAATTAACAGGGGAGAATATAACCGTAAAGTGACCATACAATAATTTCGACCAACATTGCATCAATTTTGTTTCATTGTTTGCAGCATTAGAATCTAAAGGGAAACTGCGGGGTAAAACAAAAGCGCAGAGGAAGAAGGAAGAGAAAGAAAAAAAAATGTCAGCGAAATCTATGGGAGATGAATTAAAGGATATACTGGCTGACAATGATGACAGCTCCTCAACCACCACAGAGACCTCTAATCCAGACATGGAAATGAGCATCAAAGAGGTAAACTATTTCCATCACTTTGATAACATATCTTTTATTGTAAAAATGACATAAAAAAAAGACGATATGACAGTACACACATTCACAAATTTACTATTAATTTCTGCCAGGAACAAGTGAAAGCAAAAGGAAGGACAGTAGTAACAGAAAAAGTGAGAGAGGAACCTCCAAATTTTCTAACAAAGCCCAAAACTAAGAAACAAGGGACGACAAAAAAGGAGAATCAATCAGAAAAATCCAGGTCTGTCGAAAATGCTTGCACGTGATATTGGTCATATCTCAAACTCACCTCTAATTTATTTTTTTTCTTCTCAGTTCCCTGGAGCTGCCATATGTAACACCACTTGAGAACAAACAACGGAAAAGCTTCACATCGAAAGCCCTACATCCACTTAACATCCCAAAAACAAAACCCTTGCAGAAACTGAGATGTGAGTTTCTGTTACTTTTGCCAGATTGTCAAGTCTATAGCTAGTGCTGAAAAATGTTTTGTTTTTGTAGTAGATGGAAAGCTGGAAGATGGGCGTCCCTCTTTGTTGACCAAGCTGCCATCTAGTATATCAGTATCAGAACTTGGCCACAGCAGCAGCTCAGAGGGCGAGAAGGAGTTTGCTTTTCCTGAATGGGATGTTCCTATTTCCAGTAACTCCATCCGTAAGTGCATACACGGACCAAACCTGAATCCTACTGGTGTTTGTTTCGTCTGTAAGATAGTCATTTGTGTTCCTTATGTATTGCAGAAGCAGATAGTCTCCAACAGATCTCCCTCCAGACATTAAATGCAGATCCGTTCTTAAAAAGATCAGCCACAGCAAGGACTTGCACCCCACCGCCAACCTCCCCAAGCTTATTGTCCCGAGGCACCTACAGCAGTGTTCTCAACAGCAACAAGTACTACTAAAATCATCATATTAGTGTTTCACGTCTTTGTAGATTTAATTAGAAACCAATTCATATCCTCGGTGCTTATCTCAACAGTGAGGGAAACCAGAGAAAGGCCCCAGGAAATAAAGTACCTACATCTGCCCCACTCCCAGGCAAAAATGGCACCCCGACTTTTGCTGCTGTGGCTGCTGGTTATGACAAAAGCCCGGGTGAGTACTGAAATTAAGTTGCTGTCTTTGATGACTCTTAACAGCATCTTTTGAACGTAACTCAAAGGCAGGGATCAACTGCCTTTTGAAGGAAGTATTATTTCAATTATCTCACGCAGCCTGTATAGTAAAAGCGGGTATGGTATTACTGGTATTGAAATGGGAAGTCACTAACAAGCAGCAATAGCTTAAGCTGCTTCTTACACAGCTAAAGAAAATTAACATACTATTTAAACTGGTTAAACCAGTCTTCATTTGATCGTAAGCGCTTGTTCTCACTTGGAAAGGTGCAGTGTTGAAAATGGAGAGAGGCAACATTCTAAAATTTGTTGGAATGCATTATTACAGGATGTAGTAATACAGCTGGATTCTTGAGGTTATAAGGCATGAGTATCTCATTGTGCCAAAGTTGTTATTATCCTTTTGTTTACCTGTTGGGGATGGGCTTCTATAAGTGCACATTCCTCCAAACATGTTCTTTTCTTATATTAATTGGGAAGTTATATCAAACAAGCTATGTAGTATGTTGGAAGTTTTTGTGGAATATCTGATCGCGAATAAGGAGCACTTCAACTTAGGATTTATTTGAGTGACATTTGGTGAGACTTCTTTAGCATGTCTTTTGGGTTAGATTTGAAGTAGACAAAGAGGTATCAGCTGTTCAATAAAGAGATGGGGAATCAATACAAAGTGTGTTTTTAAATTTGTTTATAAGGTGTTTTGGATTGTGTTCAGGTGGCTGTGGTCCAAGTAAAACTGAAGGGAAGAGTTTGACTCACATGCCATCAGTGGAGAGCGACAACTCTGACAGGTAATATGAGGATAAAAAAAATCTAGCCACAATTTCTTTTCACATTAATACATGACTGTATTTTCTTTTTATAGCTCTGGATTATGGAGTCCAAACTTTCAGTCTGCCAACTCTTTCTCTGCTTTTGGACCCACCAACTCCTTCAACCTGACTGGAGGTAACCTTTTGGCTTGTAATACATATATGAATATGAAGTTACTGGTGTAGAGGGTTCTTTGGTTTGGCCTCAGAAACGCATTTGTGTGTGTGTGGTGTTAGTTTTCAGTGGAATGAATCATCCAAAGTCATCTGAGCCACAGCAAAGTTGGCCTGAGTTCACCACAGTGCCATCCTCAATCTGGGACATCCCAAGTGGTGACTGCCTACGCTCCTGGCCCAACAGTTCCAGTTCACCCACTGTCCCAACAACAGTAATGTTACCCATGTGCCTTGAATGTATTTTAGATTCTCATGGTGTTGCTTCGTCTCTTAATTCTTTTTGTTTTTCTTTTGTCTTGTATTTTTTTTGTAGTCACTCCTAGGAAACACCCCAAACCCCTGGTTGATACCAACTTTCGGGAACTCCATTTGGTCAGCAAATGCTGACTCTGCCTCACACCCTTTTGCTCCAACAACCAATTCAACTCCTCTGCCTGATCGAGTTAACAACCCTGCCCCATCACCACCAGCTTCCACTGAGATGAGCAGGACATATAATCCGTGGAACATATGGCGGCCCACGCTAAATCCCCACAGCTCTGATCACTGGCCAAGTTCTTCTGAAAATGGGAATTAAACTGGATTGTGGCTCTGAGGGACACTGCGCACTCAAAGTTGTTTTTAAGATATAAATGTCACCTAAGGTGCAAAGTGCAATAGGTTGCCATCCCCTCCATTTAATTCCCCACAGCTTTTTATTCATGGAGCAGAAATGCTAATTTTATTTGGAAATGTTTTAAAAGGTGCCCAAAATGTTAGCATAAGCATGCCATGCTAATGCTAATACATACATTTGCTGTTATTTGAAAGGCTAGTACATGGCAAAGAATTTTAAATTCAATATTAATGTTGAAAAAGACATCTTTATTAAGCAAAGTGTCAACATGTATTCATAACTATTTCATTCAATTGAAAAACATAGTTTGAAACACCAATTTTTCATTTTTTCAAAATTATTGCAAAAGGATTTAATTTGGCAACAGGGAAGACAGAAATCTGAAATAGGTTTTTGCATAGCAAACAACCTAAATGTTTCATGTTTCATTCCCCATTTCAAAGTGGACTTTGCCTGAAAAATGTCAAAGCTTTTTTTGAGAATAAATTGATTACACAAACACCATTCTTTTAGGTTTGTATTGTGCATCGCCTTTATTTGTCAGCAAATTAAAATAAAGGATCTCACAAAACATCTTGCATTCCATGTCTCTCCATGAAATGTAGGCATTTTAATTACAGGTTAGACCTTGACTTTGACTCAATGGAAAATGTATTATTTTAAAGCCAATTGTAACATTTCAGTAATTCAAACACAATACTTCTATTTATTTCAAGGTTTTCATAGTGATGCATACTGTTATCTGGCAGGATTGTATTCAGTATTAGTGCCGGCAACATTACGGAGAATACCATATTGAAATGGCCTGATTTTATTTGAAGGTGATTTTGCTCTTTGTATTTAAAAAGTGGGTGCTTATTGAAATATTCTTACTATAATCAATCAACTTGGACTTTCGTCATCTCTTGCACTTCATGTTTCAATTTATCCAGTAGTGGCCAAACTACGGAGTTTCATCACCTCAGTACATATAAAAATAGAGTGATCTAAAGCTATTCTGTAACCAAGTGAAGTGAAATTGTTAGAAAAATATTCTTAACAAATCAAAAGTATTAATTTTCCTGATTTGTATGATAAGTGTCTTAAGCCTATTACTAAAATGTGCATGTAGGTGTATTTTAGTTTCAGTAGGTAAGGAATGAAGTCTATTTAGTTAAAGTGCCTACAAAATAAAATAACATTTTCATATATTTTGCTCTGATATATTACAAATAGCACTTGAATGCGATCAAACATTTTACAGGAGCTTGCCTGTCAGGGTATTGAGAAAGTATACAGTAGAGTAATTAGAGTAAGGCATATCTTGAGAAGTTCCTTGGGTCTACTGCGGTTTGCCATTCAAGGTTTTGCAAACCTTGGACAGGCTTTCTTTACAAACAAATATCGAAAAAGAAACTACAGAAACTGATTATTTAAGCTTCGTTAGAGTAACAGCCGATGCTTATTTTCCATAGAAACAGCAACGAAAAATTGTAAAGTTTTTCCTTATAGTTCATAAAAGATCGGGTCGTACTTTGTGCGTAAAGAGGAAGGACGGGTTTACAGTTCCCGTGCAGCGGTCACTGTAGTATAACAAACACTGTGATTGGTTTAAATTGGAGGATTATTCCCGGGGTTTCTCCAACAAAGTGCAGAGCGTCTATAAAAAAAATTGATACTTAAAGCACATTTTGAAAATGAAATAAAGTCTATTTTGAATATAAGAACCATTTTTAGATTTAAGGTTACTGACAATTCAGGAAATTTAGTGTTATGAAGCTATTTTGATTTTGCTTTTTATTTTTGTCAACCCGATTGTCATTCCAAATGGTACAGTCCGATGAACCTGCACAGGAAGAGACAACGGGTCAGGAAGACGATGGTTCGTAGTTATCAATGTTAATATTGTACATTTTCCAAGTTAATGCGCGTCCGGCTTTTGATAACATGTAGCCAACACGCTTTTTGCAAGCACCCAGGCACGTTTGTTTTAAGGCCATTTAACAAGGTATGATAACAACTACATTACAGGACTGATGTATCTGTTTATATCGGGATGTTCATTCAGGTCATCTAACGCCCGGGGAAACAAATACGAGTCGATGCTAATATGTCAAATATCGTATTCAAAAGACGGCTCATATCAAATTTCATCGCTGGGTTGCTATCTACGTCGCCTGTCTGTAAAAAATGCCTTTTCTTCTCCACGCAGAGCCGGTCCCCACCAGTCTGTCGTCCATCACATGTTATAAGTAGCACGTCAATGCCTAACACATCGGAAGGCCAAGGAGCAAATCTGTCGAGGCTAGCAGAACCGTCCGATGTGCAGCTGCCCAGCGATGGGGAGGGGGACCGCAGTCTTATTCGCTCCCTTGCAAAAGACGCCGCAAGAGTCAGGCGGGCTTCCAGTGTGGAGCTGCACCTGCCCTGGACCTGCCCGGTCACACATTCAAGGGAAAAGTTCTACACCGTCTGCTCGGATTACGCACTCCTAAACCAGGCTGCTTCGGTGTACCGCACCCCGGTCAGGGACGGCATCCCCAACAAGTCGGACACTGAGCCCCTGCTACTGAAGCCCAACTCTGCAGGTGACTTCCATCCTGGTCCACCAGGAGTGTCTCATATGGGATCAGATGGAGATTGTGACATGGAAGAAGTTCCCCCCAAGTCTCTTTTGGCTTGGGAGATTGACACAACAGACTTTAATGCGGTGCTAACAAGGAAAATAAGAACAAGTAAGGAAGCATGTTCTTCGTATTCGATCTTCATTTTCTGCTTCATATTCATATTCACATGTACCTGCTGTACACAACCCAGTCTGAATATTAACATTATAATTAATTAATGGTTTCTACTCAGTGAATTCTGCTTTATGGTAATGACATTTGGCATATTACCATTATTTTGAGTATTTGCATCCTTTTGAAGGAAATTCACTGTGCATACTAAAGGTTTTATTGATATTCTTATGGCACAACCACAAATATTGTGCAGTAATTTCTCAGAAGTAGGCAATCTAATATCTAAACAGCTGTCGGAAAATGTATAACTGAGGCTGTTTTTCATAGGCATGTCTCATTAAATATTCTCTTTTGCTGTCCAAAAATGTGCCTAAAAAGGCAAAAACATCAGCGATACTACCACATATTATAGCAAGGCATACAGTTAAAAATGTCATTGGCCCAATTAATAGACATAGTTACTGTGACTAAAACTATATTTCAGCTAATGGGAGGAAATGTGGCAGCAAGAAGATGAAGGCGTTTGACCGACCCAGCCGAAACCTGCAAGATGCCCCAGCTCATGCCTCACTAGAGGACATTAAACAAAGAAAAGTGCTTGACCTTCGACGATGGTAATGTCATATTTAGCATACTGCAGTGCCGTTGGTTATTTTTATTACCGTCTTGTCATTTCTTCTCTGGATTTATATATTCTGCTTCAGGTACTGCATCAGTCGACCGCAGTACAAGACTTCCTGTGGAATCTCATCACTAGTATCCTGTTGGAACTTCCTGTACAGCACTCTGGGGGCAGGGAGGTAAGCCGCTTAAAATGTCCTTTTACCGATTTCATGTACAGAATTTAGCGTATTAAATCTGTGACTGATGTTTATAATGTTAATGATAATTTGAACTTTTAGTCTCCCACCAATCTCACAAGAGGAGGCACTACATATACTTGGATTTCAGCCACCATTTGAAGAAATCAAGTTCGGTCCTTTCACTGGCAATGCAACATTAATGCGGTACAACACTGCTTTTTGAAACTCTTCCTATAGCCTATCATTATTATTATTATTATTAGCGTTAGAGTCTTACTACAACTAAAATGGAACTTCACAGCACGGTCTGTCATACTGCAATAAATCTTACATGAAATAAATGTCCGTCTGACTATGAAGTGACTTCATATTAACTCTATAATGTATTTCACATAATGCTTCTAAGGTAACATTTAAATGCTGCTTATCTGTGAGAAGAGAAAAACAAAGGATAAATGAAACTTAAATTCAAAGATATTTTGCATCATGTCTTCTTTAGACATTTTGAATATTTACTTAGAATATCAAAAAATCCTGCAGATCACTGGTTAGTTACTGCTTAGTTTTCATATTTACAAGGATTAGGTTTTGGGTAGTTTCTAAAACTTGTTGGTCTTTAGCATTTTAATAAGTAACTTATAGAATGAAAAAATGATCCTCTGTCATCCCTCCTTCCTCCCTCATAGGTGGTTCAGACAGATCAATGATAATTTCAGAGTGCGAGGTTGCTCTTACATTTTATACAAACCGCATGGAAAACACAAGACAGCCGGAGAAACAGGCAAGTCCCCCAGCTGTTGTACTCAACATTTTTTCATGTTCAGACGGACAACAAAATAACCGTCTTTCTTATAGCTGAAGGAGCATTACTGAAGCTGACTCAAGGGCTTAAGGATGAATCTATGGCCTACATTTACCACTGCCAGAACCATTACTTCTGCCCTGTGGGCTTTGAAGCCACTCCACTCAAAGCAGCAAAGGCTTATAGGTATGTTGATTTATTGTCTTTTGAAGGGCTATTGAAATGATACAAATAAAATATCACATCTACCGGTATTCTGCTAAAATAGTGGTATTTTTGATATTTATATTAAACTAAATATGGGATTTAAGCATTTATTGATTGATTCCAATTCTGATACCAGCATATCTGATTTTCTTACTTAACACATATCGTACCTGACTTTTTGTTTCATATAATTTTTTGTTTTTTAAGGGTTCCCCTTCCCACAAATGAAACGGAATACTGGATTTTGATAGGTGAACCCAGTAGGAAGCACCCAGCTATTCACTGTAAAAAGTAAGTAAAGCTTAATTTCTGTGTGAGACATGAACTCGAGCTGTGTTTGACCTATTCAAAACACTATTTTCAGATGGCCAGACATTGTGACTGACCTAAACACACAAAATCCAGAATATCTCGACATCCGTCACACAGAGAGGGGGATTCAGCGACGCAAAACCAAAAAGGTTTTTCTTTTTTCATGTGTTTTGGGAATGTTGGTCTTTATGTGCAGTGGTCAAAGAAAGCCTTCAGATATGATTTCAGTAAGTGTCAATATTGAACAGTAACTAAAGCCTTACAAATCTTATTAAAATTCTAACATTGACATTCCTCTATTTTTAGTCTGGATAGAACCATTAACAACTAATTTTTCCATGTGTTATAAATTAGGTCAGGTCCGAGCATTAAACATCTAATGAAAAGGGAGTCACACTAAGGGGAAGCGTGGTGCAGGAGGTAGAGCAACTGTCTTTGGAAGCAAACATTCCTGGTTCGACTTCTGGCTCCTCCTCGTGTGTCAAAGTGTTTTCGAGCAAGACACTGAACCCCTAACTGCTATTATTATTCTTATTAAAAGTTTCATGTTGTCCACCAGAGCATAACTATATGTTCAGTGGCTGAAAATACTCACCATTTAGATGTAATTTATTCTTGAGTTAAAACATACATATATATATATATCACAAAAGTATGAAATGAGACAAGATGGATTGAAAGAAGTGTTGTTGAATAAAATTAAGGAGCTTTTTTCATGCAGGATAGTAACGTTATAATTGCTAGTGGCCCATTTAGTTTACCTCAACTGGCCTTGAAAACCATCATGAAAGCACATTGGAAAATGTTTGGAATGAAATCAGTGCTGCAGCCAACAACAAATGTTTAATATATGTTTTACTTTTAATATCAACCTATACAAGCCATAAAATATTTTCTCTTGTAATACTTTAAGCAAGGGCCCTCATACGTGTCATCAAAAGTCTGTTACAGAACTAAATGAGGAATTTTTACCTTGTTCCTTGAAATCCATGTTTATATATGTGCTATACAGACTGAAACATTACTGATGTTGACCTCTTCAGGTTCATATTTTGCCAGGCCCACTTTTTTACATGATGAATATGTGGTGTACTTGCAGTTTCCCTGCTCAGATAAATTTACTGAAGCTGAGCATGTTTTGCAAAATTATTCTGAACATGCGATAAGACCGATTGCAGCGAATAATAACTGTAATTCTGTGTTTGATAAATGAGTGACAAGAAAACCTTTTCTTCACAGTTTAGTCCTCAGGACTTTTAACTTTCACAATCAAATTATAGTTCATCATCATATATTATCATATTTTATATTAGTTGTGATTTCTCAATTGTGCGAGTGGATTTAATTATTAAATTAACCCGAAATTTGGGATAAACAGCTTGAATAAGTCAGAATGAGTCACATTCCTACAAGGGAAGCAATTTAATCAAAGGACATTCTCTGGCTCCTAGGTAGGGGGCAATCTGCACTGCATCATTGCCTTCCAGAGGGTGAACTGGCAGAAGCTTGGTCCTTGGGCTTTGAATCTGGAGAACCTGTGTCACGAGTTTCACCAGTCCACTACTGACCGAGCTCAGGGAAGTGTTACCGAGGAAACAGACAGGAGAACGTCATCCAGGCGCCTGGCCCACCTGGGACGTTCACAAAGCATTGGAAGTCAGAAAGAAAGCCGCTGGAAGCACCTGTCCAACTCTGCAGAGTACAGGCAAAAAAGCTCACCAGACAGTGACCTTGAAGAAAGCCCAACAGACTAACAACCTTACCTTTGTGCCAGAAGGAAAAAAAAAAAAAAAAAAAAAAAGCACTGAAGCATGAGATACAGTTTGAAGGACAAATCAGGCAATCCAAGTCGCAATGTCAGCGAGTCCCCAGAAAGAATCGATAACTTGAGTACAGCGTGCATGTGGTACTGAGCCTCATGAAAATGTCCACACCAGCTGTATACCTCCTTGACGATGATCATTATTTTACAAGTACTAAAATAACGAGACGCAGTACTCTTTTACAGGTGTTAAGTATGTCTTCACCTTGGGACTTTGCAGAAGCAGATAACAAAATTTAGCATTTTTATTATCTACACATTCCAGCAGCAAAACAGTGATTAACCTGAGAGAAATTCAAGTGCTCAGGTTCATAATGCAAATGTTGCTCAATTTACTCCGACTGATTAATATGTTTAATATTTTTCAGACAACAATGGAAGTTGAGAGCACAGAAGAATATAATGTTATACTGCACTTATTAGATACATTTGTTGGCTTTTGCCTATTCATAGGATTTGTAGATACAAAGAAATGTGTAAAATGCCACCAAATGTGAATGTTGGTGACCAAATAATCTTTGAGGCTATAATGTAGTTTGTAGTGTTTTAAACACATATTCGAAATTTATATGAGTTTGTGAAGGTCTGTCAACTTCCTATGATTTCTTAAACTTTTGTCATGCCCCTATGATGTCATGTATCAGGGTCATACTGCTGACCCACCAATATTTGCTACATGAATAACATTTGAAACAAATTACATTCAGCAAAATGTTGTCCTCATAAGTTAGTGTATTGAAGTTGAAGTTATTAAAGCATTGGTTGTTGCTGTTTAGGGTACTGGTATATTGTCAAAGTATAGGTTTGCTGTTCCAAAGAATAAAGGGGCAAAGAAATCAGTGGAAGGCTGCACGGTGAGACTGATAGAAACAGGTGACAAAGTATAAAGACTCACTGTTTTAGATGCTCACTCAATTGACCTCATAAATGGCTACAATTTAATGGTCAACTTGCAGCTCTAATTTTTACGAATCAATTGAAACACATGCTTTAATAGGGAGTTTAAACTAGTTATGTATGTGGTTTATTTTGTTCCTCGCTGTATTCAAGCTAAAAGAGGGAAATAAGGCGTTCTGACATGAAACAGGCACACAAAAGGTTGTTTTTTTTCTGTAAATAAAATTTGAAGCGGAGGTAATCCAGTTACTCATTTTGGAGGTGTGTAGACTTGTCATAAACCTGGTGTTCAGTGGTGAGCCCAGTGGAAATGTCATCCAATATATGTTGTGAAGCAGCCTGGGTTTTAATTTGCCAAGACTGATCCCAGTTTTTAAAAGATGGGATATGTACAGAAGTTTTTTTTTAAGTCCAAATGTGAGTCACAGAATGATTTAAATGGCATGTTTTATTTTCATGTTTATCAGCAGCCATTATTTGCTGTCTCATTTCTGTTAGCGCCTTTGCAATATCATCTGTTTGAGTTCTGTTTGATGTAGTGCTTTATTTATTTTACAATAAACTGAGATTTATATTAAATTACAATAATGTCTTTATTTATAAAAATGATGGTACTTTCCCATTTCTTTGTTAAGAGGTTTCACTTGATTGATCAGCTCAGGATGCCATTTTCAGTCCATTCCCATTGTAGAGTCTTGAGTTGAGGTTCCTCCTTTAAGCTGTTGTTTTAACTCTGAAATGTCAGATGGACCAAGGCGGCAGCAGCCTCCTAATCAACAGAGACACTTTTCAGAGAAAATCGAGATTCAGAAAAAGGCTACAGTAGAAATTAGTTCACCTTACCAATAACTACAGCGCCTTGTTTTCGCCACCTCTGACTTAGTTCTCCGATGGATTCTGATGTTTTCTTTGTTTGCCACCTTGAATGAAATGTAATCATATAGGTGTCAAGATGGATTGAATAGAGCAAGTTTAGGAGAAGCATAATAATAATCTATTTGGTCAAAGTACTGACTCCTTTTCATGAGTAAAAGTAACAACTATACTTTTGAATACAAACTATTGATTCTATAACTGTTATGCTGATGTGACAAAAGAATATTCCCTATAAGGACCAATAAAGTTTATCTTAGCTTAGCTCACCTTAACACTATATGCTTTCATTATTTTGAAACAAGTACATGTACTCCTAATACTGTTATTAATACTTAATACATATGAATGTTTTGTATTTTTATCAATAGAGCAATGTGTAATTTCCATAACTCTGTATGCTGTTCAACATCTGCAAATTAATATGTATAATTCCGTTTTAGAGTAACTTGAACAATCATGTACACCCTTTAGAGAGGAAGCCTAATGAACTTCCTCACAGTTCCACCCTAAAAAATATTTAATAATATGAAGATAAATAAAAGAGTGAAAAGACGACAGGGGACTTTAGGGGATGAAAATTTAGTTTTTATTCCTTTTATTGAAAATAAAACTTAAAACACAGTATGTCAGTTTTGTATTTGTCCCTCAGTAGGTCAGATGTTTTGAAGCTAATATTCAAAATTTACATATTGATGTGAAGTAATCGTGACCCAAATCTGGATAAGCGGTAGAAGATAAATGGATGGTTGATAGGTGGATGGATGGACATTAAGTCATTGTAGTTCTTATTGTTTTAATTTGTTATAATTAATTTTATAAGCAAACCCAATACTTGAAACCTACACAACAGGATTTTTTTCCAAGTAATGTTCACCCTCAAATGCTGACCATCATCTAAACTCTGAAGTGGCATAAAGGGATTTAAATATAACTAGCAACTTAAAAACATAATCAAGCTCTACTATAATGAAAAATAATTGCACATTTTTTTAAAAATGTGCCTTTTATAATATGGATGGTTAACTGCCAATTTTATATCATATCTCTCGGTAGCAGCTGAACTGTTTTGTCAGAGAGCTATGGGAATTTTAACAGCCTCTCTTCACCTTAAGAGGAAAATACAATACTGAGATGCTGTTTTAAACCAACAGGAGCAGTGTAGTTTTAGGTGTCTGCACTCAACTGCCACGTTGGAATCTGTCAATAGAAATGTGACTCGAAGTAAAGCTTCAGAGCACTAGATAGATGAAAGTTTATGCGGACGTCCTACAATGTGGATTTCGGAATGTTCAAAATTGTCTTTATGATTAGCTCCATATACAGCGTAGGTGTCTAAGAGAACAAGCTGTGCAATAAAATGAACTCACTTGTTTTATACTCACCCTAGCTCATTGTCCCATTCCTCCCCACTGTTAGGATAGACCACCCAGCCAAGGCCAGGCCTCTGCACTGATGTGGCTGAGTCCAGCAGCTGCTCCACCAACAATGGAGGACAGCAGTTGACCCCTACAGCCACCAACTGCTGGGTTCTTGCAGTGATTTGGACAGCATCACTGAACTGGCTGCCATCCGATATACACTTCCCATCCTGACAGTGATATAGGAGTGTACCTGAGTTACTGATAAACCAACTGATCAGTTGGTTTACTGATAATTCTGTACAAGACTGAGGTTACCTTACAAGAAAAGGAGAGCCAGGCCTTGCAGTTTGGGAATTCTCTGAGAAGCTCCACCAGGGCTTCTGCCTCTTTGATGCTTGGGATTGTCTCAAAAGCAACAAGATCAGCTCCTGCCGCGACTAAACAGTCGACCTGTGGCCGATGCCAGACTTTAAATTCCTTGACAGAGGGAATAATGCCTGTGAGTATACCCCTAATATAAAGTAATCTATTAATGGTACATTGTATTAAAAGTTACACATAGAACACAGACAGGCAAACTTGGATAACAAAACAAGATATTCTACATCTTTAAATTCACACATATTTGACAGTTTAAAGAAAAGATAAATCCGATAAATATTTTGCCATCCCCAACCAAACTTAGATCACAATCTTGATAAGAATAAGAATAAGAATAACTTTATTTATCCCGAAGGAAATTATTGTGCCAGAGTTTCAAGTCAAACATAACAATAATAAATAATAGTAGGCTATTGTATAGAATTGTATAACAGAATAAGAAATACAAATAAAAATATAAAGTGTCAAAGTAACAAGTCAAATACATATGATAATGTTATGATAAACATCTAATCAAGATGCCTGAAGTAAAGTGTCCATTTTTCCCTTTTAAATGTAATCAAGAGATAATCACAATATATGCAAGAAATTGTCCACAATCTTGAGCATTCAAAAGCACTTGCACAAATTATGAGCTAAATGCTCAAATTATTCGAATGCCGTATCTGGAATGATTGAAAATACCAAAGCAGATTATTATAATACATATCTTTAGTGAGAAAAAGGGGCTCCTGAATACCAAAATAACATGTTTATTATTTTCAAATTGTCTGGTACTAATCACCAGACTAAACCACTCACTTCAACAGTCATGTTTTCTGCATATGTGCCTGTGTACTCTGAGCCATCATGCAGAAAGGCCCCATATGGTCCAACAGAGCCTGCCACCAAGGGACACTTTTTTCCTGAAGACATGAACCAGACACTGAAAGCCAGCCACCGTCCAGCGCTGTTTATTTTGCACACAGTTAATTCTTACTGTACCTGCTAAAAGACTGTCAGACACAAAGCTCTTCACTGTGTCTTTTGCCAAATGAACGCCTGACATCAGCAGCTCTCTAGCACGCTCAGAGCTAACATTCAGATGCTTGATAAATCCTCTAATACTCGCCTGGTAAGTGGCCGTTGTGATAACATCTGCACCGCTGACAAGAAACCTGTGGACACAGCACATCTTTGAATTTTGGCAAACTTCAAAAAGCTATCATTTATTAACGCATTGTACCATAGAGAACTGACATACTTGTAATGACCATCAATAATGGCCTGGGGTTTAGTATACAAAAGCCGGGCACTCCACAATGGGTCCCCCTTGGTGTAAGGGACAAAACACACAGCTATTTAAATAAGTGGTGCCTGACCCGAATAAAAAGGCATTAAAATGATCAATATCAGATAATTGAATTTTCCATATTAAAAAAAAACATGCTTAATGTGTTTTTGAAAATTCATCTTTACTCTGTGACACAAAATATGAAAATGAAATCCAACTGGGTCTTTAATACATTGACATCATATTTGCAGGGGATTTTAATGGGCTGTTATGACAGCAGTAACATATGATTCATGTTAGTGCAATACCATGTTTACAGTGGCTTTCCCATTTCAGTATTTTGGCACTGTGTATGCTGATTTAGTGTAATGGCTCATGGCACATACAACTATAGATATATACATATATATGTAAATATATATATATACATATATATGCATGTGTGAGTGCATGCAAAAAACTTCAAACACTAAGCTGCGCAAAGATTATATATTTGATCCAATGTGCTTGGATTAAAAAGATAACTTCCACAAGTCTCAAGTTTAGATACGATGGAAAGGTGCAAAGTCATACTTTATATTCTAATTATATTAAGTTTAAGCTGTATGTAGGCAGCAGTATTACCTGTAAACTAGCTCCATTAGCTTCTAGCTCTGTTGCTAGTCCTCCGTCCAAGATGAGAGGAGCATCATCTTCCATGCAAAGTTGCAGAAAATCGGATGAAAACATTGGGGAAGAAGACAGTTAACTGCCACTTTAGTCCGTAGTATTTGCATTTAACTTATTACATTTAATAACTTCGTAGGGTAATATTATGTTGTTGTTCCGGGGCAACGCGCGGGGTTAAAATGCTGCTTTCATGATAGCTCTGAATATTGAAATTCAAATTTAACACTTCACCATCGTGAGATGACGCCTTGAACAATGACTATTTACAGTATGTAGAATTGGTACATTACATCAGTTTTTGTCTTGTTTGTCTCTTTTTGTCCTGGCCTTGATAGGGAGATGCTGAAAATACGTAAAAACAAACCGGAAAAAAAAACACGATTTTCCTTTTTCTTTCATCACATTCATATTCATATGTTGAAATTGACTTGTGCCTTGAGATGAATAACAAAAATAATTCAATCGATCTTTTCTCGTAAGCCACTTGATCCATGTTGTGTCTACATGTTGTAAGAATTTTGGTAATGATTTTAAAATCGCACTGTATTTGACTAAACTACGCGAACGCATCTTTACTGTTCAGTATTAAAGTTACCATAGTAACTGAGCATGTTCCGGTAGCTAACGATTGCGCGGTAACCACAACGCGAAACACATAGACTTTTATCGGTAAACCTCGGAATAATGGTGAGTCAAATCTTCTCTTTCCCCTTTTATATCTCAGACATTACCTCAATTTACTAAACTTACACTTAATCAGAGCGAACAAAACGTTGGCTTTTTGGCGTCATAGATTTCGACAGCGAACATTATTTCTGAACAGCTAGCATAACACTCAACGGTACTGGTTGCTCTTGAACCAACAATCTCTGTCGAGCTAAAGGGTTGTTTATTTGTAACCTATTTAATAAACATTTAAGCAATTAACTTTGAAGACGATAACTGTAGACATTGTGTTAGTCAACGAAACACCAGCTTTTAAATCTTACGCTGGTGTCGTCCAGTCACAGCTAGTCACAGTGTTGTTACCTTGAATTAAGTTAAACATATTTTATGATGCTGTCTGTGTTGGGCTTTATGGTTGTGACATGTTTTTCTTTTTTGACACAAAAGAAACGTGTGTTTCTCAAGTTAGTAAGTTATTTTGTATTGTTCTACCATATATTGTGACCGGATCCGAGAATTTTTGATCACTTTGTCTACACAGTTTGTGTGATTAGACTTTCTGCGTTGACTATCGAAAGTTGACAGGAAGCACCTTCACAGAAACACGCACGAACATTTACACTTGGGTTAGAATTTGAAGTCTTTGACATGACGCTATACCTACTATGCTGAGCACGGAAAGTCAGAATTTAACTTAAACAAACAGCACATTTAACTTAAGAATATAAATTACATCATTATGTTTTTGATCCTTTATTTAGTGACATTTGGTACAGTTTCTTACAGTGTCTGCTCAAAGTTGCATTACAGAATCCTAATGATCTCTCTTAATCTCATAAACCTTTTTATTTTCCCTTAACCACCTTGATTTAATCTGTATTTTTTCCGCTCATTCAGGAGGAGCGATATGCCTTTCTCACGGAGTGGTATGACCCTGTTGCATCTCTCTTGCGGCGCTACCAGCTCTTCTATTACCCCAAAGATTGCTCAGTAGAAATGGTAAAAATTGACTACAATGCTTAAACCGTACGTCATTTCTTTGTATTTGGATACTTCAGCTCTCTCATGTTGCAAAAGAAATATTTGGATACTTCAGCTCTCTAAGGTTGCCAAAGAAAACACCGACAGTATAGTTCTTGCCATGCTTACATTGGAGGCATTTGGTAAACCACCCTCTGAGTAATCATTAACTGTACTTACTGTAAAATGTCTTTTCAAAATTATGAACTGTTAAAATCTACACAAGCAGTAATCTGTTCTTTATTCTATTTTCAGTTTGATGTTAAGAACCAGCGTATTTTTCTGAGGAGGACCATCTATGATGACATTCAGCAAGAAGACCTTTTTATTGGGAATAGAGTGAATGTGTTTTCACGTCAGCTTCAGTTGATTGAATATGGTGATCAGTACACAGCAAACAAACTTGGCAGCAAAAAAGAAAGGTATGATCACTCTGAAGTCCATAACACCGTCCTTGTGCATGACAGTTAGATTCATATCATCTTGTCCTCAAACCCTATATTGTACTTTGTTATTGTATTCTATCTTATTTTATACATGTATATATATTTTTTTTTTCCATTAGCTTTTCTAATACAGAATTTGCCAGTGAAAATACTTGTCATGTACAGTATGCAAAAGCCAATACTTTGAATATTAGATCCTCCTTTGAATATAATTTTCTCACAAGTTATCTGAAACATATGATTGATGGAGGAGAAAAGTGTTAGTTTTACACTCAAGCATTGGAGGAAAGGTACATGGAGAGACTGCTTATATATTTGTATTCTATGGTAAGCTCCATAGAATGCACTTAATTTCAATTTTGGTCATATTTGGCTGCGCATTGAAGGTAGATTTGGTCTGCAAGATGTATGCATAAGCAGTCGAAGCTCACAGTTCAGCTAAAACAGTTGCAATGTCAAAGTTTTTTCTTCGGTACACTGAATTCAATTGAACATTAAATGCAACATTCGATTTTACTTTGTATTGCAGATCACCAAAACAGAAACCAAACAAACTTTCTTACCTCATTTGGGTCAAGAACCCACACTCCAGACTAGAAATGATACAATTGAACATCAAAATAGCCTATGTTTCTAAGAGTGGTAACATTTCTGTCTAGTAATATCTCTGTTGGCAGATTATGCTTGTCACTTTTCCTGATCACTTACCTCGAGTTGCCTCGTTGATTGAATGTGCTAAAATTTCATTCAGTTGTACCTATGACCGAATAATTATGCTCACCAAACTGAAGTTGTTGGTCTCATGAGCCACCATTAGAGGGAAGCAATATGCACCGATTCCAAAAAATGGAAGAGTAAAGGATGAGTCACTATTTGCGCTGCATTGTCCAGCATAAATGATCCAAGCCTACCTTCATCAGAATTGCAGATCATTATGGTTAACTTAAGTAATAAGAATAGTTTTAGTTTTACTCATAAAATGGTGTTATCTTTATGCTTTATTTAGAAAAACACTAGGTGAATTAGACTTTTCCTCTTCAGTTAAGACCCGCAAATAAAGTTTCATACTTTTAGACCAGTTTGTTTGATAAAAATTCAAAGCGTGGTAACTGTACATGTCAGAATTTGCTCTTATATGTATTTAATTTTCTGTATTCATTTCTTTAGAACTCTGGCCCTGATAAAACCAGAAGGAGTTTCAAAGATTGGGGATGTCCTTGAATTGGTATACAACTCCAATTTGATTGTGACAAAAGCCAAAATGACAAAGCTTACTCGGTAAGGTCATTGTGTCTCTGATATGTATCTAAAAACAATTCAAGTTGTGTTGTGCCAATGAGTAAAACCATCTTGGAGTGGGGGTAACAAGCTGAGTACTGCCAGTGTCAACAGATGGATAACTGTGGTCTTACACATATTTGGAACATATGGCAGGCCAGGGGGCTGACAATGTTGACATTTAATTAATCATTGACTGCTTTTTTATATTGGTTGTTGGTTTTGTCTATTTTTGTATGAAATCATGGTGATGTGTAACAACACCTATATTTCTTGCTGAAATTAGTGCGATGATTGACGATGTTTTCATAAAAATATCTGCTTGACATCAAGACTTTTGGTTTCTGTAAGTGTTATTTATACTGGTTATATTGGTAGTTATGCAGTATCACCGATTGAAATTCCAAAATGACTGCAAAATGTTTTTTCAAATCATTTGCAGATTTTCCAATAATGCGATATCAGACAGATAAGATAACCCAAGATTCTTCATTACCATTACTCATTCCTGCACAGTGAAATTTAGTTTCAGTCCTTTTCACAGCAGCACAAGTATGTTCTAAAGAACAGTGTATAAGTATTAATAAAATATATATAGCAGATAGCATCAGAAAAAGCATTTTCCTATCTTGTGATTGTGACTTTCCCAACATAATTGAGTCAAATATTTTCATATTGAACTTTATAGTACTTTTATTAGTATCTTTTTTGGCTTATATGACTTTCACTTATTTGAAGAGTTTGGATTTACGTAGCATTCATTAAAGCAACACAAGCCTGTGTTACGTCACCATGTGATGTAACTTTACTGTTGTGGCGTTGTAGCTGGCCATGGCATTCTTACACTTCTCTTAGAGTATGTGATGTCATAACTAAGAATTTGTAAAACTTGGAGAATTAAGAAATCCTCAAGCAACAATCAAGAACAGCTCAAAACAATAATATAGAAGGCTTGATAATTTTTCAGTTGACTTGGCCAAGTAGCTTGTGTATTGTCATTAAAATACTAAACTTTCCAGGGATAATGGGTCTCACATAACAAATGCATGTGTTCTGCAGCTGATAGGTCATTAGCCCAACTTAATCAAGCTTTCACATGCATGCGGGATAATGAAATCATATCCAGTGTTTTCCATTTTTTTTATTTGAATTTATTATATATTTAATTGTTCTTTTTTTAAAATATGCATTGCCCATATTGAACAAAACAGCATTTAATTGGAAATGAGTAGGCAACAAGATTTTATGTAAAATGATGTTTTAGGGAAACCGTTTTGTGTCTGATGTTACATATAGATTGTCAGTATCATTCAAATTGAAACAAATCAATAATCTTAATGCTGGTATGCAAAAATGCCCAGCATAAAACTGAATTATGTCCCTCAACTGTCATTACCTCAGTGATCTAGCTTGTGTGCATTAATTCAATGAGTATATAAATGACTCTTTTCAAACTGTCGCACACATGTCCTTTCGAGGTAAACATAAGTGTCACAAGCACAAACAATTAATTACAGCCCTCCACCATTCAGATGGCACAGGGCCCAAATGTTATGTATACTGGATCACCAAAGCGATTGAAACACAATTATTACAAGGTGGCTATTTTCAGTGTGGTTTATTACACGTGTGTTACTATGACATGAAAAATTCTACTGCAGAGAGAATTTTCTGACATGCAGGGGCAGTCAGGTGTTAGGATTTAGTCAAATTTCTTTGTGGAAACTTGCTTCTGATGAGCTAGTTGGTACTGTAAAGCGTTTTGATGGCTAAAGATAGCGAGGGTCACTATAAATATAGTTCATTCACCATTTAACACTATTTAACTGCCAAGTTTGTAATGTATTGGTTATTATTTTGATTGACTTTTTTGAGCTCAGGCCAATGTTTGTTTTTTTTTTTTTTTTTTTTTTGTTTTAATGCCAAGCTAAAGTTATATGCCAAAAAAGATATTCCCATGCAATGGCAATTGACATTGGGAGGAACAGTAGTTTGACACATAACCCTAGTATTGAGTACAAGAAATAATTAGACCTCTAATTAATTAGTGTTTCATGATTCTCTGTAAATTGCAGGATTCAAGCATCTGACTTTTATGTGGAACATCAGTCAAAGCCTTTCTTTAAGTAAGTGCTTGTGTAAATGACTTTCCAATTTTCTGTGTGCCAACAGAGCTTGCTTTTGGTTACAAGTGATCAAAATTTACTATCACATTTAATGGTGTTCACCAACAACTAAAAGGTGTTTGGTTCAACTGCATGTTTCAATTGAAGGTTACTCTATTTTGCAGTAGCCTGTTGCAGTCTGTTTCCTCGGGTCCTGTGGTTGCCATGGAGCTAATGGGTGACGAGGCCATATCTATCTGGAGGAGACTCTTGGGACCTACAGACTCAGCTGTGGCACAGAAGGAGGCACCAGCATGTGTTCGTTCCCAGTTTGGAGCACATGGCTTGAAAAATATTGGACATGGCTCAGACTCAGTTGCTGCTGCAGCAAGAGTGAGTAGATTTGTTTTTGTCCCTCAGCTTCTGCACCACAGGCTACACATACCCACCAATTATTATATGTACTGGTCATTTATGTTTGTTTTTGTCAGGAGACTGAATTTTTTTTCCCCTCCACTATTGGCCATGGCCCTGCAAACACAGCTATTTATACAGACTGTACATGCTGCATCATCAAACCTCACGCTGTATCAGAAGGTAAGGAACATGAATCAAGTTAGCTTTTTGCTTTAGTTCACTTTGTTTCCTTACCAGAAAATCTCATTTTTTAAATTAGTCATTTAGTATTCAACATGTCTTAATTCCACTGTCCTCAGTTTCTTCATCATAACAATACTAATCAAATAAAACTAGTGAAGTACAGTACAAATTCAGGAAGTAACCCAACTTTCTCAAACGTCACAATACATCATTTCACTTAAAGTAGTTAAGATATTGCATCAAGTCACAATTACAAAAGACTACATTGCACTGATATGTACTTCATTTATTTGGACATCATCTTATAGCGTAGGTTACAATTAATATTGATATGAAGAAATCAGCCTTTGACCTGTTAGTGCTCCCTCAGCCCTTAATATGTTTGTCAATTAAAGGCAATACATGATTACATTTGGATTTTTCCAAACTCTTGGCCTGATCCCTGCACATGGAGCATGCCTCCAAAGCTCTGACCTGTGAAATGCGAACTCCCGACAGTGCAGAATTATGCACACAGCTTGTTGTTTGAGAGGAAAGTGTCACTGAGGACTGAACATTTGAACCCAAACGGTTTTGCTAAAAAATATTTTAATGATGTCTTGGATTTAATCCTTACTCACTGTGTGCCATTTTGTGTAATGACATTCAGAGATTAGTATTTTGATTAGCTGATATCAAATTTTACCCGCGTTTCTTCTATTTCTTTTAATTGAACTATAATCCTCTGCCAAACAAAAGCAGTGACAGGGACAAATCTCAGAGCTCTCTTGGCAGGAACAAACATTTTTTGATGAAAAGATATTATCCATACTGAAACATTGTGTGACTCGTAGCATTTGCATTTTAGAGCCGTCTAGAAGGATTCTCCAGTTTGTATATCCTTGATCTTTTAAACAACATAGTGTTCAGAATTTAGATTATATCTTGGTATAGCAGATTGTGGGGAGACCAGCGATGCTGTATGGCCTAGAATCTGTTTTAATGACAAAAAGACAGGAGGCAGAACTAGAGGTCGCAGAGATGAAGATGCTATGGTTCACTTTGGGAGTGACCAGGATGGATAGGATCAGGAATGAGTCTATCAGAAGGACGGCTCATGCTAGATGTTTTTGAGAGAAGGTCAGAGAAGCCAGACTTAGATGGTTCGGTCATGTACAGAGGAAGGATAGTGAATATATTGGTAGACGGATGCTGGAATTGGAGCTGTCAGGCAGGAGGTCTGGAGGAAGACTAAGGAGAAGATTTATGGAGGTAGTGAGAGGACATGAAGGTAGTTCATAGAGAAAGGAGGATACAGAGAATAGGGTTGGATGGAGAAGGTTTATTTGCTGTCACGACCCCTGAAGGGAAAAGCCGAAAGGAGGAGGAGAAGAAGAAGATAGCAGACTGTCATAGCCATTTTGTGTGCAAGCTACTTTAATTAAATTATTCTCCACCATGCATAAGTAGAATTTAGCCATTGCTGTCTTCGTGACTTATTATATTTTCCTGCTATGACGAGTAAAAAAAGGCCCTAAAAATGTATTAAAGTATAGAGTAAAGAATTTGATTAAGAACGGACATATTTTTTCTTGCTGTTGAGAATTAATGAATGAAAGACTATTACATCTTTGTGTCTAATATATCTCAAAATAGGTCTTGCTTTTGGAGTTTATTTGTTGATAAAGGTGTTTGGTAAAGACTGTTGTAGGTAGTTTTCTTTTTTATTGTTACATGATTTTCCTTTTCAGAAAGCTTTGTATCACTATACAATATGAAGGCAGCACCATGCTGCTGTGATTCCCTGTTCAAGTTGACAGGGGGCTTTCTGTGTAGAACTACCATCTCCCTCTGCAACCCTGTGAATGCATAGATGTCCTCCAGGTTATCAGTTTTCTGGCCTAGTCCAAAAAACATTCAGTCGGTTAATTCTTTTTTTTTTAATTTCCGGCTAGTCCCTCAAGGGGTCACCACAGTAAATCAACCTCCTCCATCTAACCCCGTTCTCTGTATCCTCTTCTGTCACACCAACTAAATGCATGTTGTCTTTCAGTACATCCATAAATCTTTTCTTCCTCCATACCTCCTGCCTGGCAGTTCTAACCTCAGCATCCCACTAGCCCTACTCTGTACAGGACTGAACCATCTCAGTCTGGCTTCTCTGACTTTGTCTCCAAAACATCTAACATGTGCTGTCCCTCTGATTGATTATTCCTGATCCTGTCCACCTTTGTCACTCCCAAAGAGATCCTCAACATCTTAATCTCTGATTCAGTAGGTTAATTGAAGACTCTTAATTGACCATAAATGCGAATGGGAAAGTAAATGATTGTATGGTTGTATGCTTGTGCCCCGTCATCCAGTGTGAGCCGGGGTCGGCTCTCCTGTGTGAAAGATAAGTGGAATAGACAAATGAATGAATTAAATACGATTGACATTGAATAGTCCTCAAAGCGAGAGCCCTTTATGTCTGATCAGTCTGACAACGGATATAATCACACGGGCAAATTAAAAAAAAAAAAAAAATTAATAACACTTAAAGACTGGACGTTGTCAACTCCTCTAACAGGATGGATAAGATTCGGACAATTGATATACTGCACTGCTACTTTCTAGTTAAAATATGTCTTTGAAAATTGAGTCGCATAATAGTGAATTGCCTTGAAATAAGAATATCAACTACAAACAATGC
Organism: Fistularia commersonii; assembly: GCF_037954325.1. NCBI lineage: Eukaryota > Metazoa > Chordata > Actinopteri > Syngnathiformes > Fistulariidae > Fistularia > Fistularia commersonii. Next base: position 3,336,033 of record NC_141299.1, on the reverse strand, counting down.
GATTACTGTTTCAAAAACATATCTACTATCTTCCGATTATTTTAATTCTGATGATAGGAACACACTGTGTAATAACTAAATTGTGTTGAAATGTTATAGAAAACAACAACTAATTGATATGCTATTACACAACAGAAAAAATAGCTGTTTTTGACTGCTACTGCTGTTTACTGTTTACTTTCAAGTGAGAAGTGACACATTTGCTCCCAGCTAAGAATAGTTACCCTGTCTGAGAGGCTGAACCAGCTGTTCCCAAACTACGATTTCCTGTCAGTCTCCAGATAAACACTCACTAAAGCTTGCTTTGATTTCCCTTGAGATTAATTTAACAGGCTAATTTACGCTATAGCTTCGTGTGCAAGACATAGCCAATCACATTACTGGCCATGGAAGTTGAGACTGAAATGCATTCAGACATGACTGGAATAGAGAGCCCTCTGTTGCCAGGCACCCAGAATAGTATCTCCTAGCAACAGCACCAGCTGTTTTTGGGAGCTACGTTGAACGTGTGCCTATACTTGGTGTGCTGTTGGCTGCTGCCGGTGGAGGGCAAAGAGGACCTGGGAGCTGGTTACTTAACCTAATACACACATGAATGGACCTCTACTCATTGATTACCCAAATAGCAAACAAACACATCAGCTCTTTGTGATTTCAGGGCTGCAACTCTGGATTACACTGATCAATATTCAAAAGTACCAAAGTGTAGTCACCTATTTCTCTGCTGGCAAGTACAGAGGCTATCTTTTATCAGGATGTCTGAGATCATGAGGCTGGTGACCCTTTCAATTATGTGTCTGCCGCCATCTGACCTTCACTGTCATTGTTGCGCCTTTTAGTCGCCGCACCAGCTGAAGAGCAATATACAGTTGCAATTACGAAGCTAAAGCTCTTTATCTTGCTTTCTATAGTACTGACAAAAATGGTTCCTCTGCTTGAAGAAACAGGGTGCCTGGAAGACATTCGCAGAAATAGAAGACACTAATCAGAGCTTATTGCAAACAAAACTTCACATGTCAAAACAGAGGCATTATAATTGCTTCATAGCAACTTCAATAATATTTGCTGCAGCCATGTGATGAAAAAATGAATTATGTAATTTGTTTGATCACCAGACTTCATCAGCTGAGATTGGTCTTGCAAAGATATTTGCTTGGGTTTATATTGGAAAGTTTACTGTGCCAAGAACAACTTTCTTGTTGAACTGTGTGGAAGAAGCAGCAGCTCAGAAGCAACTCTTTCATGTGTTCATAGGTCTGACAGGGAAGATCTTGAACTCTATATTTTCTGCTGGATTTGAAGTCTCAGCTCTTCAAATGGTAAAAGACTATCCACTCCTTTAAGTCTTGCTTTGTATAGAACTGTATAACAAGCATTTTAAATGATGGATTGCGGTAGCAAAACTTTAACCTGTTCTCCTCCCATAGGCTATTTCGTTATACCTATAGTTTTGTTTTTATGATTTAATTCATGTCAGAATCAGGCTACTTTATAAAATCATTATGGGGCATTGTAAACATAATATGCATTTAAGAGCAAAGCATTCAACTTGTCTGATGGAATCTTACCTCATAATCAAAATTTGACATCATTGCAAAAATGTTGAGGTTTCATACATGTGCCTCATCAAATGTGATGCACATTGTGGTCATAAGACTTTAATTAAATACGTTAATTACAGTTATCTCAGGAATGCTGCACATCAGCAATTAATACAAGGAAGTTATTCACATGAAAAAATGGCTTCATGTCCATTATATGTGTATCACATTTAGCATATTTTGTGACGAAGTAGTTGTGACAAACTGTTCGGAAAAAATTTCAAATATTGTATTTCTCAACTCTCCTGTCACTATGTCCTCTCTTTTTTCAATTCATTCATTACATTTTTTTTATATAATTTTCATGAGAAATTTCTTCCTATAGTTCAATGTGGATCGAGCCAGTGCAGAAGAATTCTACGAAGTGTACAAAGGCGTTGTTTCAGAATATCCAGTGAGTAGGATTATTTTGCCCTCATAAACCTCCACATTAGGTGTGTTACTGGATTGTTTTTTTTTGTTTGTTCATAAAAACTGTCTGGTATCTTTTAAAGGTACATAAGAATGATATTTTGTTTATGACTAAATCAAATTGTGGATGTACATTTGTAACAGTTTCATATAAATGACATTTTAATTGAATAATGGCTCATTTAAATTATAATGTCAAACGTCTGATTTATGTCTGACCCTTTATTCAGGTTAATATGGTGTACCTCCTGATTTTAATTTGCAACTGCCCTTACATTGCCCAAGATCTTATTTTTGTTAAACAGCATTTCCCTGCCTACAGAACATGGTGACTGAGCTATGTTCTGGACCCTGCATGGCCCTCGAGATCTGTGGCGCAGATGGACCCAAGTCGTTCAGGGAATTCTGTGGCCCAGCAGATCCAGTAAGTCAAAGCTTTAGAAAAATATTTGTTTTTATGTGAAAAGGTAAATCAGTCTATTACCTTAAAATGATAAGTTATGGGATATTTTATAATTTAGAATAGAGATTATTTTTTCAAATGTAGGCCAGAAGTAGTGACATCACATTTGCTGCGAATTGATGAACGGTAGCAGAAAGCCAGAAGGACATATGTAGAGTCATTTTTTTGAGGACTATATGATCTTCCAAAGCCTAAAAAATTTACACAAACTACCCAAAAATTCAACTTTCTGGTAATTGTCAGATTAAATACAACTATCTTATTTGAAAAGTTGTTCAAGTTGCCAAGTAATTATATCCTGTAGTGGAAAATGTTTTTCTGCCTCTGATTGATATACCTAGTTTTTAATTAAATGTTTTGGTGAATGCAATTTGATCAAGTATAAGGTCCATGAAATACACTGGAATAGTGTGAAAACTTGCGTGCAAACATGTATGTATGTTAGTTTTCATGCATACTGGGGGATAAATGCTGGAGGCTGTGTTGGTGCGTGATGTGAAATCTAATGATAAGACGTCCTGCATGGTAACCATAAAAATGAGAGACTTCACAGAGAGCAGCAGTCTGTGACTCAGCAGAATCTATTATTAAAAAAACATTCTTCTGGTTTCTTTCACTTTAATGTGTTATGTAATGTTTTAATAAAAGTAATTCAAATGTCTTATTCAATTTTCTGTGCCTTTTCAAAAGTCATTTAGGCCATAAGCAAATGCCACTGACATTGCAGGGACAAAGCAGGAAATGGGTTAGTTAATTGGCTAATGATTTCCAGGTCACATGACACTACATGCATGCTCATTGATGACTAAATAATTAAGCCTTCACAACAGTCCTCTTTTATTTCATTACTTACCATGTGAGGACTAACCATTGAGTTGCTCCAAACCTACAGCATTTACATTTTGCATACTGTCAAATGGTGGTTGAAGTATGCATTCTGGAAAAGTGATAATTCAGAGATTGATACATGTTGTTTGTAGCTCAGTTGTCTGGGTAGATCAATGAGGGTGGAGGATGAAAGGATCACAGTGTTGTGCTGCATTTTCCTGTAAGGACTTTCTTTATGATTGCCTCATTTATTTACAGTACTATAGTTCATCTCTTCGGCACCTTGTCAAATGCTTTTTCCAGGTCTACAAAGGTGCAATGCAGCTCCCTGTAGTTCTCTACCAGCATTCTTAAAGTTCATACTGCTTCTCTAGTACTCTTTCTAAGCATGAAACCATACTGTTGCTCAAAAATGCTGACTTCTGCTCTGTCTGGTTTCCACTACCTTTTTTCATAAGTTCATTGTATGGCTCATCAACTTTATCCTTCTGTAGTTATCAGACATCTTCCTTATTTTGAAAAATGGGCACATCACATAAAAATGGGCATATTACACTTCTCCGCTGTTCCTCAGGCATCAACCTGCTCCTCATAATCTAGCTTGCTACCTTTCCACCTAGTCTGTGGACACACAATATATTCACCTTCTTTCTCTGCATCATGACAACCAAATTTCTAGCTTCTCTTGTCATCTTCCCAACATTCAAAGGCCTTACTGTCAGTCCCAGACTCTTGCCTTTCCTCTCCTGTCCCTCCTGTCGAACTGCCTTCCTCCTCTCCTTTGACCCATAGTAGCCCAATTTCCACTGGTACCCTGGAAGTTATTAGCACCAATGGCGGCCATTGTCAATCAGGGCCTCGATCTGGTATGACATCCGTAGGTTCGATTAGAATATTTGGTTTTGGCACGAGTTTTACGCTAGATGACCTTTCTGACGCAACCCTCTGCATTTATTTGGGCTCGTGACTGGCCTCAGGAGACTTTGGTTTGGTCCCCGAGACTGCTTTGCAAAAACCTTTTCGGATTTTTTTTCAGAAAATTTTCACTGGTTAGAACTAAGTTAAGTCATTGTTGTTTTGTTTTTTTATGTGGCCCCTTGGCCCCTTGGAAAAATTAATTGCCAACACATGCCTCAGAGTGGCCTCTGTGATTTCTGAAAAATGTCCTCAACATCACCAAGATCACTCACTGGTAGAACTCAGTAAGCAAAGTGGAAAGTCCCAGCAAGATTGGGGTCTGGGAGGAGGAACACTGAAGATTATTTTGGTCTTTCTGATGCAAACCTAATGGGTTGACAAGTAGGGAATGTGTAGGTTTAAAGGCTTTAGTTTTGTTAAATACCAAAGTTCAGTCTATGTTTTCTCCGTGAAGACATTCCAAAACTCATTTTCAAACTGAGTCAGCATGTAAATGAATAGTTAAGGATCATTTATTTGGGATAAGAATGAACTATTGATAAATTCCAGTTTACTAAAAGCTAATCTGTAAGCAGCACAGGAGTTGTTTGAATAAACACAGGATCGCACAGCTGATTGAACTGACCTCAAGTATACTTTACACTGGCCCATTTCCTTCAGAGGGCAGACTTGAAAGAATTACCCTGACGCATATGGTGTATAGAGCCTGGCCAATACTAGATTTTGAGGAATGTCAATAAATGTATTTATATTGTTGGGTAGTGCACCAAGAGATTGTCAATATTATGTGTTTTGTTCAAATCTCACATGTACATGTTGTCATTTGGCAAAATATCCTACTTAGAGATATTTGTTGGTCATATGACTCCAGTAACCCTTGAGCAGCAGTTTGGAAAGTTGCCATCTAATTTTAATACAAAATGCTACCGTTGGGGCTTTTGGGGCTGTAGGCCAGTCATACATCATAATAGCGTCAATCAAATGTTGGTTTTTAGTCATGAAGATATTAATTTACAGTCACTTGAAAGTCAGAAACACTCACATAAAGTCAGAACAATATCAAGAAATGTGGCAATTTAACATCAGAAATTATATGTTAAAAGTTGGACAAAAATCAGTTGGCTTTAAACTCCATCTTTAGCCTTAGGATGAATAAAATTTAGACTAAAAACATATCGTGCTATGTTATATGGCATTGACATTACTTTTTTGTCACCTTACAGTTTTAACAATTCCAAAGCCAGCCGTAGTCACTTGTCTGAATCATATTAGGGTCATAACATTGGTGTCATATTGTACATCCAATTAAGTATCCTGCTGAGTACGAATATACAACAAAATGATCAAAAATCTACTTACAAAAGTTCTGTTTAGATTTCATAATAGCCAACATGTTGACTGCATTCTGATGAAACTTTGAAAAGGATGAAAGTACTGAGAGGAGCGTATCAATGATAAAGCGGTTGACTATAGATGCAGAACATTGAATATGTCCTACCAGTTATCTAAAACCATCCCAAACGTTCAAAGTACAGCAGCCTTATGTCGCTGTTCCCTAACTTCTAATCACTCCTGATATCAGCCTTAGCTGTCCTATGTTCATGTTTCTTTACTGCTCACCACCACCTTCATTTTTTACTCTCTTCCAAAGTATTATATTTCCTTTTAGATAACCATTTTTGTCTAAAAATAAAAGATAAAGATATAACTGAGTGGAAAGAAAAATGCTACAATACAGTTTTACAATACGTTGGCTATAATTATACCAAGAGATGAAATTATTGAATGGCACTGAAAACAGCATGCCGAAAAAACACTACTAAGAAGAAAGAGTAAGGTCTTTTTAGGAGGATTGTACAGGAAGATGTTCCCACCTGCTGAGCATTACTTCCTGTCGCACCTTGTCCGGTGCCCACGGGTCAGATGCAAGGTCATCAGCCAGAAACCACCATTCACCGATGTTTGCTCCTTTAATTCTGTTGTCTCCTGGTGGCGGAGCAGTGACAAGGACGTCTGCAGATGATAGGTGTTCTCCCCTGCAGCTGTTGTCTGTGGTTAGGTGTTCATTCCCCAGGTGTTCATCCTCAGCCAGAGCCATCTCCCTTTTCAGCCTCTTCTGCCAGGTCCTTTGTGTCCTTCGTTAACCTTCCTCTGGTCACTCCTGAATCCCTCCAGAGGCGTGTGGTTGACAGCCCCAAGACGCCACAACATCCAACCTCCACTGGGTAGATGGCCGTCTTCCAGGGAGCTCCCGGCACTCAGCAGCCAGCTCTGAGTACTTGGCCTTCCTGCGTTCAGAGGCGGCCTCAATCCCCTCCTCCAGTGGTACTGTGAGGTCAATGAGGTGCACAGCTCTTGCCTTGGCTGACCACACAACTATGTCTGGCAGAGAGATGAGGTGGTGATCTCGGTTGGGAACTGGAGCTGCCTATCAAGGTCAACCCTCTTACTCCACTCCTGGTCGGAAGAGAAGGGCCTCGCTGTTTCTCTCGGCCTGGTGCTTCTCCTTACCCCTCCTTCCAAGAAAAAGATGGTGGGGTCCTCCGCTGGTGGTGGAACTTTGCTACCCTGTCAACACTCCTCCAGCACTTTGGCTCACTTTCTCAGGACCTGGTCATGACGCCACCTATAGCGCCCCTGTGGGTGCGCGATCTTGCAGCCTTACAAGATGTGCTGGAGGCTTGCGTTGGGAGCACTGCTGGTGACATTGTCCATGTAACTCCTCAGTGGGGGAAGCCTCTCAGCCACTCAGCTGGAATGACTTGCTTTGTCCAGGCAGTTCTCATTAGGTACCATAGGAGCTCTACTACCCTGGGGCGCTTCTTATGGAGCTTGTAGGGGACTCCATTGGGGCCTGGTGCAGAAGATGACCTTGCTTTCTCCACGACTTGCCCGACTTGATTGAGCTTGGGGCACATTATGTTCAACTCAGCTGTCGGCTGTGCTGTCCGAGGTATGTATCCTGGTGTTCTTAAGGAGACGCTCCTTTGTGGATCACTCTACTGCTCTTTGACATGCTGTTCCAATTGCTCCCTGGCCATTTCGAGCTTGCTACTCTTCTTTTCCTCCAGCAGCTGCCTGGCATACTTGAAGGGATCCTTGAAGAAACTGGCTCGCTCTTTTTGCTTCCTCTTGCTGCGCTTGCCAACGCATTCGGCTTCACGAAGCCCGGCTAGTCTTTTCCCGACTTCCTTCCACGGGGCTTTCAGACCCTCTTTCTCTGTGTGGGTTGCCTTCTTCCAGTTCTTACAAAATTGCAGATGACTGCACCAGCTGGAGGATTTCCTTTTCCCTCCTTCCCTTCTCTCTCAGGGCAGTTGGTCCCCCTCTGTTTGGGGACAATTTCGACAAACCTGTCCTTACAGGTCTGGTATATGACGTCCCAAATCAGGTTAAGTTTAGACTCAGCCCCTCCATGCAGTGATTCCTCCAGGCACTTTATCAGGTCTGTGTCCAATGTGCGCCATGACTCTGCTTTGTTTGACTGATTTATTTCTTATAGAGCTTTAATTTTTTTTACCTATTCCTATGATGTTTAATAAATCTGGTATAAATCATACAACATTTTAGTTTCCACATACATTTATCTCTAACTAAGGCATTATTGAACCCTATTCTTCCTTTGTCTTGTGAAGTGTGCACAGAAAACAACACAGTACTATCAATTGTTTAATCACAGTAATTAGATAAGTTATTTAAATATCATCTTACAATCTGCACATGGTAACAGTGAAGTGAAGTGCAGTTTTACTAGTAAAGTGATAGTCAACATTCGATACCACATGAAATGTTACAGTATTTTTCCATCTAGGCGGGACAATTCTTGGTGCGTGAAGGATCAGACATTTGACTTTCTGATTTTTCTAAGCACCAGGTCACTCTGCCCTGGCCATTATCATGCAGAAAAGCCAGCAGTCATTGCTTGAACATGAGGCGAGCACACAATGGGACTCATTATAATCAAATTGAAGTTTTGACAGCCGCTCATGGATAACTGACGCAGTTATAGGAAAAGAAAGAATCGATCGCTCGGTAAACTCCTCCCCTATGACGTCTTTGACTGTCGGATGGGACAAATAGCATAGGACAGGAAGGTGTGTCTTCCACATGGGCTATATTTAGCTGTGTTTGGCACAGTCCATCATGCAGTCCTTGTCTTATACAATTGTTTATTACAATTGTAAAAGTGGAGAGCCATTATAGGGGTTCTGCTGTTACGACTGCTCAATCCTCTACTGAGGTTCACTGAAAAATGCAAAGGATAGTAAAAACAGATGCTTTAATCCTAACAAAAATGTTTAGAACTTTGCCTTCGCCTATTTACCCGGCTCCATATTGTAAGCTGAGAAGATAAATCAGGGTCAAATTCTACTTAAAAAACTTTATGTTTTAGGAATACTTTTTACTTTTGACATCTCTATGGTTGATTTATTACAACCAAATGCTGTGTTAAATGAATAATTTTCTCAAGCAAACCCACTTCGGACTGAGGTTTTGTCGTTGCAATGTTGTTTTGTCACATCATGATCTGTGTATATATGCTTTTTTTGTAATTCAAATGTGATAAGTTTGAAGCCAGTAGCCTATGGATACAATGCAGAGGCCTCTCATTGTACTGAGGTAACTAGTAGAAAGCAGTTTTTAAAGTTCTTACTAGTTAAATAATGAAAAGAAAAACCTCTATCCTCTCATTTCCCACTTGGTATTATGGCAAGCAGGTATATTTCACTAAATCTCTAACTGGCCCACGCTTTAAATTGGAGGACCCTAACCTTGCCCATTAGAAAATGAATGTTCTTTGAAAAATGTACATCGGGAGTAAATGTTACTAAATTCCTCATAATTAAAAAGAAAATAAAAGTCAGTCAGTTTCTTCTTGTGTGATCTTGGCTTCCTAGATTCCTTGTTTGACAATGCAGAATGCAATTGTTTGAACCAAGAGACTTGTTTTCCTGGGGGGTGTCAAAAGACAATGTGTGGCTTTGTAAAAAAGTTAGGCTTAATTTATGACCTTGACACTGGCTCCTCTAATTGTGTAAAACCTCGTAAACCACTTGAGAGTGAAATAGTTATCACAGAAAATGTTCCCATGCTGTGAGAAATTATTTTCCCTGCAAAACAAATCCCTATAAGTGACTCACATGACTATTTGTTCCTGCCCATTTTTAATCTTCTGTTTAAGTCTGTGAGAAAAGAGTCCCATATTTAATACAATGTTTTTATGAGAAGGGTCTCAAGACATGCACGATGTAATTCCCTCTTGTAACAGACAATGCTTGATTTCATTTCTCAGTGAATAGATTATTCACATATGCCTCCTCCACTGAGGGCTGATCCTGTGGGAGAGTGGTATTTCCTTGAGATACAAAGCATTTAAGTCAGAGTGAGCCAGCTTTGACCTTGGCTGAATTATGGGGAAGTCGACAGATCACGCCTACCAAGTTAGAGGTTTTGAACCAGGGAATGTGGTATGATGTAGAAGTACCTTTGCTTATGTATTACACAAAATGTTATTACTACTAAGTTACTACTTAAATAGTTTGATCAGCACGCCGCAGTTTTCTCCAACTAAGAATAAAAATTCAACACTGGTCTTAACAGAATTTGAGTGCAGGGGTGAACTTCTGTAAAAGCACTGCTGCTGAGCTGTGTTTGAGCATTTAAAGAAAAGTGTCAAAAATGTTGAGTCTGGTTTTTTGCCATTTCCTGAACTAGATCACATTTTTGACGGTTGAGTAATCACTATTTAAATGACACGCATCACTACAGGATGTTGAGTCAACGCAGGAACTGGTTATCAGACTGGTATTTAATAGTTGACTCCGAAACTGTTAATAATGCATTTATTGGTCGGTCTTATCTGAAAATGTTACTACAGTCAAAACAAATGTTTTTGTTCAAAAGGAGATCGCGCGACATCTTCGTCCAGCCACATTGCGTGCCCTTTACGGCAAGGACAAAGTGAAAAACGGAGTCCACTGTACAGATCTTCCTGATGACGGTGTCCTTGAGGTGGGTGTTTCACCAACACGCACAGTATGTCCTGTTTGTAATGTGGAATTCACTACTATTATTCATCGATGTGGTTCCTCTAATCCTACCGTCATTGCCATGCTTATTTAGCAAAATGAACTGCCTCGTATTTAGCTACAAATAAAGCCCTTGACTCTGTTAAGCAGCATCTTGGGGCAAGACTCGTGTCCACTCGGTGGGCAGGGGTTACATTAGATCACGCTGGTGTGGAAGAAAACAACATTGGCAGAGGAGTAAGAAACAAAACCATTGTGTTGTAGGGAGCGGGACTGACCCATCGAGCATCATTGTTCAAGAAAACTCCTGATCGTCTGATAAATGCCTCCTTGTTAACCATTAGCCTGTGACTGACTGAGCTGCCATTTTATCAAGACTAAGAGGGTAGTGAACAAAATACTTTTTTGCAGAGGCAAGATAACTTCATGGACATTCCCAGTGTCACCATTCTCATGTAACAAAAGGAAGGACCAACTCAGCACACTGATATAATTGGTGGGCATTTTTCAAAAAACTGAAGTCTCTAAATTTTTTCCACAGGTGCAGTATTTCTTCAAGATTTTGGACGGATGATCGAGAAGGCATGCGAAACTCCATTTTCAAAGACGTCACAGTAGATGTTCTCATGTTGTTGTTGTTTATTGTTTCAGCCTTGCAGATTAAATAAAGTGACAAGAGCAGACTCCTGACAAGTATTCTGATTTTCAACATTAGTACTGTCACACCGACTAAACATCTTATTACACGGGATACTGCATTGCCTCTGATATTCTTACACTTGACCAGTGACTTTGGAATTGGATTTGTATATTACACTTCGAAAAAAATTTACAACTGCATATATATAAAATTCTTCCACCATGAAAATAGCTAAAACATTCAATAGTTAAGTGTCATCACATGATGTGATGTCTCCAGCAAGACAGATTTCAAAGCACTGAGTTGCAACTGTTTCCATGGAGGTGAAAATCTTCTCGGCTGGACCCACAAAGCTCTATCATATGAATTAAGAATAAAGATGTCAGGATATCAAACAGAAATGTAATGAAACCATATCAAACAGCTAAGTTGAACAACAAAGAAAAAGTGTACAACAGTCAACATGAACATCTCACTGTAGAAATAAAAAAGACAAAACTAAGTTTCTGTTGAGCGCAGTCATTTACTCATACATGGGCCTTAATGGTTCAGCGTACCATGCTAGTATTTCAGTTAGTCAGAGCACATAAACACACACAAATATCAACTAATATATCTGCATGAAACATGAGCACACCCACAAACACACACCTTGGACCACTAAACTGACATAAGACAAATGAGAGTACAACAGAACTAGACGACAGCACTTGGCACCCCATGAATGTATTGAAACCACAGGATGAAATACTTTGGGGACTTAAACAGCTCGCTACGCATCAGTAGTAGAATTGTAGTTTTACAGTAATAGTAGAACAAACCATGGCTCAAGGAATATTTTCATGTACAGTAGAATAAATATTTGCTATTGCTGCGCTTGTATTTTACATTCTAATGCTCAACAGACACACAGAAAAAGCCTACTGTAAAGCACACAGATTAAGTGTAGGTTCTGTATATTATGAATGTTCAAAGACTACTAGTGTTGCATCTGAACTCTTCTCTACATTTTACTTGTTTTCAAAATAGGAGCGCTTGTTGTGGCTGAGGTCACGAGTTGACTGTGATTTTAATATCGAAACGTCCTTGATAGCGGTCCTTCTCGCTGTAATTGATGTTTTCTCCATACGCTTTGCACTCTATGCGTAGCTCCTGATCTAGGGTGATGTTAGCAAACTGGATGGCCACCAGAGGTTGCAGGTACTGAGGGTGCAGCAGTTTGCCATAGTATGGGTAGTACTGGAGAGGGAAGCCACCGCCGAGGCCAAAATACTTGATTTCTCCGATCTTGTCTTCATCCTCCTCTCTCTGTAAAGACAACAGTTGAGTTCAAATCAAAAGCTCGACTCTTTTTTTTTTTTTTTTCATTATTGATAAGTGCAATGTATCGATTCCGTTATTTCATTCAGAGACGATGGGTTGTTACGCTCACCTTATTTTTGCAGTGAATGGGGATCAGATTTGCTTGTATTCTGGACTGCAGGGGCTCTGGGAGAGACTGATTTTGGGAAGGGGCCTGAAAAATACACATATTTATGAGCTGATAGTTACATGGCATTTGACTGCAGCTCGGCACTAAAGGAGGCTGCGTTCAACCAGAGTTGATGTGGTGCAAGTCACTGTAAAACATTTTCAGCTAGACTCTATCAATACTTAGCTGCCATTTATGGCTAAACATTTCCATATTTTAAATGCCACTAAAATCAAATTGGCATTTTAAATATATGTGATGTATTTAAGAACAGTGAAGGCACCTTGTTCGGAACAAAAGGTTTTATACATTCAAGAGCTAATTGGATGTTCTCTTATTTCATCAGGCTTATTTCTTGCGGAATTTTATTTTTGATTTCTCTCATCGTAAGATCTCTTTCAGACACATGCAGTATTTACGTGCACTGAGTATCTCTCAGTGCACGTGAGGAAAATAGAAATCTACGATGGCCTACCTTTGGTCTAAAGTTGACAATCCTGTTGAGCTTGACAATGATGCAAGGCTTTCCCTCAGCAAAACCATAATATTTGTCATTCAGCCCTGAACAGACGCCAAGCAAAGACCTGGGGAAGCGGCAGGCTTTTCTCTGGCCTTCCTTGCTCTCCAGGCTTCTACGCTCCATATAAGGCTGTGGAGAATCTACAGGAAAGCAAATGACCACATTAAATGTAGACATTTCAGCTAACATTGTATATTTTAATCATTTCTCTCACAGTCATTAAAAACTGAAATTGTCATCTGCTCCTTATAAATGACTGCTTTGCACAACTAATACAGACGAGCATGTGTGGCAAATCATTATCTACAATTATTACATACCCATCAGGGATCAGCCAGAGAGTATGACAATCCCTGTTTGATTGGCTTATACTTGCCTCCGCAATCTTCAAATTTCATTTGATTGGCCTGGCGAACTTCATCATACAGTTCAAGGAACTTGCTCATGCTGTCAGTGTACTTCGAATATGAAGCCCCATCACTCTTACTGAAAGAAATTTCGGATTTTTCTGAGCGTGGTGTGTGTGATAAGCCTGAAAGAAAACGAAAAAGGCAATTAAAAATGTGAGTTACCAGAGAATAGAAAAATACAAAGACAAAATTGGTGACATGAGAGGTGAGAAAAGTATAAGGCATGTACTGTTTTTGGTTTGAGGAAATAAATAAGTACGGACAGGATCTCAACTGTATTATCTGTTCTATGTAGACCAGCCCAGCAGACCAAATGATCTTTGGTCTATTATTTCAGAGCGACACACAATGCAGGGTCTTAGGGATTTCCTAGCATGGTCTCTGTCAGCCCTTTACAGCAGTAATTTTCCACAAACTATGAGCACAAGGCCTGAGGGAGGCGTGACATCAAGACAATGAGATGGCTAAGAGGAGAGAAAGCGAACATTTACTGTTTACTTTGACGTCTGCCTTTTATGTACTGCACACGTACAAGTCATGTTTAAGTTATTTGTGTAACAGTGGCACAGAATGAACATTTGGTCATTTGAATTTCAGTGGAGGCTGCTAAAAGTTCACCAATCCCCTGCCCCCACCCACTAGATTCACGTGTGACTCTCTCACAATGGAAACTTTTAGCCTCTGTGTGAGGCGGGCTCCGGTTCTAAAAAAAAAAAAAAAAATCTAACTACTCTCTGCTTCCTTTATCATGCCACTGCTGGAAAGTCACTTCAGCTTAAAGCACTCCACACTTTGTGGCTTTACTGGGCTGCTCTTTGATTATCAACAGTGGTGGAGAGCTGGGAGGCAGCAAACTGTACAGAGAGCATGAAACCAGTCATTTACAATGGCTGCTAAAAATACAGCCAAGACTAAAACATGTGCAGTGCAAACAAGTACTGGCACCGCAAGACAAGGCTGAGCACTTAAATCTGCACCGTCTCACAGCTTGCCGGAAAACGTGTTCGATGGCTTGTGTTCCCACAAGATTACAGATTACAGAGAATTTTCATCAGCAAAACAAGCTTAGAGGCCCTCTTAGCTGTGACTGAACTTTTTTCCCTCAAAAAAGCTCCAAAATCTGCCTGCAATGCATGTACATGTAAATATGCCAGTTGTGACACATAATCACAGCACACATGAATTGTTTTAGTCAGAATGAGAGAAAGCTATAATGATTGCCTGGTAGCCTGAAGGGGAAAACATTGACTGACTGAGAGTAAAGGACAAAATGGCTGAACCCATCTAAGGTCAGAAAGACTTCTGATAGAGTAGCTGCTTAAAGGGACACCCCGACAGCTACTGTAAATATGATCTGCTCCCATCCGTTGGACTGAGCCAAAAGTGGTCACTTTTATTGTGATAACAGCTTAATAACAACCTGCGCTACATTATTTCATTTTTTGCCACCATTATAAAGAACCCAAGCAGAGCTGCAGGACACAACTCTTAACATCCTAAAGTAAAAAAAGTGAAGAATATAATTACCTGGGGGAGCCACTCTGTCCTGGTAGGTGGGTTTGTAGCTGCTTAATGTGAGCAGCATTGCCTGAATTGTCCCGATGAAAATTCCAGCCAAGCATCCATAGAATATCACATAGAACAGTAAGATCTTGACTGTCGGGAGGAAAAACAATGAATGAAATGTTTTTGTCATGCTGGTGTTGAGTCAGAGACGTCTGATTTTTAAGTCAGAATGTAGAATGAATATATAAATATATGAATATATATGCTAAGTGTTTCACATGAAAAAGCAGATTTCAGATACCCAAATATAATTTAGTAGGATCTGCCCCTACTATACACAGACCAATGTTTGAGTGTTTAGAAAACACAAAGGACGCAGCGTCATTCTTTACATTAAAATGTAATTTTTTAATAAGATGAGCTGTAGGAAAAGGGGGTTTTGATCTCATTTTGTTTCAACTGAACTAATTTCAAGTTGTTTTTAAGTCATTTCTTCAATAACTTCTTTGGGTGATTCCTTTGGTTGTTCTTCTGTAAATTCAGTACCTCATAGTGATTTTCAATTAGTAATATTTTTTTTATTTACTGAGGAATCATTGTTTGGAATATTTCCGGAAACATTAATAAATTAAGAAAGATTTAGAATTTGTGCTAAATTTGAACTAAAGACATATTGTGACATTTGACATTAACATCAACCTACAAGACAATATCTCATTTGGACAATAGTTTCCATACGCTTTCTCAGTAGTAAGTAGCAATTCAACAGTAAAACTATGATCTGTAAAACTAATCATAATTGCTGTGAAGTTCACAACAGCTGTTATTCTCAAGATGATAAACAGAAGAAGACAAGTAGAAAATTGGGATTCGCCTTAATTGGTTTTTCCACATATGTAATCATGATCCCCTTTCTGTTTTCATCTTTGCTTATTATGACAGTCACTTCAGAACAATTGATTCTTGATATTTTGGGACATTATTTAAATTCTAATTCAATTAGTGTGCAGCGGGGGGCTCTATTTGTAAGATTACAAGCAGAGCCACTTGCCATTGTTGCCAGTGCAGCAGAACTTTCTGCTGCTGGAACACGAGTCACAACACGTTTGGTTAAAAAAAAACACAGAGAGAGAGAGAGAGAGAGAGAGAGAGAGAGAGAGAGAGAGAGAGAGAGAGAGAGAGAGAGAAACAAACTTGCCCAATTAACTGTACGTAAAAGCCCAACTTCTGTCTCTTGGGTAACAATCATGCCTCTTGCATGTTTCTAATTATATAAAATTGTGATTTGAAATTCCTGTTGGTAAAATTTGGGTCACATTTAGCATACGGTGATACTTTCTTTCAATACAAAAGGCTTGAATAGTTAATCTCTAAAATGTTGTTGTTGTGAACATGTTTCTGCATGGTCTCAAGAGTTTCTTGTGGCCAGCATAACAATATGTAGTGATCTACTATGTAGTTATCTCTGATTATAGTTAAGAAGCATGAAATAATGAAACGCCTAGGTTTCCTTCAAGCTGTCAACAATATATTACACACCTTTCAATACCAAGTATCATCAGGCATTTGTTTTCAGATTTTTATTTATTCATTTGTTTTTTAGATAGTGCTCTTCTATACCCTTAACTCCACTATTCGTCAGGCCAAAATCAATCCCTGTGAAAATACTTTATGGAGCTGCTTTGTGGTTGGGCTCTACAGCCATTATACCTGCCATGGCCTGTTAATAAACAAGTCACAAAATTCTCTAGCAGTTACAATGGACATATACATGTACAGAAGTATCCCTGCTAGTCTGACTCAGTTATTGTCAGTTTTATCAATTATACAAATGGGAACATTGTCAGTGTCACATGCCATCGAGAACAAAATCTTTTTAATGTTTTTCATTATTCAGATGCACTGTTGTTGCCAGGTTTCAAGTAAGACTCGTACCAAAGCTGATAAACATGTTTTCAGGAAAACGTTGAATGTTTGATAGCTTTTAAACATGTATTACATATCCATATGGTCATATGGAAAAGGTGACAACACATGGCATGTTTGCAAGGGGAATCATACCTAAAACCGTCACAGGTATGTGACTGCAAAAATAAATTAGTCATTTGAATTTTTCAGGTGGAGGTGTAATACAACCAATGACTGCCTTCTATCCAACTTTCAATTTTAGCAGACAATCAGGTCAGGGTTGATTTTGGCAAGTGAGATGTGTAACTATGTGACACGAATGATCAGAGACATGCAAGTAAAACAGGAGATCAGCGCAATGTGATCAGATGATGGTACCAAGCACCACTCTAAAGCCACGAGTCAACATTGTCGCCCAGCAATGTAAATAGCACAGAAAACCTGTCTAGTGGTGGCGAAAGGCTGAGTTTAAATGGATAGCACCTCCCCCACCAGACTGCTGCAGCATGTTGAGAAGGGCCCCGCACCCCACCCCCCACAACATTTTGACGCCACACCGAAGCCCCCCCACTTGAACAGACGCTGATGTCAACACGACCACTCTCGCTGTCTCGCTGTCTCATTGCACTGCGTTTTCTCACGTCTCTTCTGCATCGTGACATCCTTATAATCTGTACTATTGGACCCAGCCTACCTCGCCTAAAAGCCTCCTTGGTGTATATGACTCAGTCTGTAAATGGGAACACACTAATATCAGAATAAAAAAGACATGCCTGTCTGTGGCGGTTCTCAGTCATCCAGGTCACGGGGAATTCTTGTCAAAATCTTCTTGTCGTGGCAACTGGACTTGAACTTTTGAAGAAATTCGACTCCAGTTGTCACAAAAAGAAGATTTTGACAAGAAGATGTACTTGTTGCTTTTAGTGCAATACTCGAAAAGTGCGACATCGCTGCCCATCACGACAAAGGACAGGGGCGAGACAAGAATAACTCTCTGTTGCAATGAGGCATTTGGGCTCATTTTCCATCATCACCACATAAATGTTTTGTTATTTACTAACGTCACCAGAGATGATCCCTCAATGTCCCCATTGAGCGCCGCAAGCCAGTTGTGACGGCGGTACCACTGTGATTTTTTTTTGGCAGAGAATTAGCCATTACTAGAAGTTTATTTGAGTTTCCTTGATCTCAGAAAAAGAGCTAAGGCGAATGGCAAAGCCATGCTGGCTGATGTCTCACTTCTTGTAAGAGAAAAAAAAAAGAACTCAGCTGGATAGGGGCGGCCCTTGAGACATGTGAGTCGTGATCTGTTCTACAGCACCGCGTTTCCACGGCTGCTGCCTTCCTCACACGAGAAAATGCCCGTAATAAGGAGCAAAATGCTTCAGTTCTCTTACTGAGATCTATTTAATGATCCGCAGTTGGTTCAATCGAATTATCGGCTGTAACTCAGCTTATTCCATCGACTTAAAAGTACTGAAGACGGAATGAGACGATTAAATCTGGTTCCATTTATCTTGAGTGAAATCGCAATAATGGGATGCTAGGTATCTCCCCCGTGTGATCATTAATAGAAACAAAATGCCCTGTTTTAATAATTCCTGACATGCGTATGGTAATTTACAACTATGAGAAACACAACCCCCCAAAATTAACTTTCACCAGTTAATCTGCAGTGAACCACACATTCCTGGCCCACCGCATGCCGTCCTTCAGGATGACCTTGTCAAAAAGGACGATTATTAATCAATAAGCCCATTCCCCTGGGGCCATTATCGCTTATAACACGGTCATAAATATCAGCCCAACGCTCTTAAAATATGACGTACATTACATTTATGGTGAACAGTTGTAACCCCACAGACTCACAAAAAAAGCAATCATTACAGACTCGACAGTGGGTAGACTCACTTTTATAATTAGCATCATGTAGCACACCTGTGACATGGCTATATTTATCGTTAATCCCGTGATATCCCGAATTTGACAGATTCCGCGCATCCTCCGCCGATAAAACAGGTCCTAAAGCATCAATTTCGAGGCGATGTACTCTAACAGGTGCTGCCCGTGAAATTACCCCAAAGAAAAACGCCACTTCCCCCTCAGAAAAAAGCATTAGCAACTTAACAGTAAGCTAGCTGAAAATGAAAAGAGGGAACTTACACCAACTTCCCCCTGTTCGTCCCAGAAACTCCATTTTCTCTGAATTCCACAAAAACTTCTGCCACCCGCCGTCGCTGTCTTTATTCCCCGACATGTCGATATCCAACTGCTCTAAGTTTTAACGGTGTTTTTTTAAGCTCAACTGTCCGTTACAGGAAACTGAAAAGGACAGTTTCGTACCCAACCCCGCCAAATGAAGCTCACACCATTTAAGTCTCGTGGAAATCGACTCCGCCTCAAACTCCAGTAATAAGTTCAGCCGCGAAGAGAAGGGGGGGTCGGGCTTAGCCAATCACAGCGGCGCTCCGCTCTCTGCGTCAGTGACGAGATGTCGGTGGTCGTGTGTGTGTGTGTGTGTGTGAGTGTGTGTGTGTGTGTTTCGAAGGGGGAGGGGGTCTGCTTATCATAGTCACGACGGGACTGACTGTGGGGGCCTTCATAAAACGTCCAGTAGTTGCCCGGGGCGCTTTAAAGGGTTTCGGTGCCATGGCAACCGCTCCGTTTATTCCACGAGATTTGTAATGTAGCAACATTTATGTGGCCTTATTCCCAAACACAGGCACTTTTTTTTTTTGCAGTTTTTCCATTATAAATCTTCATAACTGCTCGTTTTATTGCCTTTTATGCACAGAGGCCATGCCTAAGTGGTTGACATAATGATGGCTGATTGTTTTATAAGGTTGCTATATCTGAAATGGAAAGTTGCATCATAGACAATGAGTTAGTGGTTAAGATAAGATAAGATAAACAAATTCCTTTGTCACAGCAGCGTAACGTTGTAACCTCAAAAACTAAAAAAGGAAAATAAAAATGAATATAAATGTAGAGACATCCACGCATAGACAATAGCAGCAACAGCAACAGCTGTCGGTTAATCTCGTCTTGGCAACTGGAATTATTTTTTTTCTTGAAAACATTTCATCTCTCATCCCATATCCTTCTTCAGTAGTTCCTGAGCGGAGTCAGGCATTGAAGAAGCTGGCAGTGATTCATCAAATTGGAGGAACATGCATTATTACATAGGAAATAAAGTCATTTTGAATATTCATGAAGATAATCGTTCACAAATCCAAAATGTAAAACCATCATGAAATTGGTTATATATTTATTATGTCACTGATACAAATGTTCAGTGCAAATAACAAAATGTTCAGCTGTCTCAAAGTGTGTTTTTTTTCTCAATCAAAAAATATTGCAGAAACATCTGCTTCTTAAACAGCCTCAACAACACGCTGCACTCATGATTGCACAGTAGGCCTAAAAGCAGCAGGTTGCAGTTATTGTCATCGAGCCCCTTCGAAAGAATTGGTGACACTTAATGAACATTATTTTCACTTTTAAACTGGATGAAGCAAATTTCACATACATAAATGTCTTAGAGACTTTAAAAAATGTCTCCATGGTTTGTCTCCAAATGTCTCACTCAGTATCATTTCCTGACCTAAAAAAAATATTTAGGTGGTTGCACTGATGAATTACTGTAACCAGTTTCAGAGTGCAAGACCAAACTTTAAGACAAATATTGACAACAGGGTGCTATAGAAGCCTCTTGTGATACAAGGAAATTTAAATTCTTCCTGATTTGAACTGCTAACTAATAGTTATAGGCCATTGGGAATTCAGATAACATGGAAAATGTCAAAATGTATATATTTTAACTGAAAATTTTTTAGATATTTTCTACCAATCATACTTGAAACTCTTTCAAGCCACCCACTCTTTCTCAAAAATGAATTGCTCCATTTTGTGAAGCCCTGACATAAATAAAGAATGGCAGAATGTATTTTTCCTCAAAGTCAAAACTAATACTGTCCGCCAGAGAAATGAGTAAATTTTTGCGACGCTCTGCTATTAAACAATGTAATACACTCTTTTGCCTTAACATAGAAAAAAGGTATTTGCTTAGATCAAGGGTTTGCCAAGATTGCCAAGAGGTGTAGTATTCTGAGATAGGTTGTGGATGGATTCTGGTATGCAGTGTATGAGCTGGACTTGAGCTCATCAACAATAGTGTGTCTATGCAGTGGGCCACCTTTGACAGGACAGTATCTTTATATAGGCTCACAGTAACAGACTCTATTTCAAAACATTCGCTCATGGTCAAAGAAGTTTCAAAGTTGAAAATGGGGCGGTACAGAGAATGAATTGTACACCGACTTTATATAACTCCCTCCTTTACCTGCATAGAGAGACAGCCTCCAATGAAAAAGGAGCAGATTTCGACAGAGGATTTTGTATAGTCTTATAACCCAGTGAAAAAATCAAGCATATCAATGCATGTTAACAGTTACATAGCTTTCTCCTTTTTGTGTCCCAGAGCAGTGTCTAAAAAAGTGAAGGCATAAGCTATTTCATCAGAGGACAGTGATGTAAAACGCCCTAAGTTTCATTTCCCTGCTCTTCCTCTGTTGTAATTCCTTTATGTAAACATTTTTTTTGTCTGATCATCACCACAAGTTCCCAAGAATAGTGCATTTCCTTAAAGATTTGTGTGAGAAAAAAGTGGACGATTAGACAATGATATTTAAACCTGAACAACTGCTAATGTGATATTATATACCGCCATTCCCTCCTCACAGAAACACGCTTGTATAGATAATCCCAGCAAGTGTTTACATGTGAGCTGAAGATGCAAGAGCAGTAAAAATTGACAACTTGTGTTTCCATTGCAACAGCAGTATACTTTCTTATTTCATGCATTTTGTGGCTTATGAAGACAGTTCCTCATCATGATCTAGGTGAAATCATCTGGTAACTGTATAAAATCCATCTATCTCCAACACTCACAGAAAGACAGACAAACACATATACACAGACATATGTCTGTTGTTTTGGTTTTGCTAGAAACGATTGGTGTAAAACTGCAAGGGTTACAAGGAGGGGCCCTCACATCCTTTCCTTTTTGAGTTTCTCAACAACATGTGGACTGTCTGAGGTTACAAACGGCAGCCCTCTCCTGGCTTTGTGCCCTGCTGGCTCTGCTGTGTCACAGGTGGATAAGCAGACTTTACCGCGCAATCATACTGTGCATATAATAAGACACTGGAAACTTCAAAAATAATGTGTTGCATTTTCGCATGTTTGACTAAGAATTTACTTAATGTCACATGGAATTACAACATAATGCTACGTAACGCGCCTGTCACCGACACAAACGTATTTTTGAAGTCATTTGCAAAGTTAATACCACCAGATGTTATGGTGAAAAAAAGCAACAAAAAAAAACATCTGTGTTCAGTCAGTAGTAGCTCTACACGAAGCTCTACATGTGGATTTGCTTCTGTCACTGGACTGATTTTCATAAGATCAAGTCCTGTTATTTTCAATATTTCCGTTTGGATGCTGGGGCTGATTAGAAAGTATTAGCTGACAGCTAGAGAAAGTTCTTGTCATGATAGAGAGAGATAGCCGAGTGGAGGGAATAGACCCCATCAAGGTTAGCATCACGGCTAGCAATACCGACCAGAAGAATATAATTTATATAATGTTCTCACATAATAACTGTCGGCATTTTGTCTTTATACATTTTGATCTATCGACATTAGTTTTCCAATAGCATTTCACCAAATTAAAATAACTGACCATAAAATGTAAAAGCATGATACCTGATAGTAGTTTTGGATAAACATTTTCAAAGGATTTCAATTAAAGAGTAAGGCCAGTGTGGAGAGGATATTTGGTGCAGAACAAACTGATCGAGAGCATAACCCTCAGGGTGTGTGAGATAGCAGCTGTCTGAGTTACTTGGTGAAATCAATAACCTGTGTATCCCATTATTTTCCATAGTCACCAGGCAAAGGTTATCACCCTGCTCTAAAAAGATTAGCTTTTATTTACTTTACTGGTTTTGGGCATTCTTTCGCAATTCATATCGGCTTGAATCATTCATAAATCACGGGCTTCAGAAGAGTCCAGTTTGCCAGAAAGTAAATATATAGTTTGTCAAGTCTGATTTTGAATGATAACAATTTGGAAGCACTTGGAGCACTTGGAGAACAGTCTCATATCAAGTTAATAGTTTATCATCTTATGATTATTACATTTTGACTTCACTATGTACTTCAAGCTACTTAACCTTGATATAGTATTTTCATAAGTAGAGCCAATTTTGGATGGCTTATATAAGAAAACAATCTGTGCTCACTTTGTAGTAGATCTTGATACTAATTTTGAAAACATTAGACAGTTCATAAACTATGGTAGCTTTTGTCTAAACGTCAACACTCATTAACATTCGTGTCATTTGTTTACAAATTATTGGCAAACTAAAAAAAATGATAGAATATAATCTTGTTAATTAGGAAATACACAAAGACTTGGTTTGTTCACACACCTTCATCGTAATACCGATCATCGCAGCCGACATACAGTGGGGGTGCACAATCATGTTTATTTGCTGGGTGTAACAATTGAACTACTTTTTAGTAGAATTGTTCTTTTGCAAAACCTGCTATTTATTCAAACACTATCCTTTTTTTTTTTTAAATTATGTTTAAACACTTTTTAATATTCTTATTATTCCAAAGCTATGATGCATGACAAACAAAAGCTCAAGTCTGAGGCTTTTAAGGTTGACTCGGGATGCTCAGTGACAGCGGAGTTAAAAAATGTTGCTTGAATATAAAGACATATCAGAATCAAGCTTCACATGTATGTCAAGATGTAAGTGATGTATTTGAACAGGTGAGAGGAGGATTAGAAGTTGTACCGTTTTCTGTGGAAAATGATAAATCCCTTAAACCTTCATGTATTTGATCATCAATGACAAAATTGACATAGTAGGTCTTGAAAAATCGTGCAAAGGTTTAGAAAGTTTCCTTTATAGACCTCCTACTGAGCAGGTTTATAGTGTTGAAAAATCAATCTTGAAATATTATATGAAATAGTTCATATTAGTTAGTTCAGTTCTATTTTATTTTGTAATAATTTTTTTTCTTCCTTTATTAATCCCCATGGGGAAATTCATTCTCTGCAATTAACCCATCATGGATGAACCATGAGCAGTAGGCATGCTGTCGACCAGTGCCAGGGGAGCAGTTAGGGGCAATTAGGGTTTTTTTTTTTATTAGTTTTTGAATAAAAAGTGCAATTGAGATCAACGTGGCTTATATCTCTGGTTGCTTGTTTTTCAATGGGTGGGAAATTCCATCTGACATAAGGGACACATGGCATTTATTTGAAAGTTATCATTCTCTAAGTTTTTCAAGTAAAACAAGTCTCCAAAATCCCAGTATGATATTTCTATCCATGTCTACAATGTTTGTGGTAAGCATACAGCTACAGTATTTACGCCCCTGTGTGCTTAGAATACAATCAATATTCTTAAAGCTTTGAGTGTAATCACAGCAATTTATGAGAAACCCTTACTTTCAGCATAGTTTCAGTTTTGTGAGTTTTGATTAAAACCAGAAGCAACAGAATAGATGTGATAACAGTGAGATTGCTTTGTTCCTGTTGTTAGTTACCATTAAGTCAACAGAAAGTCTTGCTTTCCTCACACAGACTGAATCCAGACTAAATATTTCTGGATGCAGAAAGGTTAAAACTACAGCCTATCAGATTAGTATACTGGTGGCCAGAAAAGTGCAACAGAGTAGAAGCTTCTTGACTAATGCAATCAGCTGGCTACAACAATTTTTTCTGTGATGTTTGAAATGTGTTTTATACAGTCAGTTAATTTAAGCTAAATATACCCTCCAGGTCATTCATTCAGATAGTGGAAGCCTTATTGTCGTTACTAATAAACTTCTGTGGCAGTTGTTTGGACAGTCAACAGGAAAATATTAGCCTGCACTTGTTAATGTGGGCGGGGTGGCATGGTGCAGACGGTTAGCATGGTTGTCCTTGGAACCGAACATTTCTTGTTCCATTACAGGCTCTTCTGAGCCTGTCAAAGTGCTATTCAAGACACTGCTCCCCTGGTGTTGTTTGGTAGCTGCCTTTTCTGCTCATGGCTCATCTATGATAGGTTAAATGGAGTGGTCAATTTTGAATGATGTTGTGGTCTGTGTAGAACTGAATGTGATTATAAAGTTTTTTTCTTTCTTAAAATGCATCAGCCCAAGATTGAGGATGGATTCAAAGTCAGAATCACTTTGAGTCAGAGTGAGCTCAATTCTCTTTCTCCATTGCTGTGGCGGCAGACTGGAGCTGTGGTTGTCAAGTGATTGGTGCCTGTCGAGGCGGTAACCCCCAAACCCGTTGTTTGAACCCAGAGGCAAGGGATGCCATCAAGCTGAAGAAGGAGTCCTACTGAGCCTTTCTGGCCTATGGGGCTCTGGAGGCAGCAGACAGGTGCCAGCGGGCCAAGCGGCACGCAGTTGTGGTGGTCGTTGGGACAAAAACTCAGGTGTGGGAGGAGTTTGGTGAGGCCTTGGGGATGGACTTTTGGAAAGTGCCAAGGAGTTTCTTGTCGACTATTCAGCAGCGCGGGAGGGGAAAGCAGTACACTGGGCACAGTGAAGATGATGGGCTGCTGACCTCGACTCAGGACATTGTGGTGAAAGGAATACTTCTAAGCTCCCCTCAATCCTGACAACACACCTTCTGATAAGAAAGCTGAGTCGGGTGGACTCTCCTATTTCTGGGGCTGAAGATGCCAACGTAGTCAAAAAGCTCTTGGTGGCACCCTGAGGGTGGAAGAGATCCACCCTAACTTCCTTAAAGCTCTGGAAGTTGTGGGACTGTCCTGGCTGACATGCCTCTGCAGCCTTGCATGGAAGATAGGAGCAGTGCCTCTGGACTGGCAGACTGGGGTGGTGATTCTCCTTTTTAAAAAGGGGGATCCGAGGGTGTGGTCCCATCACAGGGGGATCACACTCTTCACCCTCCCTGGAAACGTCTACTTAGGGGTGCTGGAGAGGACGGTCCAAGGAATCGATGAACCTCAGATCCAGGAGGAGCAATGTGGTTTTTCATTCTTGCCTTGGAACAGTGAACCAGATTTACATCCTTGAGAGTTGGCTTCACCAGTCTACGTATGTTTTGTGGACCTGGAGAAAGCATGCAACCATGTCCCCCAGGGAATCCTTTTTTTTGTCTTCGATCCTGTTCATAACTTTTATGGACAGAATTTCTAGGCGTAGCCAGGGTGTTGAGGGGATCCAGTTTGGTGACCTTAGAGTTAGTTCTCTGTTCTATGCAGATGATTTGGTTTCTTTTCTTTAAAGGAAAGTAAATTTACCCTCCATGAGCTGTATGTCCTGCTCCAAGTGGAGGAGTTCAAGTATCTTGGGGTCTTGTTCACAAGTGAGGGAAGGATGGAGCGGGAGATTGACAGGCAGATTGGAGTAGCGTCTGCAGTGATGCGGACTTTGTACTGGTCTGTCGTGGTGAAGTGGGAGCTGAGTCAGAAGGCGAAACTCTCAATTTACCAGTCCATCTATGTTCCCACCCTCACCTTTGGTCACGAGCTGTGGGTGGTGACTGAAAGAACGAGATTGCGATTACAAGTGGCCGAAATGAGATTCCTCCACAGTGACTTGACTCTCTTGGAGATAGGGTGAGAAGTTTGGTCATTCAGTTGGAGCTCAGAATAGAGCTGCTGCTCCTCCTGATACAGAGGAGTCAGATGAGGTGGCTCGCATATCGGGTCAGGATGCCTCCTGGACGCCTCCCAGGGGAGGTATTCCAGGCATGTCCATCTGGGAGGAGGCCACGGGGAAGACCCAGGACACACTGGAGAGACTATTTTTCTAGGCTGGCCTGAGAGCGCCTTTGGGTCCCCCAGAGGAGCTGGACCATGTGGCTGGGGAAAGGGAGGTCTGGGCCTCACTGCTTCAGCTGCTGCCCCCATGACCCGACTCCGGATAAGGGAAGATGGATGGATGGATGGATGGATGGAAGTTGATCTATATTACCATCTTTTTAATTTTCTTAAATGTAAATTTAATGTAAGGATACAATGTTGTGCAGAGGTGTACACATAACAATTTTGTTCACAAAGTGTACTATTTATGGTGGAAAGTGGGCGGGTGCAAAATTGTTTTCTTCTTCTTATGGGGGGTGTAACAGAAAATAATCAAGAAGCATTGCTTTATTGGAGGCATGTCGTCGGGATTGAGGAGGCCTTGGAAGTATTCCTTCCACTGATCCACAACATCCTCAGTCAAGGTCAGCAGACGCCATCACTATTAAACACAGTGTTAACAGTGTACTGCTTCCTCCCGGGCCGTTGGACGGTGGACCAGAATCTCCATTGGACCCTCTGGAAGTCATTCTCCATATCCTCACCGAACTCCTCCCATGCATGAGTTTTTCCTTCACAAAACCACTGTAGTAATGAGCTGCTTGGCTTGCTGGTACCAGCTGTCTCTGGCACCCAACAGGCCAGAAAGGCTCTGTAGGGGTCCTTTTTCAGCTTGACAGTGTACCTTACCACGGGGGCCCACCGACGGTTTTAGAATTCCGGCCTCGACCACCTGATGGCCAAAGCTCCGGTCTGCCGCCACAACAATGGAAGCACAGAACAAAAACTGCTCAGTGTTATGTGATGTACTGAAAGCTCTGCCAGCGGTGGGAGTTGAAATTCTTTTGACAGGGGAGCCAGACTTTCCCAATGGACCTTCACAATATGTTTTGGTCTGCCAGGTATGACTTGCATCAATCCCCACCATCTGAGCCAGGCCATCACCATCATCATTGGGGTTTTCTGAGCCAATCTTTGTCTTGTCCCTGACCTAGGACCTGTTTGTCTTGGGTAACCCTACCAAGGGCATTAATCCCAGGATCACTGGTCCCCTTCCCCCAAAGAAGGTAGCAGCTCAAGGAGGGTCTTACCAGTTTATTTTGATAAAAAGCTTCTCTTTTGTGAATATCAATGGGGACTGTGTGCTTTGAAGGATTGTTTATACAGATTAAATGTGGTGTTCAATGCTATCCGTATGTTTGGAGAGGTCAGCAAATTTTAACATCAAGTAGTTAACTTGTCACAGTGACAAGCCAATATATCATTACTCTCTCTGTTCTCTAGAGGCAAAAAGAATCACTTTGTTCATTTTTCTTCCTTGGATTTTAAACATATTTCAAAGCTACAAAGGAAAACATCCATTGTTTCTGTAGGGTGAATGAAATGTGAATATTATCAGTTAAATTGGACATCTCCTCAGAAAAATAATTTATATGGTCAATTGAAAATCTGAGAAATGTAACAATAATTATAAAATGTGACGTAAGGTCAAGTCTCACAGGTTCATCATTCACTTGTGGAACATGTGGCCATCAAATGAAACAAATCCTGTTTCAAAGTCCTTAACTTCACCAATGTAGTATTACTTTGTTTGTATCAAAATGGAAACAGAGCTAGACAAATACAATGAGATGTTGCTTGCACCAGGAGACAGTATGCTTTGTTAAAAGTTTTATTCTTTGAAAAAGTATTTTCATACATGAAGAAATATGGCCAGCAGCTTGCTCGGTGCCACATCAAGATAATTCTTTTCAACAATGATTAAAATGGATTGTGGTTGAATGTGTATTTTCATACAGTACAATTACAACTGAGAGGAATCAACACATGCAGAGGCAGTGACTTATACATATAGATGATAGACATTAATGCATTATCTAAAAAAATAAATTGAAGCAAAATAAATGTTTTCAGAAACTTATATCCATTTATAGGTCTTGGGGACATGGTCAAAGGGAAGTGCTTCTGGTCAGCCAACAGGTCAGGAGTATGAAAATGTGGGACACATTGGAGCAGAATAGTATTGAAAACAATCAGATAATCAGTACTTGAAGCGCCGTATTTCTTGTATCACAATTACTTCTTAGTTATGAAAAAAAGGTTATATAAACAACAAAAAAGAAACTGCTGTCATCATGATATAATAAAATGGATTCAATCTTTTAAGATTTTTTTGTCCTCCACTTTGTAAAAGTTCACAGTTAAATTAAATGATTGTGAATTAAGTTCTTCCATCTATCCATCATCTGCTGCTTATCCTGCACTCAGGGGTGCGGGGGATGCTGGAGTATATCCCAGCTGTCATCAGGCGAGAGGCGGGGTTCACCCTGGACTGGTCGCCAGTGAATTAAGTCCTACATTCTCAAATTCAGTTCTCAAAATAGTTATTTTAAGACACAGCAGTGTCTATAAATACCTCTCCCCTTTGCTCCATTTAAACTCTGGTGGAACTCCCAACACAGTGACATTCAAACTACTCCCAAACAAGTGCCTTTATTAATTTTAGGTATTTGAAGATCAACTGACACTTGACTTTAAATTTCTAGACACATGGTAAGCAAACTGACTCTTCGGCCCAATAATTAAAGCCAATGAAAGATCCCTATTTGGATGTCACAGGGTTAAAAAAAAAACATTCTAAACAGTAAAAGAGCACCATAAATATAACTTCATATCAAAGAAGCTCTGACAATTACGTAATAAAATAACCCAGGTCACACAGTATTATTATATCTGACTTAATTTGATTTTAACTTAACTCTTAATAGAGTTACTCCATTAAGACTCTCACTATACTATACTATACTATACTATACTATCAGCCCAGGCTGATACTATACTATACTATACTATACTATACTATACTATACTATACTATACTATACTATCAGCCTAGGCCAAGGTTAAGAACGACCACCTTCAATCTGATAGCCTACAGGATACCTGTGGAAATCGGACTTCTGTGGGTCAGAGGACAAGTTGAGAGGCAAAGACTCAGATTAGGGACTTTGGATATCAGGACTATGACAGGAAAAGCTTGAGAGTTGGCTGACATGATGCAGAGGGGG
The DNA here is from genome assembly GCF_037954325.1 of Fistularia commersonii. Taxonomy (NCBI): domain Eukaryota; kingdom Metazoa; phylum Chordata; class Actinopteri; order Syngnathiformes; family Fistulariidae; genus Fistularia; species Fistularia commersonii. The sequence goes on along the minus strand of NC_141299.1, from coordinate 3,306,410 downwards.
AGGGAGGATGTATCGTGTGCCCAGGGGACTTGGTGGAAAGGTTGCAGGGCAAGAAGCCAAGGAGTATGATTTAAGTCATTTTATTGTGGTGTTGTGGAAGTGAAAAGAGTTTAAGAGTGATGAGTCTGAGGATAGGAAATGAAGGCGTGATGTGCTGTGTTGTTAAAGGTTATGCCCCATGGGTAGGATGTGAGCATGAAGAGAAGGAGAAAGGCTGGATTGAGTGAGATGGAGTGATGTCAAATATCCCTGGAGATGAGCAAATGGTTAATAGTGAAGACTTCAATTAAATTTTGGTGCAGGCAACACATGTGATTGGAAATGATGGGTGGGTTTGGTATCCAGAGCTGGAGGAAGAGGGACAAAGACAGATTAGCTGCTGAAGTGGTATGCACTGAAAAAGGAAGGTGATCAAGTAAGATAATACTTTATTGATCCCCATTAGGGAAACTCGAGTGCCACGGACGAGAAAGAGTACTACAGATGCAGCATTTGCTTTGAGTATGTTGCCTTAGAAGTATAGAGGAGATTAGAGGAAGATGCATTCTGTTTTTGTAGATCTAGAAAAAGCATATGACAGGGTGCTAAAAGAGAAAGTGTGGTATTGTAGGAAGACGTCTGGTATGGCAGAGAAGTATGTCAGAGTATGTCAAGATCCACAAGGTCAGGCAGCATAGCACAGCACCCCCTTTGCTCAATGTCTGGATCTGGGCTGGGTATTGCTGGGAGAGTTTTGCTTAGGTAAGGAACATTAACCCAGAGTCAGTACCTTCAAGACCAATATACAGAAGAGCTCAGATCCACAGTCGCCACAAGAGCTTGGAGCAACTCTTGTTGTGTCCGGATCTCCTCTCGGCTGCCGAGAGGAGACACGGCTGGGATTAATTCGCAATTGGCGCCAGCTGCAGCAGCTGCCGCAAATCAAGAGCCCTATAAAGGGCAGCGGCATGCTCTGCCTGGGGCCGGAGGATTGTGGTTGTCCAAGACCACTGTGGACCCCTGTCACGACCGGACCCCTACCCTACCCTACCCTACCCTACCCTACCCTACCCTACCCTACCCTACCCTGCCCTGCCTTGCCTTGCCTTGCCTTGCCTTGCCTTGCCTTGCCTTGACTGGACCGGCCCGGACCCCTACCCTGTTACGACCGGATCCAGCCGGCCGGTGTAACATCTGACCCAGCCTGAGGTCCTGCCTTGACCCTGGTGGACCACCGGACCTTGACCCAGCCCGAGATCCTGCCTTGACCGAGGTGAGCCACCAGACCCTGCCCTGCTTTTACCTTGCCATGACCGGACCCCTACCCCGTTACGACCGGACCCAGCCGGCCGGTGTAACATCTGACCCTGCCTGGGACCCGTCCTGGTGAGACCCAGCCCTGTGCAACTCTGTCACGGGGCCAGAGGCTTACCAGCAACACCCTACCTGCCGTTTCAACTCAAAGCGCTTTCAATCCAGATTCCTGCTCTGAGGTGTGGTTCCCTGCCCGAGTCCGCCCCCGCGCCATGTGACATGTTGACCGCATATGGTACTTCTCTGGGCCCTGGCACTGAGCTGGATCTAGCTGCTCTGACAACTTCCTTGACCTCTCTCAGGTTGAGGGAGGCTCAGGGTTGGCTCCCTGATGTTGAATGCTGAAGTGGGTTCTGGTGGGCCTATCAGAGTGCTGCAGAGACCAAGATCCTCCAGTTTCTCTGGTACAAGGAAAATAATACCAAAGAGGAAGTTATTGAGTACTCTTCATGGTTCATGTTATTGACAATGGCCAATCACCTGCTGTGGTTCCAAAGAGCCATCACAGAGGGTGTGCAAGAGCATGGTGGGGGCACGTCAAGATTGTGGAGAGGCCCTTTTATGTGCATGATGGTTTGGTATTTGTACTAGCTGAAGCAATCAACTTGCATACACAATCCTAACTCGCAGAACCAAATCTCCGCCTACACAAGTTTGTGTTAACTGTCTCTTGGTCATGGAGGCCTTCTTGCCAGACTATTGTAGCCCAGTAAGCAAGGAGTTTGATTCAAGTGGAGAATCAACCCCCACAGCGGAGCTTATGTCTACTATGAGGGATCAAGTCTGATACTTTCAACTTTTACGCATCAACAATATGCCTCTTCACAATCTCAAACAGCTTTGGGTATCTGGCAACACAAACAGAGGTTCACAGCATCTCACAGAACTCAAAGTTGAAACTTTAGTTCTGTTCAGGGACAAGCAGACCCCCCGCAACTGCTGGCCCCTGGCTTGGGACTAAAGTTTAAGGCATCACGCTACCCATCTGATCTTAAAGGCAATTTCTTTGAACTTTGTCAGTTTACTTTTTGGTAATTTAAGTTGCTGGTTGAAAATGATTACCTCATTGCCAAGCTCTAGTTGTATAGTTTTGTTTTTTTGTCATTGCATCACTACTAGTGAGGTTATCTTTCTCTTCAGCAATTTCCTGTTCAATAACTGTCTGCTCTTACCATGATATATGTGCTCCTGGGACAATCGGTTGCAATCCTCTGGCAAATGTCAATGAAGCAATGATATAGTTTTGAAATTTTTAGAAAAAATGGCATTGGTTTATCTAGGTGTTTAATACACCCTGTGTGAGGAACTAATAATCACATTACAAGTGTTTCTTTTAAAATAAACTTTTACACTTAGTAACCTGAGTAAATATTAAATAGCACTGTGAATGAAGCACTGTATTAGATGACTCATCCATTTATGCATTTAACAGAACATCATAAAAATCTGAGCAGCATGTAATCCAAATGTCCTTTCTTTTAAGGTGCACCCTGAAGTGCACTGAGACTTAATCAATGCTCTTTCTGAGAGTCGACCTTAAACTGACACCTCAGTTCCCCTTTTGGATTTGTATCCAAACACCACATTATACAACATTCCCGGATACAGAACATCTGGTCAGTAAATGTTTGGAGTTTAATCTGAGGCAGTTGTGAAGGACTGCACCAGACAGACCCATTTCTCCAATATGAAACCAGCTCTACAACTGTTGTCTCTGCTTGCCTCAGTGGCGGCTCAGTCTCAGGACCATTATGACATGTCCTGGGTCAACGGCTATCGCCAGAGCTTCAATTTTCAGTGTCCCCACGGAGAAGTCCTTGTAGCCATCAGAAGTTATTTCAGCGAGAAGGATGGCTCAGATCGCCTGTGGTCATTCGAATGCCAGCCAACTTCTGAGGGTCTTGGGGAACCCAGTGATTGCTGGTGGGATGACATCAACCGAGCTGGTTTAGAGTGGTATGTCCTCTGGCAAATGCCATTATGTATCTCTGACATTTACTGCTGTAAGTTGAAGGAGGCTTAAAGAGATCAGTGACATTGTTACTTCTATTTATTGAATGTATACGATACAATATCCACAAGTTTGTATTTAAGACACTTCTGTTTGAATCCAAAAGTGGGTCTTTGTCAGCTTAAATTTCTTGCCGTTTTTTTTTGTATGACAGGGAATGTTGTCTGATGACCTCAACAGCAAGAACTATATTGAACTCTACAGAAAAGGGGTTTATATGATATACAGATATGTGACAGATAAAAATTCCCATTTTGTGTTTTACTCTTGTAAAAGGAAACCACGAACACCTCCGCACAGACTGTTAACTTTACTAGAAGAATCACCTCAAGTCTTTAACTTATTTAATCATGTGGTGAGAATCAGACTTGTTTCAAGGTGAGACTGCATTCAAACACAGGGGATCTGTTTAGGCATCACCGACCTAAGTAAAAGCAAATTTTGTTTTGAATTTCATTAAGGAAGACCTGGAAGACCCCCAAGGACTCCTGGGGGCTCTTTGATCTAACTTTGGGGTTCCTGATCTATGAAAGCCAAAACAGTGAATTTAAGTCTCAAATAATCATAATTTTATCATCCTGAGGGCAGAGTTTGGTACTGGTTGAAAGTATTTGGCCGTGGGTTTAAGCATGAGGTCATGCTGATCCTGGTAAGGACGGAGGTAGAGCACTGTATTGACATTACTTCAAGGATAAGATACATAGACTTTTATGCTTTCTCATGTCACACTAACGCTTAGTTTTCGGTGAGTGCACTGGTGGAACTTGCTGCCGCTGCTTGCCAGTTACACGCAAGTTACTAACGTGTACTCTTTGTACCATACACATGTCTGTACAGTGTTCTCGAGTGTCAGGAAAAGTGCCTTCAAATAAAGTGTATTATTATTATTGCATAAGATGCATATAATTTGATTGGATTCAAATCTACAATAGTTATAAATGAAGATACCCAGTATTTCCGTCATAGACTGGCCTCATCTTGAATATATGCAAATACATTAATTATGTGCAGTATTAAAATATTTGATTGTCTATTTTTTAAAATCCAACTTACCTGCTGAAGTAAAAATACAAAACATCAGCAAGACCTTCATCTGTGAAACCCCTGTATAAGTGAAATTAAGTCTGTCTATTATTATTGCCACTGCTGCTATTATTTAGTAGAAGGAAATTCAGATCAAAAAAGCTTTTTGAGCAATCAAGGTTGTTACTACTAGAAAGTTATTTTCAGCAGACCGCAAAAACCTTACACAAAGCCTGTTAGACAGCTTTTTCTTTAAACAAAAGAAAGAAAGAAAAAGAGCCTCTGTGTTGGGCACTTGCTTGACATATGAATCCATTCCATCCGCATGGATATTGTAAGTGAAGTAGTATAAAAAACAAGCTGGTTTGTTATAATATAGTCTACAAAGTGCAAAAACAAAGGGATTACATTTGAGAGGCACTCAGCAAAGTAACTTTGCAATCAGATATCATCTATTTAAAATAGATATGTTCTGTGTTATGCAGCTTGTAGTACCTGTATTATTATAGCAAATGATGAATTATGATTTCAGACGCATTTATTTGTCCGATAATACCACTAAATCTTTAGCTATTTGCCCCCCCCACCCCCCGCCCCATTTGCATTTATTAAATATGATTTTTACTGTGGAAAAAAAGCAAAAAGCCAAGTCCTTCTGGACAAGTTTAACTGTCACAACTGAATTCTGACTTCAATGCTGTCAAATGTTGCTATCCAACACAGTTGGTAAATCGTGTTTCAAGGGCTCTAGCTTTTTCATTTTGTTGGCTTTACTTGCTGGAGTTTCTGGTCACGTCATTCCCAATTTAAATCCCAACACTCTACACAACCAACAAATTCAGAGACAAAGACTGCAAATACGCTTCATCACTACCACACTGTCACACATCACCCTGCAGGGAACCTACCCCTATCAGCTCAGTTGCTCCAGGCTGTGGCCATGTTGCCATGGCAACCCCCTACACATACTATAGCTCCTGCTGCTTCAACCCAGTAATTTGGAAGTGTTGCAGTGAAAATGAAACCTATGGGCCAGAAAGTGCAGCATCGACAAGTCAGCGTTTAGGTCAAACAACAGGTATCGTTTAAAATGCTTTCAGGTTTTTTTTTTGTTTTATATTTCTTTCCTCACATCTCTTGATTTATATATATGGATGACTTGATTTCAGATAACTTCATCTTACTTCGATATGTTGCAATCTGTCTTTGCAGGACTTCTACTTGCACTCGTAACGGCCTGGTAGCAGGAGTTCAAAGCAAGTACTTTGAAAGTGTTCTGGATCGGGAATGGCAATTCTACTGTTGCTATTACAAACGCCGCTGTCCTTACTCCTGCATGTATGTCCACACAAAGCTATGATGATGTTATTTGCATTTTCAAAAAAGGGCCTAAATCCAATTAAATAACAAAGAAATATTTTTGCCTATAGCCTAAGGATGGGCTGATAAATGTGCCGTCCATCTATTTTTTAATTTGAGGACTAATGTGAAATATACATAATAAAATATATTCACAGATGGTTTGGAATGATATGAATCAGATAATGTAAAAATGTTACTAGAAATTGTTTTATACATTCACTTGAGATTTTACTTGGTGACGTTTGGAGGAAAGGCTAGATCTTTCCATTATTTTTAATTCTTGGTGCAGAAACTGTGAAATAGACAAAATGATTGAATGACAGTGATTTTAAAGAAGCTGCCTCACTCAAACTGCTAGGCCAAAAACTGACATTTCAAGTGTGAAACGTTTAATTTCAGATCTAATTCTAAAGGCAATGGATAAGCGTATTTTCCACCAAAAATGTTGAAAGATGCGCATACATTAACATCTATATGGTGCTTTTTATAGGAAAACCAACGACATTCCTGAATATCATCAAGAAGAAGCTGAGCTCATTGTCCCAAGTTATGGTTACTTTATTCGAGGTGCCCAGACCACGTTCAGTGGCGTACTCAGGTTTGTTCCAAGTATTGGATTGTTTCTTTATTAATGTTTGTGCTTGCTTTTAGTAGGAATATTTACGATAGGTGAAATTCTACATCGGCTTGAATGAGCAGAGTAGGACTGCTTCCTTTAAAATGCAGCTACAAGAGTTGCAAAGCTCTCAACATTCGGAATCTAGCTTGGCACAGTAGCCAAAGAAAATGCTTAATAATATGCGAGGTGAACATTCGACTGACATTTTGAGTCATCAGATGGCATAGATTTCATATAGACAAAAAAATGTAAAACTTTAGAGTAGCCAAAAAGATGACCCATGGTACTGAATTGAATTTGAATTATAAAAACAAAAAAATTGAAAAATAAAAGCAATTAATACAATCCTGTATGAAAATTAGCTGTGAGAATTACGTAAAAATTTATAAGAAATATGAAGTGTGTTTCCAATGGCGCTGATTATTTTTAACTCCTTTGTGCCACTGTCATGCTATGAAAAATGTGTTTTTTGGTAATTGCAACTTGCAGCCAGCTGCATGAAAGTTTTATTGTGCCATTGTGTTGTGCTGTTGTCAAGCTATTTTATTTTGTAAATATTTGAACGGTCGACCTTGAGAACCAGACTTATGGAAAGATAGACCAGGCAGTAAAAAAAACAAGACAAAAAATAAAAGAAAACAACAATGAGGCATAATTTTGAACTGAATTTTTTTTTCTTATTTCAGAGATCGGCAGTGGAAATACATCTTGTGCAGAATGACTGACTATGACTGTGACTATGAAAATGCATAGACTTTGCAAGTCGCACTTATATCCTGTATATGCTTTTTATGCTTGCATACACACACACTTTATTAGACACATGCATCACAGACCCTTATGTATGACACTGTTTGAATGTCTAGCATGCAAAATTCCCATCAATATAAAGGTTACTGAACATCAGACGGTCTTGGCTTCTGTTTTCATTTAGTTCAGATGGAACAAAAAGTCCTCCTGCAGCATGTGAAAGTACTTTTTCAAAACAGACCTCAATATTAGATGATATATTCATGGTGGCATAAAATATTATCTTAGGATCTATCTGCTCACAAGATTGAACTTGCCATGAAAAACGGTTTACAGAATTTTCATACTCTGTAGGCTTGTAGGCTGCAATAGATTTGGATATAACTTTAGAAACGAAAACGGGATATCTTGAGAATTTTTTTAAGAATCTTTGGCAACATGATCTTTGCGTGCAATGCTTTGCATGCACACCTGCTTTGAATTGAGTTTGGATCTCTATTTTATTGAAGACCATTATGTGTTTGGGAGTTGTGGTCAACAACTGCTCTCTGACGAAACGTTTGTCTTTTATTCCATTACATCATCAAGTGATTTAATGATTACTGATTTTTCCCATCTACATCAGAAAGAAAAACAGTCTTTGAGGCTATGCATGACAGAAAACAACATGGAGCTTTCTGAGCAAGTTACAGGGTTGCAAAATGTTAATCCTGGCAATAGGTTTTTGGGAGAGCAGATAATCTAGCCATATGAGGTTGTAAGCAGGAAAGTAGCGAGATGACTCCGTCACAAATATAGTAACAGGGCTTTTGAGTCAAAATAAATTTAATACCAACTTGATCTTTATTTTGAAAAAACAAGCCCAAACTAAGGTTGTATTTGCATATTCACAAACTGCCTGTCAAAAGCAAAGCAGATCAAAAAGTAAAAGGTTGTGCAATTTTATTGAAAAGTGAATAGAAATATACATCTCATATTATTAAGAGGTGAACAAACATTGAACACTTGAACTTTGAGTAGACATTGTTTTTTTATTGAAATATTGCATTGTGGATATATTTTCATAGCAATTACCTCATTTTCAAAAACATATATGGAATAAACCTCCGATCATTATGCTTGGAAGAAAGTTTACTTCATTTTTCTTCTGTGACAGATGATGCATCAGTATCAATATAGGACTCCTGACTGTTGAGATTTTCTTTTCTTTCCAGGTCTTCTGCCCTTGTGAAAAAAATCTGTTTCGTCACATACACTGTGAAAAAAGGAATGTGACCAATCAGGAATTTGGGCTTCTTCCATGCAATATACTTGACATCACTGTTGCAATTTTCACTACATTTTATCAGGTTTTGTTTCTATAAGTCAGTCCAAAGTCATGTAATAAGTTCGGGGCCAAATTCTTGCAAAACATCTGGAGGGATTAATTTGGCATTAATGTCACTTCTGCCAAAACAGGAAAAAAACAGCCAGTTTTCTCAACAGAGAGAAACAGGAAAACATTGTCCTTTAATTTTCAATCTAAAGTAGCCCTGATGCCTTGAACCGTGGGTAAATACATCTCGAAATATGCAGTAAATTAGCATGGAATGCTGTGGGTGTAAGATCATGGAAACATGGAACATGTTATTGACTGTTTTTAAACTCAGAGCGTCACCTGGCATCATTGATCAAACAATCGTTTGAAAGGAGCAGTTGCGGCTCAGTTGGTAGAGCAGGTTCTACACATTAATAACCCTTCCCACTGTGAAAAGAGAATTGGGAGGTTAGTTTGATTCCTCTTAGCTGCGTGTCAAAGTGCCCATGACTAACAGGCTGAACCCTCAGTTGCTCCCGATGCTCTGCTTAGTGCCGTAGCACATGTTTAAACAAAGCCTATCATGCATGTGAGATTACTCAGGTAGTTGAATAAGCAATTAAATTCAAGCTGAGCTTATTAAGCTCCATAGAAACTCAATCATCAAAACATTGTCAGTATATTTTTGGTTTTCTAGATAAGACCGTTTTTTTTCAGTTGTCACACAGTAAAACATCCGACAGTTAGCAGCATGTAAATAACAGAAAAAAGCAGCTGAAGGAAACACATTTAAGAAAACATGACCTAGGTAGACATGAAAAAAAAATCTGATAACATTTGAAACTATATTTATAGCAAATTATACGAATGGTTTTCTGACTGCATATTTAGCAAGCAATTATAAAAGTAATATTCTCAACAACTTCTCCTCTGAGAGGAGAAATAGACATTTATTAAGCTTCCGACAAATGTGAAAAAAACATGCTAAATTGGAGTCTAACAATCATTGTTCAGAAGCTCTGAAAAGCATTGCAAAACATATCCAGTTGTGGTGAAATTTCGTAGTTCAAAAATACCACTGTACAGCATTCATGTTCCCCCAAAGATACTTGCTTAAATGCATATTCCAGATGTGCAATAACCAAGAAAATATGCAAATGTTTCACACAACCGGTTTGTTCATTGTGTTTAAATTAGAAGTGTGAATTTAGACAAGCAATTAGACTAGTGTTTCTTCACAAGCTGAAGCCTGCAGAGAGTTGTTAAAAATCCTCTAAAGTTAATGGTGTCAGCTGGGGGGCTGAGCAGCCTTCTTTATTGCTCTGCCTCGAAAAGAACTGGGGACTTAGCCAGTAGCTCTCAGTAATGTTTGTTTATGGTGACTACTTTCTTGGGGCACAAGGCCAAACACCACTGTGTGACACAGCTGTCCCCTGAGCCAATGGCCGATGGTGAGCCACAAGCCTGCTGAGGCCTCTTGCCCTCAGAGACCCGCTGTCTCTGTGGAGTCCTTGAACTTGAGATGACTTGAGGATGTATTGTTCTACTGCATCCGCGACTCCATCCAACAGGTTTTCATTACAGTCAGATGAAAAACTATCCTTTGAAAACAACATTCATGCTGGCTCCGAGTTTATAGGAGCCGCACAGCTTATAATGTCTGTATGCCGCAATTCATTGTTCTGCCAAATTATAATTAAAAGCTAAGTATGTATTTATAGAATGAAAGGTCCTTGCGGCGAAATAGATTTTAATTCTGGTAGAAAATTGACTATTGTTATGGGGAAAAAAAGGAGAAATGTCTTCCGTCTATTTCTGTTGTATACATTAATACATGCATTTTGACCTGAATGTAATTGAGGTCTTGTAATCATTACAAGTTCTTGGAATTTGAAAATGATTAATATCAATAGTTCTTTTCAAGTTTTGTGTCTTCCCTGGCGTTTTACTCGATGGTTACATGATGGGACATTAATTCATACAGACATGTTTATTCAGATTTTATTGATCTCTTTGCATCATTACACTAACCACTTTACTTATTTGCTATACTACTTGGTCTTATTGTTCAGTCCGTGCTGTCCTTTACGTCAGCACGAGGTGTATCTGAAAAGTGGAGCCAAATTCCGTGGCTAATAAAGCTGATTTGGATTTGGGTTTATTTTAAATCAGTAATTATTAGCTCTAAGTTACTTACTCTGTAATCAGAATTAAATGCGTCTTTCATGACTGTTTCCACTTTATTTCTTCAGTTACCCTTTTGACCTTCATTCCTACCATGTGGTTAATTTCCTTAATACTTACTAGCATCAGACCATTGCGACTTTTTTTACCATGTCCATTTGTACATACTATTCATACCATACTGTATATCATGCATATACATTATACTGTACATACTGAGCCGGGAGCTCTCACTGCAAAATTTCATTGAGTAGGCACAATGAAATTTGAAAAAAAAAAAAAAAAAAATTAAAAAAATAAAAAATAAAAAAAAATAAATAAATAGTATACATATATATATATATATATGTATATATATATACTCAAACTGGTGAGAATGAGTATATATATATTTTTTTTATTTAAAAATCTTGAACTTTAAGTGCCATTGCTCATAAAAACCTTTTTTTTTTTAAAACATTTTTTTTTCATAGCATACACATTACACATGTATATTATCCTTGTGCATATTCAAAATGTACCCATTATAACATGTTGATCTCACATATGAATTTTTCATAATTGCAGAGATGTAATTATTGGTTGAAACTTGTTTTTAATCCGTTATGATGACACTTTTTGTATAAATGTGTGGTCCTATTTTCATTACAATGCTCCTCAAAAATACTCATGTAAAACAAAAGCCTTAAAACTATTTGGTTATGTTTGCTGTCTCCTGATATCGAAGTGAGAATGTTGAATTAAAACAAGTAGCGTGAGGGTCACAATCTGTCTCTTTGGTAACCGAAAGAACAAGGTTGTGGATCCAAGCGGACTAAATGAGTTTTTCTCTGCATGGGACCAGAGATAGGGTGAGGAATTGGGCCATCCAGGAGCCGCTCAGTGTACAGTTGCTGCTCCTCCACGTGGAGAGGAGCCAGACGAGGTGGCTCGAGCATCTGGTCAGGATGCCTCCCTGGTGAGATGTTCTGAGCGTTACCAGCCAGGAGGAGGCCCAAGGGAAAGCTTCAGACTCTCTGAAAGACCGTGTCTCTCGGCTGGCCTGGGAACGCTTTTGGATCCCCCCCGGAAGAGCTGGACAGAGTTGCTGGGAAGAGAGAGAGAGATTTGTTGGGCCTCTATGCTTGGTCTGCTGCCCCCGCGACGCGACCCGACCCCGGATAAGCGGCACAAGATGGACGGATGGAGTTTTAGTGACGTAAAAGGCATTCCGCGTCAACGTAACTTAAAAAATGATTTTTTTCATGAAAAGCGGATCAATTAAAAAAGCCAACCATGAACAATACACAACCATTTAGGGGTAGATGTGTTCACATGTCTACATACTTGAGTAAAACTCAGACTGGTGAGAATGAAATTACTTTGGAAAGTATAGGATGACAGATAGAAAATTACAGAAATAATTTAACTTGATACAGAACACCAGCCAAAGAAAGTAGAGTGACCACCCAAAGTTAATTTAAAATCATCAAAACAATACATCATTTATCCTGTTCATATCAAGGCCTCTCACCAAAAGGAAGAAAACACAAAAAAAAAACAAGTCCATCACATCGCTGAGCTATAAGCCATGACTGCCAAGACATGGATATTTGGACACTGGAGTTGAGGTTTTCCAAATTGGGGGTTCTAAATATGTCAAAAGACATTACTTCCACTACCACTGTTTTTGAGAAAGACCTTAAAAACATTTCCATTGAACCATTTCTGGAAAGTTGGATAAAATTTGTTTGGTCACTGCAAGTTTTTCTTTACCCTCCTGTCAGAACGTGAAGCCAGCTGCTGCAGAAAATGCCTGACTTCATTTGCCACAGTGTGATCCCGTGAGGATTCTGAAGTTGCAGACGAGACTCAGACAAGCTTCTCACAATAAGACTCTGTGGTATTTCTTCGGAAAATCCTTACAAGGATTAATACAGTGCCTCACGACGAGATTTAACAAGATTTATACCTTTTTGGTACAAGGCTGGTTATAAGACCATTAAGTTGCAGAAAATAACTTCCCAGAGCTGAAAATTGAGCCATTGTGGCGTTGTTAGTGGTTACCCAGTGTTTCTGTCTATGGATGTTTTCTGATCTTTTCTGTCACCGATAACAAAGGCAAAGAGTTTCAATCATATTCTTGACTGGATGGAATAAAAGCCTTCGTGAGAAGCAGGAATTTGTTCCTGCTTCAAGCATGTTGGCATTTGATTTGTCACAAAGTAAACATTTAAAACATGCACTATTCAGTTGGAATTGTGCTGTCATTTTAACCTTAATTTAACAACATGCTGATAAAAAACAACAACCAAACATCTGGAAGACTACACTACAGCATTCTCAGTGAATTTCTTCGGTACAGTTTATTTCACAGTGATCGTGTACAGCAACCCAACACACTTGCAATTTGTGGGAAAACAACATTGCTCACCAATGTTATTTTCTATGTGTTTTATCTTCTGTGGATCTCATACTAAGTCATTTATACTTCAGATCTATCCATAAACTTTGTTATTCCTCACCCTCTAGTTAATACAAGTCTAAAACTGTGTTCTCAAGTATCAGAAGGAGGTGCTCTGTTTGAATGTGGGCAGGGAGAGCCTAAGTGAGAGAGCACCATGGAGTGTGACCCTGACCCAGCCTGGGGCTGCACAGATAGTCTGTTTATATTAGGGAGCCCCTGCCTTCTCTCACTATTCAGATAAAAACAGCTGCCTCTTTTCATGTATGACGACAAGGGGTATGTTGCATGATGGACCCAACAGACCTCCTTTGCAAAACTGAACTGCTTTTCAAAGATTTCTTGACATTAATCACAATGAAATATTGATTCGACCAAGATACCTACACACATGCGGGCGCAAACATATCCTTCAAAGCAGGATGCGTAAACTTAATTTATGATACTGAAATAATCCTTGATAAAATAATCACATTACACTGTGCTTTATATATTCTTAGATTCTCTCAGGAGATTCTTTCATTTTCAGGTAGATAGACTCCATTGCATAAATTTGAAGAAATCCAGTGCAGAAGTTAACTTGTTTTAAGCTGCTACTATAGCCTTAAAACATACTTTAATGGGAAAAGGCAGTAAAACAAGGTAATGTTAAACTGATATGGACTGATAAATATCTTTATAAATATCATACTTCTGGACTTGAGTTGCTCTGGGGCCTAGAACAACTCCAGTCCAGAAGTATGATATTTACAAATATGGGGTCTCAAACTGGCGGGCCGCGGGCCAATTGTGGCCCACGGGATGATAGTTTGTTGGCCCCGCCTTAATATGAAAAGTTTATTGTTAATGCAGTCCGCGATTTTGATATATATGGCACTTTACAGTGTAAAGTGGCATAAAGGTGGGGGCAACAAACAATCATACCGTGGGCTGCAATTGGCCTGCGGGCCGCGAGTTTGAGACCCCAAGGGGATGAATCACTACCTGTCACTGGGATACAGATAGTTGGCAAATTGGGGGTTCAGCTCCGGTAAACGTGTTGGTCAAATCATCCTAGATGAAACGGACGAAGCTTGAGACAACGGATGACCATTTAAAATGTATGTGAGGTGAGGCATTGGACATCTACACTTACTTTGAGCCAATGTTATCATTCAAGGCTCAGGCAATTGATTTTGACTAGAAGAACTTTCATCGCTATATATGATTCCATAGGATGATCAAAAACATGACCTATCAAACTCAAATCACAAAGCTTTATCAGAATACTATCAGCCAGGGTGACCTGACCCACATATTTAATCATGTACAGTACATTGCGTACAGTGCAGATAATTTTAGTTGTGGTTGGTTGTGCGAACACAGAAAATGTGGGAGGGTCAGAAATATGCACCCTGTGTTTAATGGGCTTAGGAACTCTAATAGAGTGAGGCTTTTTTATACAGTTATGCCAAGCCATTTTTAGCGACAAATGAAGAGGACTGTTTAAATGAGATTCTCCAGTCTTAGGAGGTTGTTTGAATGGAGAAACTCTTCTGGTTTTCTGTTAAGTGTACAATTTTTGCTCTGGAAAAGAGGGATGAGAAAAGCTTTTCAATGAATACACTGTAAACAACAGCAAAAGCCACCAGAACAACAGCAAATTATTACAGCAGAAATTGCTTAGATGCCTCGCTCTGAGACTATAAGGAATCATTAACCAGGAATAAACCAAAATTTGATGAGATTTTTTTTTTTCTGGGTGTTGTCTTTCCCATTCTCAGGCCTTTGGGAAAGATTCTTTGCATTGAGGACACAGGAGGGAGCTCTGCTGGCATGTTTACACAGTAAACTTATTTCACTCCGTTATCGCAAAAATTACGGTGTCAAATAATAGAGGCTCGATGAGGTTTTACCCTCTGGGTCTATGCAGCAAAATGTTTGTGATCTGGGAGGCAGCCAGTGCATTGTGGGAACAAGAGGTGTAAGGTGAGCTCAGTGACCCACTGGTTCCCAGCCTTCCCTTTGGCTTTCTCACTTTCTCTGCTTGTAACACACCCTTGGACAAAAGTGTCATTATTGCTCTCTGCCTCTTCACGGGTGGATTTGTGAAGTAGAACTGAATCAAATAGGCTGTTTATGGTTCTTTAATAGGGTGGACTGACTGGATCCATGACAAGTAGGTCAGCTTTTGGTGTTTCCAGTCATTCAGCCCTTACACAATATTTCCAGTGGAGTGTCTCCCCCTACATTTCCTCAATACCTTACAGCAAGACGCTTAATAACTTTAAATGGTGTTGAACAGAGAAAAGTCTTCGTTATTTACATTTTAAAAGTTTCTTCGGCTTTTCCCCTGCGTCGGTCCTGTAGGTGAAAGGTAAAGACTGTTGGTGCATAATATATCCTGAAGGTTTTCATCGTGTTAATCTGTTGGCTCAGGTAGAGACAAAGGCAAGACTCGGGCAGCATTGTGTTACAAAAAACAGGCTCTTTTCACACCAGTGAGCACATCCTCATGTCTGGAACCCAACTGAGACCCAGAATTTCACAGAATGTAGAAAAATACACCAAAATGTACAAGACCGACCTCGCAAAGTTTTCATTTTTGTCCCCCACAAACAGCATTTATGTACACTTTATGTAAATAATAATAAACAAATTGCAATTCCCCCTTTTTACTTTGGCCTGCGACCCTATCGCAAGTGAATGTACACTTTCTGTTCTTACATTTATGATGAAAAATGTAAACTTGAAGTACCCAACTATATTTGAAAGCATTCAAAATACTACTTATATAAAAGGCAGAAAAAAACTAGACCAAGAGTAAAAAATAAATTGAAATAAATTGGCTGAAAGGAAAAGAATGATAATAGGTTTAATGCTAAATTAACCTTAAATTCAAGTACCATTCTATATTTATCGTGGTAATTCAAAATTTGATTTTTTTAGGAATAAAATACAGTTCTAAACTGATTTTATAGCCAAGACTTTAATGCTGTCTTTCAATTACTGATTGCATGTTAAGGCTTTGCTAACAAAACCATAGTGAATGGTCTGTTGATTGAGTAATAAAGTGGTGAAAAAAATCTATAGCAGTCCCCGATTTCATAAACAATGCATGTTGGAGGAAGTAAATGAAACCTGGTTGAAAGGTTGTAATTGTTTAAAATAATATTTGTTTAAATCTAATTTTAAATCACAGCACAAGATTATGTTCCTGTTTGAGTCTATTGATTCCCAGTCATACTAAACAATTAACTAGTTTGTCATCTCACAAGGCACGAAAAAAATATGCGGGTGTATTCCAGCACGTCCACTTTAAATACTGATGAATTGTTACCCATTTTTAGCCAGACAGGCGATGATGCACCTAAGGATAAGTGATAATGGGTGGCATAAACACTGAAAAGCACTGATAACACCGATGGTTTAGTCTTTTGTTATCGTTGTTCATTTATGACCTTGTACTGCAAGCCTTTCTTTCCTTGACAAACCACTTTATTGCGAGCATCCTTTGATACTGTACTTCAGGTCAAAACGCCCTTGCATAAAACCATCAAGGATAAGTAACGGGACCTCAGCCAATGAATGCGTCCAGTCTGGTGAAGTGGTGTGAAGACAAAAACCTCACTCTCAATGCGGACAAGACCAAGGAGATGATCGTAGATATGAGGAAGGAGAGGAGCCACTGCTCCTCCAAGGTCTTGTGGTTGAGAGAGTGAGCAGCTTCGAACACCTGGGTGTCCACATAAGCGAGAGCCTCACCTGGTCCCTCAACACCACACACACGATCCTCAAGGCTCAACAGCGGCCGTACTTCCTGAGGAGGAGTTTCGGCATGTTACCTAAGATCCTCAACAACTTCTACAGCTGCACTGTCCCGACCGGCTTCATCCCTGTGTGGTACGGCAGCACCACTGCTCTGGACCGCAGACGCCTGCAGCGAGTGGTAAAGTCTGCAAAGAGGATCACCAGAAACCCACTGCTTTCTCTGCAGAGAATTTACCACTGTAAAGTCCACAGGAAAGCTGCCTCCATTGCTAAGGACCACACCCACCCCCAATATGGACTGTTGACACTCCTACCCAGCCGGGAGGTTCAGGAGTGTGACACGCATAAAAAAACTCGTTCTATCCGACCCCCATCAAACTCCAAAACAGCTGACATTTATTCTTCTTTTCTGAAGTTTACATGCTGCACAGTCAGCGCTGCGCTCATCTGCACATGTAATTACTGCCCATTTAAATTGCACTCATCCTTGCAGCTGCAGTTTGTGAGTTGCACACCAAGCTGCACTCAAATGTCTTATTGCACTGCCAACACTGTTCATACTCATATTTATAATTATATCTATAATAATGTGTACACTTGAAACTTGTGAAACTTGAATCTTGAACCTGTGATGAATCTTGAAGCCAAATTCTTATTCACATAGATGCCAGCATTTTCTTGCCTTTCACCAGAACTTGTAGCTGTGGTAGTAAGTTGCCAGAGGCACGATACACAATGGAATAATAACAGTTCACCCAATTTCAGTTATGTTTGTCCTTTTTGAATTTTAGAACCATATAAAAAGACGTATAATATATTTTCCAAAATCCTTCAGGGTATATTTTATTGTTAAACAACGACTGTGGGTGAGGGCCATAACAAAGGAAAATTTCAATGATTATATTACATGAAAAAGTAAATACTGGCTAGACTGAGTGGAAAAACATTCCACAGAAAACAAATAAAAGAAAAAGACCAACCATCATGGAAACTGGACGATCAGTGCAATTTCTCTGTGTGTCTGTTTTACCCTTGCAAGACCATTTTACTTTTTCATAAATTTAACACATAATCAAATACTTCCCAAGTCAGGTCTTTTTGAAAAAAGAACATTTCACACATGCTTTTTCACACAACACACACACACACACACACACACACAGACACACACACAGGGCCTTGAATTGAGCTAATTCAAGCATGCTTTATTATCATTTAATATATAATATATTATTTTTTGACCCAGCTAGAGGAAGAAAATTAATATGACAATTTATTTTAAAAGTTTGGGGCTTAGCCTCCTCTAAATACACCTATCTATTGCTCAAGATTGAATAGTTTTGACTTTTTATCTGTATGAAACACACACCAGCCCTAGTTTTGACCAGAATGCCTTTGCTCTACTGCAAAAACAAACAATGGAGAGACTGAAACGAACAAAGGAGCAGCTACTTTAACCGGTGGAATGTGACAAGATATGCTCAGAAGCAATTAAGCATTGATGCCCGGGGATTAACAAACCTAGTTTTAGATACCAATATGTTAAAATGTGAAGACATAAACATGTATTGGCAGTTGAAAGGAAGAAAAAAAAGTCCTTTGAATGGAAATGCATGATGGATTGTGAAAAAAAGTCTTCCCACCATCCTCAAAAAAAACCCTGCCACAAGTGTTTAGGGGCCAACAAACAACTGCAAATAAAAAAAATAATCTCTGTCTCTTAAGGAGAGAGAATAAATGTGTTACTTTAGCCCTGGATGGGATTGTGGAGCTGTTGAAATAGAGTGCATTTCATTTAAATGTAATCATGACTGAGTTTAGAGTAGAATTGTGATCGCTGTTTTAGCTTTGTATGAATTGTTATTGTCAAGATCAGCTTCTGTATCCGGATAAAACGAAAGATAGCAATTCAGTAAGAATTGATGTCCTTACAATTAAAATTTACATGGGTGGCAACTGCAGGCTATTCAAAACTCTGAGAATGGCTTCAATATTTTAAAAGTAACAAACCCCTGCTTTGGCCAAATGATGACAAGTTATTTTGATTTAAAACTCTAAATACTGTGTGTTTTTGCTGTCAGTCAGTGTAACTGCTGGAATGTAGCAGTGAGGCGCACACTGCAGTCCAGCCTTAATGTCAGGTTCAGTATGTGACACATGGATGACCAACAAATGATGACCCCTCCCCTCCTCCCAGCTGGGTTATTCACTGAAAATTTGTGGGAAGGTGGTGGAATGAATTATTTCTCCTAGAAATGTGAATACGTACAACAGTGCTGCAGTGCCCTCTGATGGTCTGACTGTACAAAGAAATCAAATCAAATCACAATTTAACGTCATTCCTTTCTGCCAGATCACAGAGAAATCTAGATGACAGACTCATAAAATTTGATGTCATTTGATGAAATTTAAGATCACAAGAGTAAAGAAATTATATGGAAGCATATAGCTTCAATTCAAATTAAAATGTATTAGCACAATGGTTTTTCATTTTCAGAATGTAGCATCATAGTTTGACTAGTCACTAATGCCTCCATAAATAATGGCTTTTGACTGTAAGGGACGAATTAGCACATTTTATATTCCAAAATAATTGTGGAAAGAGAAACAATGAACTGACTTGAAAATCAGAGTTGTCTCACAAGTGATTTTACGTAAATCCTTTAATTGTTATTTACATAAGCAAGCACTGTAGGCCAAACTGCAATATTTAAGTATGAATATCTTTATGAAATTATTGATGGTCCTGCACATTTGCTGTGATGTGTCCTGTAGCTTCAGGTGATCTCTCCCTGCAGGTTGATATTTTTTAGATTATTTTTAAATGTCATGGCCATATGGATTAATTAAAAGTAAGCACAAGCTTACTTTAATATTCATGTGTAGACATTTCCCAGCAATTAAATTGGGCCTGGCATTAGGTGATGCCCTGAGGCAACTGAACTTCACTTTTAGTGCTGACCTTTATCTGTTGTCCCCCTCTTAGAGTATATTTATCAATTAATTTGCATCAGATTTAAATGACTTAATTCATTCTCATCATTTCTTTTTAAACACTATATTTGAGCAATTTCTCCCAATTGTTTCTCATGCCATTGTACTACAAAAAAGTAATGCATGCATCCTGCCAGATGTTGCAAATCTCAGCACTAACCTCAGACATTACAAATATATCTTCAGAGGACAAAGATATACATTACCCTTCTATACACAACACAACGATCATTAAACTCTACCAGTCATAATTTCTGGGACAGGTTAAGATGTCTCATCATTTACCACCATTCTTGCACCAGATACAAATTCTGCAGATGAGCCAGAAAACAGCTGTGCATCTATTGTTCAATGAGCCCAAAAGATCATGTCATCCTACCCATCTTTCAACCAGCTGCCTCTGTCTGCATCTAATGCAAATCATTGCTGTCCCCAAACACATGAACTCAGTCACCTTGCCAGTTTAAATGACTGTGGTTCACTTTTATCTGACAGTGAAAGAAGCTTGGAATATCTTTCACTAAACCGCCAAGGTCACAATGCTGTTTCCCACTTAAGCTCAGGAGAAATAACTTTCCCCAAACAACTTTTCATATGTAGTATTCCGATCAATCTTTAGCAAAACTTGCATCCAAACTTGTTGGCTCAAAAATGATTTCTTCACCCTACTTGTTTGTATCTCCCAGACTCCTTTCCTCTTGACAAGGCGGGTCTACAGTTCAGTTGACGGTATTTTTGAATACAATACACAAAGAACAGAGGCCAAAGTCCATTAAGTTGGCTGGCTGCTTCACTCACAGCTGTGCTATACAGCTAACTATGCATTTGACAACACGATTGCAACATAACAAAGACATATCTGAATAGCACTAACCAAATAAAAAACCCTCTTTAAAACAGTATGATAGTCCCATGGTCCATGTCTGTTGCCTCATTTACTTATCTCACCTCCTGTTGAATCACATACCAGATAACCCCTCATTATTAACATACTAATAACAAACATAAAAACTCAATCATATCAGTTTTATATTTTTGAAACAATGAAAGGATAAAATGTGCGCACTCGCATATGCTCTATACTCAATGCTGTAGCAAGCCAGAGGGATCTCCTGGGATCTCACTGTCTGAACCAGAGTTGAAGCCATGACTGAAGTTGATGGCTATTTGAATGAGGTTGGTTGCTGTTCTGTTTTTTGTATGTTTGACTTTTGAAAAAAATTACACAACAATACCCCTGACTCATCAGTTCTTATTTCCACCGCCTGCCACACCATGTTATACCTGTAAGACAATGGCAACGCTTTCAGCTGATTATTCCAACATATAATATAACTATAAATAAGAGACCGCACAATGTATGGCTAAATCCCATCTACACTGAGGCATCATCATGCTCGTCATAAAGTCTGACCCAGCTAAGGTAGGTATGTTTCACGTTTTTCATATTCTTTCATCAGCCATAATAGTGGCAACGATAACACTCATTCTATATTGCATAGATATCACAAAATAAAAACAACCATTGCGCATTTGCACATGTTCACTTCTGTTAACTTCTAAAAAGTAAATGCTGTAATTAAACCATAACCTAATTTCATTTTTGCACAGTTAACTTGCTGAACATGTGTTTGAAATATACTGTGCATACATATGTTGCATTATTTTCCCAAGTGCATTTCATTGGTGAGTACTATACTTTTTAATGACAATAAAGTTGGACTAATATAATCTTTACCAAGCAGTAGCAAGAAAAGGGAGCCATCCATCCATCAATCCTCTAACACTTATTCTGCACTCAGGGTCACAGGGAATGCTGGAGCCTATTCTAGCTGTCATCGAGAGGCAGGCAATCGCAGGTTCACACATACAGACAAACAATCATCCATTCACTAATTCGGGGCATTTTTCCCAATTTTCTTCCAATTTAGCTGCTGCATGTTTTTGGACTGTGTGAGGAAACTGGAGAACCTGGAGGAAACCCACACAGACACAAGTAAAATGAATTAACGAAACAAATCAAATTAAGATGTTTTCATTTCAATTCTTGCCATTTATTACCACGCTACAAAAACAACCACTTTGTGATGGTGACAGGATGAAATTCACTTTTAAGAGATAGTACGTTACAGATCCCCATAGGAGAAATAAAATATAAATCAATAAATAAATATAAATCAATAAATCAATAAATATAAATATAAATATAAATATAAATATAAATATAAATAGAAGAGATTTGGAAATGGAAGAAACAATTAACAACAACAACAACAACAACACTAAGGATAAATATAGATAACAGAATGACAACATGGATAAAAATAGGTAACAGAATGACAACATGGATAAAAATAGGTAACAGAATGACAACGAGGATAAGAATAGATAACAGAATGGTAACACCAGGATAAAAATAAATAAGCAGGGTGAGAATGGAGTGACAACAACAAGGATTTAAAAAAAACTTTTTTTTATAAAAATAGATAACTGAATTAGGACATGACATGTGTGAATGAGTGAGTTAGTGGGAGCCAAGATGCACCTCCAGCCAGTCAGATTTGCGTGCTGTCTAGACTGCTGTTGTACAGTCTGATGGCCATGGGTACAAAGGAGTGTCTGAAGCATTCAGTTCTGCACAGCGGTGGGACGAGCTGTTAGCTCAATGAGCTGCCCATCAGCCACAGCTTGTCATGCAGGGGGTGAGAAGGATAGCTCACAGTTTGTCCTTCACCCTCTCCACCACCACAAGTCAAGGTTGTCCAAGTTCAGTCCCACCAACGAGCAAGGCTTTCCTTACCAGTTTGTTGAGCCTATTGACCTCACCAGTCCTGGCATTGCCCCACCAGCACACTATAGCGAAAAAGAGCGCGTTGGCTACCAAAGACTGGTGGAAGGTCCTGAGAAGCCTGCTACAGACACCAAACAACCTCAGTCTCCCCAGGAAGAACATCCTGCTCTGACCCTAGAGGGCATCTGTGTTGTGTGTCCAGTCCAGTTTATCGTTAGTGTCGACCCCACGGTACTTGTAGGAGTCCACTATCTCCACCTCCTCACCCTTGACGGTGATTGGTACATGTCTCCTTTGAGTCTTCCTAAAGTCCACAACCACCTCTTTGGTCTTGGAGATGTTGAGTAGGAGGTGGTTCCAGTTGCTCCACTCAACAAAACTTGCAATCAGACCTCTGTACCCCTCGTCATCGTTGTTGATGCATCCAATGATGGAAGAGTCATCTGAGAACTTCTAGAAGTGGCAGGGACTGGAGTTGTGGTAGAAGTCGGAGGCGAAGAGGGAGAAGACGAATGAAGAGGAATGAAGACAGGATAGTACCTTGGGGCACTCCTTTGTTGCATGCCATGGCCTCAGAAACACAGCCATCCACCCTGACATACTCTGGCCATCCTGTGAGGTAGTTCAAGATCCAAGCAGTGATGTTGGGGTGAAGTCAGCGTACTCAGCAGCTTGTCCTTAAGGAGCGTGGGTTGGATGGTGTTGAAGGCACTGGAGAAGTCAAAGAAGGAGACTCTCACAGTGCTTGATGCACCCTCCAGGTGGGATAGGGCCCTATTTGTGAGGAAGATAATTGTATCCTTCACATTGATGTGCTGTCTGTATGCAAAACCGCAGTAGGTCCTGGTGAGCAGATAGTCGTTCCTTCAGATACTTGAGTACAAGCCTCTTAAATTACTTCATGACATGTGACGTTAGCGCCAACAGCCTGTAGTCATTGTGAGCACTCTGACGTCCTTTCTTGGGTACTGGGACAATGACCTCGGGAGGTCTTCCCGGTGGTTTGAAGGCACACACAGATGTGGTCCATTGTGAAGTTGGTCCTTTTTGGCCTGGATGTTGACATTTAATAATCATTCCTCCCCTGCTGTGGCTTCATCCAATCTAAGAATTCACATGAATACTGAGGCTATGTCAAAGAACACCATGGTTTCATCTGAGTCATGTTTGATTTGTCCTACCCTCCCGGTTAAATCTTGTGAGTGCCAGGATATGGCGCGTGGGGTTGCAAACTAAAGGAGACAAAATTGTTGCAATGTGTTGTAGGCAACGGAACTGAGGTTGACTCGCTTCTTGTGAATTTTTGGTATTCATAAATGCGGTGTTGATTCTCCTCAGTACAGTTAATAATAAAGGGGCTTGCCTATGGATGGCTTTTCAAACTGAATACAGTTGTTTTCTTATATCTGTTGGTCAGGTTCCATTTCAAGGTTTCATATGTTGTTGTGTCACTGAGGAGATTGTCCATTTTTTGTAATAATCTTTTTGGTCCCACACCAAGCTTTGTCACCTGGAAGGATGGTAAAATCCCCCATCCTCCTGGAGATCTTTTCCTCACGTGTTGTGTTGGGGGTCTGATTTGTCTGGCTTTTGAATCTATAATATGATTGTTATGTATAAGATAAGATAAGATAAGAACAACTTTGTATGGCTGTTTCTGTGGCAGCGATGAGGTGTCCTCCCAGGATCCGATCTGGTGAGACAACAAAGTTTAGGTCTCTTGAAAGAGCACCAACTTCAGTTTCCTTTCTCAGTTCTTGCTGTCGGTGTTGGGAGTGTTGTTTTCCTTCTTATTCCATGTGAAGGTTACGTTAGATTGGGTCCCGCCTAAATTTATTTTGAAGGGAGTGGAATTTCTTTCTCTGTCTTTCTTTGTGGATGTTGTAACTCAAGTGAGTCCCTGGAATTTGTACCTTGTCCCCCCCAATCTGCACACATGAGTCACCCACAGGAACAAACACATCAATACAACAGTCCCATAAAACCTCATTTCTGTAAAATGGCTCATTCATTTACATAACAATGCATCTCAACTTGGACCAGCACCCGATCCCAGTCCCAGCCGTTAGAAACTGCAAACTCCCCACGGGCAAGTACAGACCTGTGCATTTTACGGCCTGCGGGCCACATCCATCCCGTTTTGCTTTTTTATCCAGCCTGCCAAACCATTTTCTTTTAATATCTTACCAAGTATTTTTCAATCAATATTGAATTTAGAAACAAAAATGTAAATATTTTAAATTGCAATTTTCATTTGGTTCAATTTACATGATTTATGTAAAAATGAAATAAGACATGTGGCCCGCCAGCCAAAATAATTGCCCAGCCCTGGGCTAGTAGAACTGAGAGAATAAAAATAAGGTCCAGTTGCCACAAAAACTATTGACTATTAGTTTTGTGACTAATAATATTTTTTTTCCCTGAAGCTTGACTGTGTAATCTGGAAAGTTCACTTCCTTTATCGTTTTTTTTTTTAAATACAAATTTTTATTGAACAGTATACATATGTAAAAACAAACATGGCAAAGTAGATTCGAATGTCAATGATACAAACGGGGATGAGGAAGCATAAGGACCTAAGGACTTTCGTTTTGTATGAGTTGCGTTTAAGTTTGCAGCTTCTTCATTTTCCTTGTTTCGGAAGGAATTTACAAGTTTTTCTTGTTTGAATCGTCTTTATTTTCTTCTTCACAGCTCCGGGAATCAACATGAGTTAGCCATGGGACATATACAAAACAGAGTAAGGGAAAAAAAAACTCCTGCAAGCACCGCTATACCACAAAGACTGACGTAAAAACTTACGTCAAGTTAGTTGAACAGTTGCAAAAAACTAAAACAAGTCTCAAACCTTGTCATAAAGTGCCATACATTTCCTGAGGGCAAATACAAATATAACATATGTATGTGTATGTACAAGCTACATTCTAGTTTACATATGTTGTACAGTACAATGTATGTAAACAAGAATGTAAACTCAAATAACACTAATGGGATCTCAACAGCATGCAATCACATAACTGTTCAAGTTAACAGTATTAAAGGTTTATGAGAAATGTTTGATTCCTTTTCCTAGCTGCTGCAAAGTACTATATTTGGGATAACGTAATCGTTCAGCCAACATGTGACGTGTCTGTCTTTTTTTTATTTTTATTTTTTATTTTTTATTGACCATAAACATTATAAACAAATATACATATGTACAAATAAACATGGCAAGGTTGAATCGAAAGTCAATGAGACAACCGGGGATGAGGGAGCAAAGGACATAAGGACATTTGTTCTGTATGTAATAAGAAGTTAACAGTGTTAAAGGTTTGTGAAAAATGTCTAATGCTAGACAAAAAAAGAAAGTAAAAGGAAATAATTAAATGAATAGATAGATAAATGAAACAAAAAATAATTAAATAAATTAAAAAAAATGCAAGGGGAATATAACATATATTTCACTTGGTGGTTCACAAGAAATCTCAGACATCAAACTGTACATTTTTCGGTTTTTTGATTTTTCCATAAGTTTTAAGGATTTTTTATATGATTCAAAATCGTTTATTAGGAACGTAAAATTTGGGGAACATTTTTGCATTTGTTTTTGTGAATGAAGAACATGGCCAGGCCTTAAAATAACATTGACACATAGTTCATCTCTTTTGTTGCTTAAAAGGAAACCAAATGTTATGTCATCTGTCTTACTAGCATCGACATAGGCATGAAAACCGCGCTCTCTTGTGGACGGTCGCGCTCACAGCGCATTTCTGCCACAACATACGTAACATCCGGTTGTGCAGCAGCCATTTTGTCTGTTCGGGCAAGTCTACCCTGACGGTAACGAACTGCAGTTCCACCTTGAAAACAAACTAAAATGTTGTTGTGGCATTTACATTCAACGTTATCTGCTTGTTGAATGCTTCAAAAAATTGTATATTATTTTCGCACGTCCGAAATAGCTCTCCACTTTTGGATACGGCCACGTATTAACGTGGAGAGCACGGGCTAGCTGAAACAATGTCGTGTGAAGAAAGCTACTTGGCCATCATACGCTATCTGACTGATGAACGAGAGCCATATGCGCCGGGGACGCCTGGCAATACGAAAAGGAAAATACGCAAAGCGGCCACTTGCTACGTTGTCCGGAACGGGACTTTGTATTATCAACGTCGACTGAAAGGGCAAAACGATTTCACCGAGCTGGAGGTGGTGTTGCAAGACATCAGGAAGAAGGAACTTATCAACCAGGCGCACATTCCTGAAGGAGGGGAGCACCTCAACCAGCAACTCACCTGGGAGTACATCTCTCAGAAGTATTGGTGGAGAGGTAAATTACTGGTCTAGTTCTGTGCTAATCTAGTTCCAGCTAATCGGGAGTAATCCATCTGAAGCGAATTGGTACTGAAACCGGCATGTAACGTTTACAAATACAAATAATTGTACAGTCACTCCCCTGCACTGCACTGCACATAAGCGGTATCTAATTCCACCTACCGGCAAGTAAACACGATATGTGTTTTTGACAACTTAAATGAGAATCTTGCCGTCACATTAATTCATCAATTGTGGATCGGTAAGCATGACAGGATACATAACACATCAAGACCAAGAGCCTCATGCATTATCTTTTATGTAAGCCATGATGCATATGTTGATCAAACGTTAAAACGTTTCCTTGTTGACCGGTTACACGTAGGCGCACTGAAATTAAACAGTCGTTTTGATCTTTTACAGACCAAGCCCAAGTGCTCAGTGCTCAATCGATTTTACGGATGCTGAATTGACATATCATTATGACATCTTTATCCTAATCCGCTCCATTAATGGCGCATTGTAGTGTCACAGTGACATCACAACTTCCACTTTTATAGAGGGTGGTCCTCATCATGTTTTATTCTCCTCTCCAGGGGTACTGCTTGTGACATACATTCTTATAAAAATGACCTAGAAAAATTGAACATATCTAAAAGTGTACATATTTTGAATGCGTGTTTGTGGCAAAGAGTTTGTGCCCCACTTTTCAAGTGAACAGATTTTATAGTTTGCTAAGCTAACTGTGGCTATTTCCTGGAACAGCATGTACAATAGCATGGAGTGAAACAAACATTAAGACTTCACTTAAAATTATCTTTTAAATCCCTTGATCGGCCATTCTTGATTTTAGCTAAATGGATGAAGATATTCCAAAGTTACTTTACAGCTTTGAGATGCACAGATGTGCAAATATGACGTAATAATGAAAATCAGTGTGCCAATATTGTAAAATGTGAATAACAACTTTCATCAATACAAGGTCGTTTGTAGAGACGTTCCTTGTTCCTTAATTGTTGTACAAGCAAAGTGAATGAAAGTAACAGGAGCTGAATTTCGTCATTGTATTTAATGTTGACCTTTGATGTCTTTTGTTTTTTGTAAGGTATCCTGAAGCATGTAAAGGACCACATTAGAGAGTGTGCTCACTGTCAGAGCAGAAGGAGTGTGGATGACTCCTCCGGAGCTCGACTTATATCCCGGCCAGGGAGACGAAGGACGCCTGCAAATTTGAATGATGATGATGAGGAAGATGACGATGATGAAGAAGCGGGGGATGATAGTTTATACTTTTCTGACCCAGATGGTCAGTTGAGAACCAAGGGGGCCAAGACGATATCTAAGCATGAACTGGTCTTTGTAAGTGTTATGAGGACTTGGAGGCTAATTCACTGGCTTACTATACTTCCCTCTTCCAACTGTATAATAACCCAGTCTATAGGTTTTAGCAAAAAAACTGGTTCCTCATATCCTTGAAACAATAAAATCCCGCAAACAAGTTAATCAATTTTCAAGCTATGAAACACATCAGGCATACTGAAAGAAGAAAAGCAAAAAGTCCAGCAAAACTCCATGTTTGCCTTAAATCAACAATTACCTACCAAAAATGGTTGTGTAAATTAGAGAAAGTGCAAATTGGAAAAAATTAAAAAAAAGAAAGCTTACATACTGGAAGAGTTGGAAGAAATAAATGCATTAGTGGCTGACATAGTAGCTGGAAATGTTCAGAAAACACAATCTGTAGAATTCTTAGGCCCCTGATGCAACCGTCAGAGGGTATTAGCAAATGTTAACACATGTTAAGTTGGTATGTTATGAATATTTGTATGGGATATGTCTTGTGTGTGTCCTTGCCAGGTGGACAGTAAGGGCGTGGTGAATCAGTTCCTGCCTAAACACAGCCAGACGATGATGGACAAACTTAACCTGCAGCGCCTCAACAATCAGTTCTGTGACATCACCCTGCTGATAGAAGGAGAGGAGTACCGTGCTCACAAGTCTGTGTTGGCAGCGTGCAGTGAATATTTCAATGAGCTCTTTTTTGAGAAAGGGGCTGCGTCTACACATGAAGCTGTTGTTGACCTCTCTGGTGAGCCTCTGGTTGTTTTTCCTGTGTTGATTTAACTATCGCTCAGTTTTAACGTTCTTTCCTCTCTTCAGGCTTTACCAAAACCAGCTTCCTCCCGCTGCTGGATTTTGCATACACCTCCGTGCTTACATTTAACTTCTGCATAATGGCGGACATCGCCAACCTTGCCAGACATCTGCTGATGACAGAGGTGCTACAGATATGTGAGTCTGTCCATAAACAGGTGGAGGAACAGAAGTTGACTGTGTATCAAAGAGGAGACATCCACACTGTGGTGTCGAACCAGCTGGCCTCCCCTGGAGGCTCAAAGGATGAGTCCAGTGAGTACACGGTGACCATTCAGAGTGACGGCAGGGGGCTGGTGCCCTTGGCATTCGTGACACCTTCCACCATCGAGCAGCCAATGACAGTTGAGACCCAGGCAGTAGAGGGAGAAAGCATGCAAGCAGGGGAGGATGAACAGAATGAGACTATGGCTATGACCTCTCATACGGGAGAGGGAGAGCGGGATGAGACTGTCACACTCATCTCAAATAGTGTTGAAGCTCTGGAGGGGGAAACCATGACAGTCGTCACTCATAGTGGACAGGCAGGGGCCAGCGAGTCCCTCGCTGTAGTGTCTGCCTGTCTTGCCATGGAGGAGCCACAGGTGACAGAAACAGAAGCAGTTGTCATAAAAGTGGACCCAGATAAAGAAAGCCCCTCTGAGGTTGTCACACTAGCATCTGTGGTGACGCCCGTGAAGCCGCAGACAGAAGGGGTAGCTGAGGCTCAGGAAATGGTGGACCCTGATCCGGCACAGGTTGCTCCTCTACCCCAGAAACGCAAACGAGGCCGTCCAGCCAAATTGAAGAAAACTGTGGAGCCAGAGAAATTGATGCCGCAGGACGAGGATGATCATTCAGCTGATGAGAGTCATGAAGACAAGCAGGAGATGATGATAGGTGACAACAGCAAAAGACGACTGCGAAAGCGCAGTAATGCTGAGGGGCGTTATGCTCGTTTGCATATGGGACTTGAAGATGAAGATTCTGGGAAGAAAGTTTCAAGTCCCCCTTACACCGAGAAGCCAAAGGTACAAAACTTTGAATACATAAAGGTTTTTCACCACAAAAGACTGCACATTTCTGGTCAAAGGGAGAATTTTAATTGTTTTACAACCAGCTGCTTATTAGCTTATATAATTACATACCCAATACTAAACCAGCCATCCTTTAACATTTGGGATTAGGTTGAGCTTGATGAAGCTGTGGCAGGTCATGTAGAAGAAGTAATCTCATTTGTTCAGTTTGTTGTGAGCAGAATCACAGGTGTGCTCTGTTCATAATATCAACTGAACAACTAGATCTTGTTTTATGATAGATTGCAATCACAGTGTATTGCAATATTAAGTGACATATGTATGACATTGATTGTTTACTGGTCTGTAAAGCAATTTTAGATGTCCCTTGCAGAGCCATTGGCTTGATTGGTTCACACACAAAGTGGAACAGAGGAGTTTTTGAACCACCTCTTTTAATTATTCTATGACTATTTCTCTTATACATCCATTATTGGATTGGGTTCTGAAACAGAAAAAAGGAAACAAGACAAACAATTAGTTCAATTGTGTCTCACAATTTCTCACTTAGCATTGTCAATTATCCGAAATCTAATAATAATCATCTTGAGAAAGAACATTGTAAGGAACACTTGTACTTCTATAAAAAAAACATTCATTGCAGTTTTCCACATGTAGATACATATGTTTATTTGCTCTTGCAGCTGTTGTCCCTACAAACCAGCAGAATGCCTCCATATATCACAGCCTTAATCAAAACAAACATGATGTATTTGGAACCGTGCACGCATTGTTCGAAGTCATTTACGATTAACAATATTTAAAATTGTTTGTAGGTGGGCTTTAAGCCTGGCAAGAGGGGAAGACCACCAAAACAGCAAGTAGTGGAGGATCAGTCTGAGGCAGCAGCAGATTCAGAGACCAGCACAATAACGGAGAGTAAGAGGACAGCGGAGCCTGATACAGAAGAGCCTGGGACCAAAGTGTCTGAATCGGAGACTGAAGCAAAGAAGGGTGACGCCCGTGCAGGGAATCCTGGCGAAGATGAACACACTTGCTCTGAGTGTGGCATGTCTTTCCAGAGGCGATACTCACTCATCATGCACACACTGAAACATGAGAAAGCTCGTGGCTACAAGTGCAGTGTAAGCATCTGTAACAGTCATGTGACATGGGTAGTTTTAAATGTGAAATAACTATTCTCTTACCACAGATATCCCATGTTTCTTTTAGCTCTGCAGCAAGGAGTTCCAGTATGCAGCCTCACTCCGTGCTCACCTGGCTCGGCACAAGCAGCAAAGCAGCCACCGAGCTCCTGTCATACCGAAACCCCTGGAAACACAAAGCACTGATGGAAAAGCTAACAGTAGTCTCGAGGACAAGACTTTATCGCCACTTACCAAGAGAGAATTTGTGTGTGACATCTGCGGAAAGACCTTACCAAAGTTGTACTCCCTACGTATCCACATGCTGAATCACACAGGTGTTCGGCCACATTCCTGCAAGGTCTGTGGAAAGACCTTTGCCCACAAACACAGCCTGAAGATGCACCGGGCACTGCATGATGTTACAAAGCAGTTCCAGTGTGAGTACTGCAAAAAGACGTTTGTCAGCAAGCGCAGCATGGAGGAGCACACCAGCCTTCACACTGGTCAGTGTTTTTTTTCAGACCATTTGAAGCATTTAAGGTTTTCATAAGAGACTTATTTTTATATAGTTATTAAATTGATGTGACTGATTTTATTCATTTCAATGATAAGTTACATTAAGTAAAAATACGACTTAACAGTCTGAAAGACCTTACTCACTCAGTATAACCTTTTTAGTACCAGGTAAGTACATCTGTTTGCTCTTTGTCACACAAGTTTCATTAGAAAAAACAGAGGAAATGGATTAACATGTAAGCACATGTCCTCATGAAGCAGCTCAGTGTGGCGCTAAATATGACCTCAATGGACAATAAAAAAATTTTCCTCTAAGTGTCCGACAGAGGACACACAAATGGCAGTCGTTTAACAGCTACTAAAATATACAGCTTTTAACGTTAACAACGAATTATTCCTTTTCTTTTTAATTAGTGACGTCAGTGTGTGCTTGAAAGTGCAACTATGTCAAGGCCATGTCTCATTAGATAATGTTATCACTTGTCATTAGTTTTGTATCGTCATTAAGTTTGGGAACGCCCCCAAAAATTCACTTTTGAATTTTGGTGCTTTTGCTTTAAAATGGGGTACTACTTCCATTTAGAAGTAGGCGGGCACATCATAGCACAAGTAGTTCATCAAAAATTCAACCCGATTTGTGAGACTAAACACCTTGAATTTCTTTGATAGGTGAATCAAAATATCTCTGCAACACATGTGGGGCCACTTTCCATCGAGCCTCAGCTTTGAGCAAACACCTGAAGAAGCACCAGCCCAAACCAGATGTTCGCCCCTTTGCTTGTTCTCAGTGAGTTTACTGTTGAACATGAAGAAAGAGATCAATAAAATACCGAGTAAGATGACTAAATACAATTATTCTCTGTTGCAGCTGTGATAAGAGGTTCTACGAGGCCAAGGATCTCCAGCAGCACATGAACAAGCACATGGGCTTGAAGCCATTCCAGTGTCAAGTGTGTGGCAAATGCTACAGCTGGAAAAAGGACTGGTATTCTCATGTGAAGTCCCACAGTGTAGCCGAGCCTTTCAAGTGAGTGCCAGACCTGCTGAGCTATGCTCTGTCTGCACTATGTCTGCGCTATGTCTGATGTTGTGGTTGTATCTGCAGGTGTAACGTGTGCGGTAAGGAGTTCTTCGAGAAGGCTCTCTTCAGGAGGCATGTCAAGAAAGCCACTCATGGGAAAAAGGGTAGAGTGAAACAGAACCTGGAGCGGGAGTGTGAGCAATGTGGACGGAAGTTCACTCAGCTCAGGGAGTATAGACGTCACATTAACAACCATCAGGGTGAGTAGGCACTTTAAACTCTTCTAACAGGGCCCACTCAGCTCACTTCATGAATTCATGTTGGTGTTGACGTGGGCGGTAGAGAGGCTCTCAGGTCAATACAGTTACTTTGTTACCCAACACTAGTCCAAGCTGATTTCTGCTTCAGTGTTCATTCTGTCTTTTATTACTTTGTTTTAGGTGTTAAGCCATTTGAATGTCTGACATGTGGCGTTGCGTGGGCGGATGCCCGTTCTCTCAAGCGCCACGTCCGCACACACACAGGAGAGCGACCATATGTGTGTCCCATGTGCCAGGAAGCCCATATTGACGCAAGGACATTACGCAAACACATGGCTAAGTACCATGCTGATAGTCTGCCTGGAAAAATCATGCTGGAGAAGGACACACTGCAGTTTCACAACCAGGGCACCCAGGTGGAGCACGCTGTCAGCATCCTGGCATCAGATCTGCCTCCTGAACTCCGCCCTGCCCAACACCCTCCCTCCGAAGAGATTGAAACTGTTCTGATCACAGAGGAGACGGTCGAAGCAGTAGAGGCTGTGCAGGCTGTACAGGCTGTAAACGACGGTTCTGTGGCCACGCTCTCCGATCAGGGCATCATGCAGGTGGTAAACTATGTTCTTGCCCAACAGGCCCTCACAGGAACCAAGCTGGATGATGCACCTGATGCAATTCAAACCATGGAGGTGGAAGTTGCTCATGTGGCTGAGATTGAGTGACACTGTGTTAGTGCCAGACTGACCCTATTGTTTCCCATAGGCTGTAACATGTAAAAAGATGATTATTTTTCTGAAATTGTACATAGTGTAAGTCAGTATTGTGAGCTTATTTAGCCCTAAATTGGATGTGCTAAGGAGTTTTATGTTTGTTCACACATTTGTATGTTCTGAGTAAATAACAGGATAAACAGTAACATTTTGCCTTCATTACTCTGAACTCTGCAAAACTTGGCACTCAGGTGAATATATGTAATTGAATGGAGATGCAACATGTTGTTCCCTGATTCTTTTTTTCCAAAATATGTAACTTGTAGCAGACATTTAGTACTGAAAGAATCAGGGCTGCAAGTCTCTTCTTGCCCTCTAATGTCAGCTTTAAGCATCATCCAATAAAAGAACAAGACATATGTGTTATCACTCCATCTGCAGATGGTTATAGATTGAAATTTGTTTGCATTAATAGAATACAGCAAAGTTAGGGCAATATTTTACTTTATAAATGTCATATATCTGATACAGTATGGATTCCTTTACCATTTCATTGTGATAAGAATTGTATTATTTGTATTAAGTTAGTGCTGTAAAAAAAGAAATCAGCAAATTTTATGGCTATTTGATACTCTTTTCCAATATAGACAATGACTAATTGTTTTCTAGACCTATTGACCTGGTAATTAGTCAAACTTTAAAGTCTGTAGGAGACTACCTGGCTAATTTTGAAACTAAAGTCAAGGAAAGGACCTGTGTATTACATTTGACATTTTTTAAGGTAATATCAGTGTTGCCTTTGTCAAATTTCTTTTCACAAAGCTTAAACTGTTAAAAACTCTTTAACTTTTTTGCCTGCTGACAAAAAAAAATCATCAGTGCCTTTTTTTTTTTTAAAACTTAAGTATCCAATGCTACTTGTGATCCCTAGGCTGATTGTGACAGTTTTATTTATAAAATTTATTTTGTTTAACAACCCACCTTGCAGTATATAATAAAGAGAGCCATAAGGTGCACTTTAACGTATGGAGCAGAAAACTTAAGTGCAATTTAGAGCTGATATACACTCACTGGCTACTTTATTAGGTATACCTGTCCAACTGCTTGTCAACACTTAATTTCTAATCAGCCAATCACATGGCGGCAACTCAGTGCATTTAGGCATGTAGACATGGTCAAGACAATCTCCTGCAGTTCAAACCGAGCATCAGTATGGGGAAGAAAGATGATTTGAGTGACTTTGAACGTGGCATGGTTGTTGGTGCCAGAAGGGCTGGTCTGAGTATTTCAGAAACTGCTGATCTACTGGGATTTTCACGCACAACCATCTCTAGGGTTTACAGAGAATGGTCCGAAAAAGAAAAAATATCCAGTGAGCGGCAGTTCTGTGGGCGGAAATGCCTTGTTGATGCCAGAGGTCAGAGGAGAATGGCCAGACTGGTTCGAGCTGATAGAAAGGCAACGGTGACTCAAATAACCACCCGTTACAACCAAGGTAGGCAGAAGAGCATCTCTGAACGCACAGTACGTCGAACTTTGAGGCAGATGGGCTACAGCAGCAGAAGACCACGCCGGGTGCCACTCCTTTCAGCGAAGAACAGGAAACTGAGGCTACAATTTGCACAAGCTCATCGAAATTGGACAATAGAAGATTGGAAAAACATTGCCTGGTCTGATGAGTCTCGATTTCTGCCGCGACATTCGGATGGTAGGGTCAGAATTTGGCGTCAACAACATGAAAGCATGGATCCATCCTGCCTTGTATCAACGGTTCAGGCTGGTGATGGTGGTGTAATGGTGTGGGGAATATTTTCTTGGCACTCTTTGGGCCCCTTGGTACCAATTGAGCATCGTTGCAACGCCACAGCCTACCTGAGTATTGTTGCTGACCATGTCCATCCCTTTATGATCACAATGTACCCAACTTCTGATGGCTACTTTCAGCAGGATAATGCGCCATGTCATAAAGCTGGAATCATCTCAGACTGGTTTCTTGAACATGACAATGAGTTCACTGGACTCAAATGGCCTCCACAGTCACCAGATCTCAATCCGATAGAGCATCTTTGGGATGTGTTGGAGCGGGAGAGTCGCATCATGGATGTGCAGCTCACAAATCTGCGCCAACTGTGTGATGCCATCATGTCAATATGAACCAAACTCTCTGAGGAATGCTTCCAGCACCTTGTTGAATCTATGCCACGAAGAATTGAGGCGATCCTGAAGGCAAAAGGGGGTCCAACCCGTTACTAGCATGGTGTACCTAATAAAGTGGCCGGTGAGTGGTCACTATTACTAATTCTCTTGGCCAAGTTAATTGACTGAAATAATGAGACGCAAAACACTATTAACATGCAATACAGCAAGTGTAGATATTTATTCTTGAATTATATCAAAATACCCTTGGTATATTGCATCATATTTACAAAACATTGTACAAAAATATGAAAATGCAGTTGTTTCCTGCTTTCTATCAATGGTGGCAAATTAAGGGCTACAGAACGTTGTGGAGACACACTGTAATGAACATGCTTGTTTTTGAAGGGAAAAAACAACTATACAAATCTATATACATTTATATCATAAGGCCTGTTATGAATTGAAATAAACCTCTACCAAAACAGGGTTCATGAATAAAAAAAAGTACTTGTATAAAGAATCCACAGCAAGAGCAAAAGCCTGCCCTCAAAATGCAACAAAACCATATTTGCACAGCAGGAAAACAAGTACAAACATCAGTCATAGTATTATTTTACTCTAAAACACTGGGTCAAGAGCATTAAGGCCTCTATATGGCTACATCAAATGATCGACCATCTGCCACTCAAACAACCATACTTCACAAACACACAAAAAAGGAGTTGCACTTGTCTCACAACATTGAAAAGGTTAAATATAGACGTTATAGCAGAAAAAGATCATCATTTGAAATAATACTTCAGACAGGAAATCTTTTGAAATGTGTACAATCAATGTTGACTGCTACCATAATGAAATTTCTCTTGCACAACAACGTTGATGAAAGTTTAAAGGCCCATAGCAGAAATATAAGCCCTCAAATGCAAATATATTTTAAATCAAACATGAACACTGGAACGAGTAATGGTTACTTTACAAAAGGCTGAAGCAAACTTGGAATCCTCAATATTTCTTAAGTGCTCTCAAGAAATTTGAACACAGTAAAATGTAACTTTTCTCAACGCAATTTTTTTCTATTAAGGGAGAGCCAGAATAATGAAACTAAGTGCATTTCTATCTAAGCCTGTGTTTTGTTTGTTTGTTTTTTTTTCATTTTTTTTTCCCTCCCAGCTTTGCACTATGAACAGATTTTCTCATGAAATGTCTTAGTGTAAAATTGAGAGCGGGAAGACCACCTCCTCCTGCCGGTCTTACTCTCCCTCTTCCTTGATGCGCTGCTGTTTGTTGCGGCGGGAATCCAGATCGAAGGAGAAGTCAGACCATTCATCACGTGGCGGGAAGGAGATGGTCTGGCGCAGGGTGAAGCGCACAGCATCAATGACGCGCTCGCCTCGTGTTTCAGAGGAGCCCACGCTGACAGTGGAGGCCCCACTTGTAGTGCGCACTATGTGGGGTGGGGGTGGGAATTCCAGGGCCTGTCGGTGCTCCATGATACCCTTCCAGATAATGTGCTGGAACTCAGTAGGGATCTTCAGCCTGGACAGATCCTAATGTTCATTACACAGGGGAGCATTAGTATTCACAGGAGCCATTCTTCTTCCTAACCCACCTAAAGACTACTGTAGGATAGGCAAGGGCTCACCTCCAAGTTATAGTTCTCAATTTGGTAGATGTTGGTTAGGCCCTGTGCTGTGAAGTAATCCAGGCAGCCTGCGCAGCCCAGCCGAATGAGGAAGCTGTAGGGGGGAAAGAGACACTTCAGACGCTGCCGGGCCTTTTTTTTTTTTTTTTTTTTTTTTTTTTTTCGAATTTTCTTTAACATCATTTCACAAACATTTTATCTTTTATATACCCATTCATGTCATCTCAATGTTTTTTTTATAGAATATTGCTGTCGTTGAGCGGTGGCACGTGATGATGATGATTAAGAAGACTTATGAGCGAGAAAATTTAAACAAGATGGCAATACTTTGGAGTTCAAATGGCAGCTGAAGTTAATACATATATCACTCGAGTTTTTTTTAATTCGACTCACCATTTCAATGTTTTTAACAATTTTAAATATTGCTTTTCCTAGTATAGTGGCAACACTATGCTATTTTTTTATGACACCATAAAGGTATAACCTTTGTGGTTTCATTTTTTTTTTTTTCATTAAAAAAAAAGTCAAAAAAGTAGAAAAGAAAAGAAAAAAATTATTTTGAAAAAAGATTTTAAAGGAAATTCTGCTGTTAAGCTAATTTGGAAATATAGTTATCTTAGCTGCAAAGGCAATGGTTGCATCTCTAAAAGTTAACTAATGAATAATTACTTTCTTTCCTTCATCATCTTTATTTATGGTATCCACCAATTATTATTCTTTTATTATTTGTTATTATTTTATTTTATATATATATATATATGTATAATTTTTATTATTATATATCATAATGTTCTATATTATATTTTTATTATATATATTATTATATTATATATCATTATTGTATTATAATATATCAGTATATTTATATTTATATTATATTTTATTATTTTTAAAAATATTCTTTTCAATACATCCATTTTTCATTGGAACAATGTGGTCTACTTTAGATTTGTCTTGCCATGTATATTTTTTTGTTTTTTTATATGATAAAATGATATTTGTCCAGATAAGACTTGTCACGTAGAAGCCAAGAGACTTTCATTTGTTGTAGCACACACACACACACACACACACACACACACACACACGCACACAGATGACATTTGGGGAAATCTGCCTTTTTGCAACAAGGAGATGGACCCACGTGAAGTAATGAGCTAGACGTCATATTACTCTCTAGTTAAAAAAATGAATTGGCCACCATGACATAGAGCGTCTCACCTCCATTATCATTGGTCTTGCATACATTCTAAAAAAAATCCATCTATGAAATGATGAGACACTGTTATCTAAATGGTTAATACAAAGCCAGAGACTGACAAACCACCGGGCACCATGCACTGATGACTGCCGTGACATTTTTCTCTAGTACATACGACCCAATACTGCTATTTAACTGCAATGCATATAACTGGTCACTGTTGTAAGAATGCACTTTACATCCACAAGTTGCACCTTACCTACTTGCACTTTTGCTGTGTTTTATATCAGTAACACACTGTAAAGACCCATGCAAATGAATTTTGTTCTGTACACACCTGCTGTGCACAGAATGACAATCAAGTATGTCTAAGTCTAGGTTTGCACACAGTGTCTGGAGGAGGGACTGTCTGTGAAAATGGTTTCGTTTATGAAAAGAGTTTGGATCAGATCCGTCAACTCAGGAACCTCAGGAAAACCAGCATGCTAAAAATTGAATGTCATCTTTAACAAACGCATTCTTTTTTGCATCGCTAATATATTTGAATTTACCCTCTCTTGACTGAGATGCTGTTGTGTGTAAACACTGCACACAACACACGGGGCGGGAAGTAACATTTGTATTCGTCTCTACAAATGATAACCTCTTGTCATTTCACATTGCTACTACATAACACACTCACAAAATAATTTGGTGGAATAGGAAGATTTTCCATTCAAAAAATGTAAAAAATGCCAGTGCGTACTGCATCTTATCCTTGATAGTGCACTCTTAAAGTAAACTGTTAAAGTTATCATTTTCATGATGTATTCCTGTGACAGGGAGAGGTACCTGGAGATGCTGCTGTCCATTGGATATGGAGGAGGGGGGGTACAGTGGGAGGAAGGCACCAGGGGCAGCTGGGGCTGCAGTGCGTGAGTGGGGCTCAGTGAACTCATGTCAGCGTTCATTGGGATGTGAGCGCCCATCATAGGAGTCACTGCAGAGACAAAAGGAGCTACTATGAGCTTTCTATTCTCTCGCTGCTCTGATTTAGAGACGACATAACGTCAGCTGAAATCTAAGGGGGGCATGCCGAGGTTACTCTCAACATGACAGATAAAGCATCATGACAGGTCCCGCAGGCTCATGCAGGGGGAGAGTCTCACAGGGATCACATTCTTTACAAGGAGGAAATTTTCTGTCAGGTTCTTTCCTGCCTGCCTGGACATGTGTTTAACTTGCTCGGGGGTTTGGATGGGTGGGCTTGTGGAAGGGTTTGGGACATGGTCTGAGAGGGACAGGAAGAGATACAAAGGAGCACACTTACTGTCAGTCAGGCCTCCAGACATGCTGGACGGGGTGAGTGTGTTACGCTGCTGGGGGTTGATGAGTTGGCTGACAGACGGCAGCTTGTTGACTTTTCCGTGAGTCGGGGAGCTGGAGCCGAAGGACGGCTGAGACGGCATGCTCGTCCTGCGGCAGAAGAGAGGAGGTTGCCGGAATGTTACCGCCGTTATTCAGCCGGACTCTACTTAGGCGCAAGGCCCGGTCGGTGAACAATGTTGAAAACACAGTTTTGTGCTGGATAAAATGAACGACCAAGTAAAACGAAATATATTCAATACGAAAAGGAAAAAGATTTAGTCGTGAGTTGGTTTCTGGTTTCAATTTACACTGACGTATCGAAGTAGTTCATTTCCTTACATTCGGGCGATTTTATTTTTCCCCCCCGGGTTAAACCGATCGACTCTTCGTCATGATGTTATTTTGAACCTTCAAACCAAAAAGATTTCCAGTATGGATACAATATTTATATTTCAAAATGAACTTATCAAAATTCCAAAGTTTTCAGAGATTTTTCGATTCAAGACCACATTATTGCAATTGGAATTAATGTATCTCAAGGTCATCATACTGTCAAAAACTCAGACAGGCCCGTGACTTGGGGAGTCAAAGAAAAAGGTTCAAGCAAAATAACCATTTATTACATTCAGCAAGAAAAACTATGTAGCAGCCACAAATAGATCCATTTTGTTCCGAATCTGTTTCGAACAGAACTGTCAAATCTTCAAATCAAATCTACATTTACCTCCGTAAAAACCTTTTATTGAGTAACTCAATAAAATCAAAATCAAGCACTCAAACTGTCCCGCAGTGATTAGAAAAACAAAACAAAAACATGACCAGCATCTGCAAAAAAAGTTCTCAAAGAATAAAGTTTCTTCACACCAAAAAACCCCACCAGGTAGTTAATATATTCTGAGTCCAGCTCTCATGAAGATTTAGAGGCAAATACATCCTTCTGAATACGCCCTTTGAGCCATATAACATAAGGAGGTTCAAGTCCTGTCACAAAGCACCTCGGTGATAAACAGACAACCCGAGACGGCGTCTCAAGAGGTAACCAATCGTAAAAGTCTGACATTGTAATTCATGCAAAACCACCTATAAAGTTCATATCATCCGCTATTTCTGTCCGTCATCACGGGAAGTGATACATATCAGTATCACATCCACAGGGCAGAGTCCGGTGACCCGGGAAATGCAGAAAGAAGGGAGGTCAGGGGACTCAAAGTTGGGAAAAGACGACAGAGTGGAAGTCCATCAGACTGGAGGGGAAGAGGTGGAATGTGGGTCAGAGTTTCAGGAGAAGCTGCATCGTCGCCTCTGCTCTCCTGCAGGCTCCAGGATTTGGCTACCCAAACAGGTTTTTATGAGACTGCAAGAAGGAACCAGAAACAAAAGAGAGCAGAAATAAGGGCTCATTTAAAAGAGGAGAGGAAAGAGAAAGACCTAAGAGAAGCACAGAGTTGCAGAAAATTCTCATGGGGTGGGGGTTTGAGGGGCTGCATGGCAGTTTTTTAGTTCACCAGAAGATGGCAATGTGCAAACACATATTACAAACACACCAGGATGTGAAGTGCTATTATTCAGTGTTGTAACTGAAGGAAGCGAGGAAGAATTTAATGTTAACTGAGCCAATTATAAGAAACGCTTATGTACGAGTACAGAGGGAAGCGATTCTATTTAGTCTGTGACAATTTCAGAACACGTTCGAATTGAAAAAAATTCCCTTCTTATGGAATTCAGTACTATTTCATAGAAGAATTCACAACAGTGATTGGAAATTATCTTGAACTTTTAAAATATTTGAACGATTGATCATTGCATTACAGGTATGTCGATATTTGACAGCAAGCGTTCGGTAGCCCGCAACAAAACCAAACAAATCACAACATGATCTTGATGCGATGCCAGTACTTTAATGAGAAACTATAATGTAAGCAGTAATCATCACCAGGCTAATGTCAAACTATCATCTACACATTAGTTTGTACTGCTTGTAAAAAGACAGGTGAGGAGCACAGCTTTTGTTAAAAGATTACAATCCTGGCAGATCACCTGGAGGTGTTACCATGAATGCTTAGAGACTTTTCCTAAACAAAGCATATCCAAGTACAGTCATAAAATCCCACAAGGGAAGAGAAGAGAAAGGAAAATAGCTCTACCCAAGGCAAGAAACATCCTCCAAGATGCTGCATGCATTTTCGGTGGCTTAGTATTCCAAACGGAGCACAAAAATTAAAATCTATTTGATGCCTGTCCTTGATCAATGCACATTTCTCTACACAAAGTCAGTCAGCCTTTTCAAAACAGAAGCGTTTATTTACAAGCAATTAAGTAAGACGGAAGAGTGAATTAGTTAGCTGGTAAAACAGCAATCTGTGTGTTATATTATTGGGCTAATAATCAGAAGACTTTTTAGGGAAAGTGATATTACTCATGCTGGGTATAAAAATAACATCTAAGCTACACAATGAAATAACTGAATGGATGTCAAACTTCCATAGTAGTTGAATATACAATAGACACTTAGCAAAGACCTCTGACAGCTGATTGCAGTAACCAGATTTTTTAAAACTGTGCTTTCTCATTTTCATTAATTTTTAACATTCTTAAAGAACATTTATTGCAAGTTTTCAAATATCTTGATGCTGGTATTGGGTTGATAATTTGTTATCTATAAATGTGAAACATGCCAATCTAAAAACAGTATTTAATGATTCAACAAAATAGGTATATAATTGAGGGAAATTAGAAAAAAAGAAATATATGTTACTCATCACTATGGAGATGGTGACCATTGCATGTGATTTAGGTGTATCTTTTATGTGAAGAAATATATTTATTTTTCATACAGGACTGTCTCAGAAAATTTGAATGTTGTGATAAAGTTGTTTATCTTCTGTAATGCAATTACAAAAACAAAAATGTCATACATTCTGGATTCATTACAAATCAACTGAAATATTGCAAGCCTTTTATTATTTTAATATTGCCGATTATGGCTTACATCTTAAGAAAACTCAAAAATCCTATCTCAAAATATTAGAACATCATGAAAAAGTTTTTTTTTTTTTTTTTTAATTGCATCACAGAAGTTAAAGAACTTTATCACAATATCTAATTTTCTAAGACCGTCCTGTACATTTTACGGTACTTACTGTTTCTGAAGGAGATTCTGCTGCTGTTGTCTGTATGATTCAATTGTGTGTTGTGGCAGAAACTGCATGAGTTCCAGAGACTCCTTGATTTTTACCAAGATCTCATAAATTTCACGGCCTTTAATCTGTGAGAAATTAGGAAAAAAAAAGGAAATAATCAGCCAATAAGCCTGAGCACCTGAGACATATGGAACACAGAAGTTTTTTTTCTTTTTACAGCAAATTTGACACTGACAGGCAAACAAAAGACCTCCTCATCTGTAGATCTCCTCTTCTTGATGGCGGACATCTGTATTCCATGGGAAACCTGGCGGAAGGCTGCAAAAAAAAAAAAAAAAACCTGAATGTGAGTTTGTTTGATCAAATGAAAGACAATGAGCTTAAGCCAGAGCAAGAATGAAAAAAAAAAAAAAAAAAAAAAAAAAACAAAAGGAAAGCAGAGATGATGGCAGCAGCACCAAGAGCAAAGAGGAACTTAACGCCAGGGAATTTCAAAGCCCGCCACCACCCCCAGCTCTACTTACGGCGTTTCGTACCCTCACTGCTCTTTGTGGCATCTGTTATGTGCTGCTTGCGGATGCTGTCCTCATCTGCCTTCCGGTCTCTGCCTGGGCAGGCACAGATCCTGGCCTCGAAGCAACGGCGGCCTAATACCTGACCGCTGTGGAGAAAACGTAGAGGGGGCGATGACAAAAGGTCAGATGAAATGAAGCTCTTTACTGTCGGGGAAAAAAAAAAAAGGAGGACGTGTCTTACTCTCTGGTCTCCAGGGTGACGATGATGAGAATCGGACGTCTGTTCATTCCACCAACGCAGCTTGAGTTGCACATGAAGTTGTACAAAATTGTAGTGAATTCTGTCCCAACCTGAGAGGAGAGCGTTGCAATTAGCGAACGACATCTCTGGCTGAAATAACTTTTCTTGAGGCTCAGACATAAAATGAAAGTCAAAGTAAATATTGTCAATAATGCCATATTGAGGGTTGAAATAGGATTTCTCGAAGACACATGGAATGTTAAATGTTGTAGTTTCTATTTCTTTTTAAATGTGGGAAGCTGTGACTTTTTTATAAAAAAGTCATATTTATTATTATACTATACTGCTCAAAAAAATAAAGGGAACACTTGAACAACACAATGTAACTCCAAGTCAATCACACTTCTGTGAAATCATAGTGTCCACTCAGGAAGCAACACAGATTCATTTTGACTTGTTTTAAGGACATTACATCAAAGTTGGATCAGCCTGGAGTTTGTTTTTACACTTTAATTTTGAGTGTGATTCCTAATTCAGACCTCCATGGGTTGATACAATTGATTTCCATTGATCATTTTTGTGTGATTTTGTTGTCAGCACATTTAACTGTGTAAAGACCAAAGTATTCCATAAGAATATTTCATTCATTTAGATCTAGGATGTGTTTTTTAAGTGTTCCCTTTATTTTTTTGAGCAGTGTATTATCCCTATGTCCTCTATTGTTCCCTATGTCCTCTATTGTAAGTCGCTTTGGATAAAAGCGTTGGCCAAATGCAATGTAATGTAATTACACTTTTTTTTTTTTTTTTTTTCCAAATCGGCCCGCGCTAATATTAAAGTGATTGCACAAAAAATGTTCACAATTTCTTTCACTGGTCAGTTAGAATTAAAGGCAACAGCTGCGCGTCAGACGTGAGGGTCTGGAGTTTAGAGGCCGGGCCCCTTTCACAGCCCTCAGTCGGAGGTG
This sequence comes from Fistularia commersonii, assembly GCF_037954325.1. Taxonomy (NCBI): domain Eukaryota; kingdom Metazoa; phylum Chordata; class Actinopteri; order Syngnathiformes; family Fistulariidae; genus Fistularia; species Fistularia commersonii. Next base: position 3,261,601 of record NC_141299.1, on the reverse strand, counting down.
GTGAGGTGCAGCTGACGAAGCATTAAGTTGGTCTCGCTCCAGACTGATGGATTACTCACCTGGGGAGGTTCATAAGGCACCAACACACTTTGTCTCCCAGTGATGGTATCCTCCACGTACTGGGCATGGCTATTTCCTTCCACGCGGATCAGATGACTGGGAGGAGCAATTTGACCTGGAACCAACACGTCATATCAGTAAACGGTGACTTAACAATCGCTGGGATGTTACTATTTTCCAAAGGCATTTTAATAACCTAACTAGAGAAACACCTGTACCTTGACTTATATTATGCATGCTCCCTTTCTAGCTTTGAAGTGATTTACAGGGTTAACACTTTTAAATTCCCGCGCTGTGTTTTTGACAATATTTTCTTCCTTACTTCTGGATGATTTTAGGCATATTTCAGGTATTCTTTTTTTTTCAATTTCAACAAGGTAGAAAGACTGACCGTCATTGAACTCGCGGCTCAGCTCATGATTTGGGCAACGTTTCACAACTTCAGTCACGTGTTCAGCTTTCTTGTAGACCGGCATGGCCCTGATGACAGCACCCTGCGGAGGGGTGGTCAGCACTTTGATCTGAATCGGACATGTCTTCGCAATTTGGCAATACAACTTCTTTAGTTCTGTCGAGTACTGCGGAGAAAAGTCAGAGAAAAAAACAAACAAAACATGATTAAAATAAAACACCCTATAAGGGCACTTTTCATGTCCTGACAGGAATGTAACAGCAAACAACTTATGCAAATAAATGTGGTTCAAGGCTTTTTCAGTGTCTTTATGTAACATCTGTTGGCTGGACTGTGCACTTCTGTTTTCCCCCCAGAAGCAGAGAGGTCAAATACAACACTGTGATTCTGGCCTACTTACATAAACACACACACACACACGTGCTCATGCAAATATGCATGAACGTACACGTGCGCATACACACACATGCACACATGCCCGCGTACTCACACACAAAATGAATATCGGGCATGATTTCATATGTCTCTTGGAGAGCATCTAGGATTTTCGAGAAATACGAAATGGAGTTCTCAGCCGCAATTACACTCGGCCTCGCTTTCATCTTCAAGGGCTGAAAACTGCTGAAGCATCTGGCTACTCATCACACAAGAAAAGGGCATTTTAAGTGGCAGACAAGCCAGCACTACGTAATGCGCACTTTGCCACGTGATTTGGGACGAAGCATTAGTTTTGCATACAGGAGTCGCACAACTGGTGGATTTAAGGTTGGTGCCAATGCATGATGTTGTTCTCACAGTTTGGCACAGTTAAAACTGCTAACCAGTAACTCTACAGAATGACTCAATTGTTACAAACAGGCATAACCCAACTATGTAAACAAACCTGTTAAATCCCTGCAGTAGAAGCAGAATCTGAAATCCTCTATGTGCAGAAAAGACATTCAGTAATGGATGGAAAAAGATTGTTTCTGAACTGAAAAAAAAGGAACGCTGTGATAAACACTTGGGGTTTCTTGTGAGAACAATGTGATTTCCAATTCTATTACATTTAGTTCCACAAAAACATGTTTTCTCGAATATCTGTCTATGCAAAATTTAAATAAGTTTGGCACTGATATTTTCACCTTTATTTTCCATTTGGACAACCCAGAACATTACAGAATTGGTATATTAAATGTTCACATCGTTCTTTTTATTTAATCCCACAAAAACCTGTTCATGGTGACGGGATCCATTAATAAAGTTAGATTTACAATAATCGAAATCTCAAATGACACTTCTTTCGTCTGATCTTCTTGCATTGCAAACATGCATGGAGATGATAAAATATATGCAGTACTGAATATCAATTCTGCCATTTACATAAGATAAAATCAAAAACAGTAATGCGTGTTAAACATTGTCAGTGCAATTGTCTGGTAATGTGCACAATGTATATTCTGGGCCATACACATCAGCAGAATAACCAAACTATTCCTCTGTTGAAGTTAAACCAATTTTCAAACTGTCTTCTTTGTTAAAAAAATAAAAAAATAAAGACAAAAAGGATAAATATTTGTAATTGCCCTGCGCCTCACTATCAATCCGCTAAATGAGGCAGAAAAGCCCAGTAGAAGGCTGGAGGAAAGAGGACAAGAAAGAGACGGCAGACTATTTGGCAAAAACAAAAAGACAGGATTACCGGTGAATGTACATTGTTGTTTTGTAATAATTGTACGCAGCTTATTCTGTGTAGTTTAAAGCAAAAACAGCTTATTTTGGAGCAGCGAGATTGTATTGGAAATGGATGCGGAAAACTGAGATTTGCTCATATCATAGTCTATTATCACACTAGACACAGGCACACACGCACCTAAAAACACACACACACACACACACACACAGCACCATCCCAGCCCTGAAGCTACAAACTTTTAAACACATAACTAGGTGCTGCTGGGGCTGTGTTTGCTCAGCAGGGAGTGCAGGAGCCCCCACTGACTGCTGAAAGGAGTGGTTGGCTAAAGCTAACACTGTTGAGGGTGGAGGACAAGCAGTTGAATGATGGGATTCAGTGGCTCACATAGGGTGCGGTGTTCGGGTGTTAACATGTAATTATGAGCCTTTCATTGGTTACTGAGTGTGTTACACAGCCAGAGATAGGCAAAGCACACAAAGCAGTGCAGCTCTGTCACAATCGATGGAGTAAAAAGGTTACAGCTGTGATGCACTGTTCAGTCTACGCATACGGGAGTAAGAAAGAGAAGGCCTGTGGATGACTGGCCGATTTACGATACACTACGTAAACCGCGTCGGTCATTTTATGACATCAACTTACATCCTCGTATCTTCTTTTCCTATCAGCTTTCTGCTGCCTTCATGATATATGTGCATATAAAAAAAAAAAGGGAAAAAATTTCACTTCCATTAGAATGTTGCATAAATGTGTTCGTCTTATTATCTGACCGAATGCAACACACTTTTTGGACTGTTGGTAGTTTGCTGCGCGTTTGCCATTACTTTCTAACATATGCAGCTTAAACAAGTAAATACACACTTCCCGTGAAGCGCAGGTTGAGACAGGCCCGCCGCTGTAGTGTTCTTTTCTCCCTGACAGGCGCTGCGGGCGCATGCAGAAGTCAAGTCCTGACAAACATCAGGCCTTATACAAGCACAGTTTGGCGCCTCTGGTCTTGTCTTCTTCATACCTAACATGTCATATCATGCCTAAAGCATTTCCCCAACCCGTTTAATTCATCAATGATGCAAAGAAGTTTTTTTTCCCTCCCATTTCTCGGAAAACACCTGTGACTTTGAAGAAGATGAAATACGGAGTAGTTTTTCTTTAACTTTCTCTAAAAGATAAAAGATCGTTTCTTGACCACCGGTTTCGAGGTTGTTTTTGCAGCCAACTCGTTTTCGAGCTGTTCTGAGACCCGTCTTTGGCATTTCTTCCTGTGACTTAAACGGCAACCAAATTCGAATCATTTTGAAAACAGAAAATAAAATCGACGGGGTCATATATTGGTGGACGTCGACTTTTTTGGAAGCGACAATGAAAATTATTGATTTTGAAGTTAGATGGAATTCAATAAGCGAGTCATTGCCTTCCAGAAAAAAGCGTATTGCTCCTTCTATTGACTCCAAATCAAAATGCAAAATTATGTTTAATCCTGTTTTTCAAGGAAGTGGTGCAGCTTGTTTTTGTTATTCTGAAGTTGGGACAGTCATGAACACAGTCATGATTTTTTAATATCTGATCCTAGAAACGCATGTCTTCTGTTGATGATAGACCAATACCTTGAAGTTGTATTTCTGCATCGAAGCGCTGCTTGATCTTGATTATTACTGCAGATGTCTATATAATGTATAAGGGGAAGAATCCGTGTAATGTTGTTGCTTTCGGGTCAAAAAAACAAGAACCTCAAAGAGGAAAAGCTTTTCTGCAATGATCATGGTGAAATCCCATAGTCCATATCATAAAAATCTTTTCAACTTGTGCCTTAAAAAAAAAAAATCCCCTCTACATTTCCATCTGTAAGTTTCAAGGCTTGTCTCCCTGTGATGGGCGAGTTGTGACAAGCTTCTTGACACAAACAAGTCTCAGCCCCATCATGAGGCGTGGGACAGCCCGCAGATGTTCCAGGGGCAAGCTGTGTCTTGCTGCATTTCGCTGGAACGCTCTTCTCTTTGAGCATTCAAGTGCTCACCTCCTCCTCCGGCGCAATGTGAGATGAAACCATCAAGCTTAACTCTCTCAAAAAGACAGAGCCCACTCCAAGAGCACAGGGTTCAGGAGAGAGGCACACAGTATTTACACAGGTATTATCTACAGGCCCTCAATCCATTACTGTAATCCCTCTAGCTGTGCAGTGTCCCAGTGATAGCCCAAACCATGACATTCCTCTTCTTTGAAGACTTTATGTGGTGGTACTGCATACACCTACAAACACAACTAATCTTTAGCCTGACAATTAAGGCTGTCTTACTTGTAACACTCCATTAGTTAGGTAAACCAAAAAAAAAACCTATCCAGCCCAAGTATTGATTTGACCTGGCCGAGGGCTTTTTTTCTGTCTCCGAGCTGCATGATAAAGGAGCAAAAAGAGGGCAGCGCTGGGATGACAGGAGTGGCAAAAAGAAAACAGTGTGGGAGTGTTTCTGGGAAATTGTTGCCTTGTTGCACCTCTATGTGTGTCACAGTCACGCTAGACAGGAAGGGGTTGAGGTGTGTGATAGAGATTAGGTGTGTCTCACTGGGAACAGTAATCACAAAATACGGTATACAGTCTATTAAGCCCTGTGAAAGGTCCCGCAGGCCTTCGTAAGTGGGCATTAGCAGATCAATGCACAGACAAAAGCTGTGTTACTAACACCTTCCGTGGCATTTCGCCAACCGTTGAGCTAATGGGTGTAGATTTTGTAGATTTCCGAAGTCGTCTTGGAATCAAGTGAGAGAGTCTGTTCCAAGATGGAGAAACAACAGTGTTTTCACCTATTGAATTATCATCAGTACAGTAAAGTGATTCTCTGAGGAAAAGTAATTAAACAAAAATTCTGACAACAGTCATCACTCGTGCTTGGTTGACCTATATTGCAAATGCTTTTCTATTTACATGTGTTTCACCATATAGTGATATTCTATCCATCCGAACGAGCAAACAAACGGAACAAATGATGTGAGTACAGTAACTTGGTAACTTGGATAACAAAAAAATAGAAGATGTAATGTAAGAAGTAAGATGAAAGGAAAATTATACTGACAAGTTGGATTAATTGGTGAAAAATATGTACTCTTGTACCTATTGCACCTAAGCACAAGAGTACCTTGTTGTACTAGGTACGCAACTAAATTATGAGAAAAAAATCACTGAATCAAGTGAAAAAAGGTGTGGAAACTGATCTTTTTTTGGTCACTAAACTCATTATAACAACAATAATAATAATGACAATAATAGTGCATTTTATTTGAACGTGCCTTTCTTGACACTCAACGACACTGTACAAACTCATGACACCGGCTATCAATCATAAAAAGTGGAATTCTCTTGATTCTTTTTAGTGTTAGTAAAGTTTGACAATACATTTAGTTAAAACTAATGTTTATCTACATTGTAATCACTTGCCCTGACATGCTATGACATCACAGTGAACCATTACATTGCAATGTCTAAGTTTAAAAGAACAAGGTCTAGTTTGTCCAAGTACGGACAAACATCACAGGTGGGACCGTGATGCAACAGCTGTCCCTTCGCCCTGTCATGTATAATGACAGAGCAAGAGGAACTGGATGTGTAGGTTTAATGAGCATCGTATGGTGACATCTAGCTGCGCAGGGCATGACCACAGCTGGACCATCTGCTGCTCACTTCACTTCACGTCAAAAATGTGCCTATAAACTCTGATTTTGACAGTAGGTTACTGAGTTGTTTTGCAGTGTCGATGCAGAATGGACACTTCAAGTAGAGCTGCTTAAATTGTATTACTGTATATGGAATAGAATACGCCTATTTGTCCGACAGTGGAGAAATGTCAGTTGTGACAGACTGGGTGGTTGAACCTTTATAATTTGGTGAATTTCAGGTCGCGCATCTTAAGAGACATTCTTGCAGAAGACAGTTGAGCATTGCAGGGCTTTGACATAACGTGAACCTAAAGCCTAGAGCATTGATTGTCAGATAAGATGTTCCTGGTTACAAGTGTCTCCTTAATCCCACAGTGACAATTTACTGGGTTATAAACTCACCAATATGCCATAGTTTAAATAAAATTCAGTGTCATGAACATACCATACAGCGGGAATCGAATTTATTCAATTTATTACTCCTCATTCAACATCTCATTCTCATTCATTATTCAAGTATTATCCAAACATGGGAAAAAAGTTTTATCTGATAATAATCATCAACGACAAAAGGATTGCTCATTGGGTCTGCGGGAAATAATGCTATTCGAGGTATGATTATGTGTTAGTGTGACTCAGTATGTACTGTCATGTGTTCCATTATTTTGAAATAACTAAAATTTCCCCATTGCTATCAACAACAACAACAATTTTATTGATTATCGATCTTGCCTTGAACCAAATTACTGGATGTGAATCACCAAATTGTGAATCACCACGTAAGTAATGAATACAATATCATTTAATTTGCTCATTCATGATGTCGGGTTCAACTGAATAATGAAGTTTCCATTCTTTTTTTGCCAAAAATGTATTGAAATAGTGCATTATTTTGTAATGCACATTTTTTTTTTATTTTTTTTATTAAAGTAAGGTTAGTTAAAGAAGTGGTGCTCATGCAGACTACACATACTTGAAAAAAAAAAAACTTGAAAAACGATGACTTACTGTCCAGGTGGCAGACTTTGCTGTACTTGACTGCTGGAAGGACACGTCGAAGGTGTGTGGCCCTGCATAGTCTGTGTTGGAGGGGATGGCCGGTGAGGGAGAAAGAGCATCAAATGTCGAGCTGGGCTGTGCGTAGGGTGATGGAGCGGTCACATTGTTCTGTGCATGGTCGTTGTTGTAGGGGCTGGTCGAAGTTGAACCCCCATTCTGAATGTTCTGATCCATGCTGTTCAGGAGCCCCAGGTTTGTGTACTGTGACTGGAGACATAAAGGGAAAGGCGGGGGAAAAAAAAAAAAGCATAGCCTTCTGTTATTACAAAAGAATTTCAATGTACATTTTTTTACCGTGTATTGCAAGTCAGTAAAAATTGAAGACCGTGTAAAACTGCAACGTAACACTTGGTTAATGCTTGGAAAAAAAAAAAAAAACAACAAAAAAAAGAAACACATGAAATTATTTGGCCGCGAATCAAATTTAGCAATAATTGAGAATTCAAAAAAATCCGGATACGGATGATGGTGACAATAACATTATAAGAACAATTATTGGCAGAATCCTCTAGAAATAATCTGCCAATAATATGATTACCATGGTATATTTGTATTTCGTCGCATGGCAAGCCCACAACACTTGAAAATTGGCCTAATAAAGCAGTCACATGAACACTAGGTTGTATCCACTCGCGTCTGACTAGTCTGCTTGTTTTAATCTGCTGATATGTCTTTTCCTTGTTCTCTTTTCCAAAGGCAGAAGTAATTCAGACACATTTGATAGAAATGAATCATCTGTTCAACACCTGGGGAAACAGCGAGCCCCTTTTTGTTTGACTTGCTTGTCATTCACTCCATTCTGCTCTGATTTTGAATGCTACATTCCTGTAAGAGGAACCAGGCTCTCGCTCCTGAGACAGCTATTTGTCTTACTGTGTTCTCTTATTTATTTCAAGCATGCCGGACCAAAGATGACCATTAAATGCAAGGTAAATAATTTATGTATCCACAGTTAGTGACTTACAAAGTAGGTCATTTAAGTCAACCTCAACATTTTTGTGTAACAGTGCCATAGGGTAGCTGGCCTTCCAGATGAGGGTCAGTGTGTGTGTGTGTGCGGCACAAGGCGGCTTAAAGCCCTGGAAACAATGACACTGGGGCTTATAAGAGCTTGTCTGGAGAACAACTATGCAGGTGTAAGGAGACAAGTGCTTTGTGAAAGGAACACACACACACACACACACGGAGAGGAAACTCCTATATGGAGCCTCAAGCCTTGAGCGAGAAGTGAAGAGAAGCTTCCTGGAAAACCTACAACTGGGTATTTACACGTTTAATGGAGGTTTAAACTTAGTGGGCAAGAGTGGTCCCTCGCATCAGATCTAATAGGTGTGAAGAAGATTATGGTCCAACTAGGTGATATTGTCTTGATAGAAAATCGCAGTTGCCCGAATTCTTTGCAATTAACTTATTATCAGTGCTTAATTTGACAATTATTCCCCAAGTATATGGAGTCGGTAATGTCACACCTATTTTGGAACGGTGATGTATTTAACGCAGGAATTGATGCCCGGAGCCATTCCCAAATGACAAAGCTCACCCCCACCCCGCATTAGCTGATGTTGGCAGCTGCAAAGGTGGATGTGACAGGCAGCAATTAACAATGTCAAATATTACTCTAAAGAAAAGGGTGATGCTGGCCAAAGACCAAAAACAGATAAAAGAGGGGACGGAAAATTGAATACCTGACATTGAATACTTAACATTTAATACCGGGCCTTGGATCATTTCTCGAATGGTCTCCATGAATATAAAGTCCAAAGAAGAGGATAAAGCCTGATTGATCACATACTGAAGTCTTACAATGCATTATCACACGAAACTTGGTATTTGTTGATGTTTAATTGACCGGAAGTAGGATATCACCTTTGATAAATTGGAAGTTCAGACCTACTTTCCCTTACCTTTCATGAGATCTTATTCAAATAGAATACATTGAACATAAACCATGTACAACATATTGTAAAGCAGCTGCTTTGGCTGTCTAGAAATCCCCTGTTTCTATAGCAAAAGCTGCTTTCAGGGATTCAGTGTATAATCCTGCTGAGAAGAGTAAATCAGCAGCCTTGCCATCTTACAAGCTTTTAATAGATTTTGAGAGGTTGTAGAGCAAGGTGCCTTTTGAAAATTGTCTTACATGAAATAGCAAAGTAATTTTAGACCATTAGACAAACTGGACTGCTGACTATCAGGACCATTTGCTGATTGATGAAGCCAGCAAATGTCACATTGAAACTAATTTAAACGTTTTAGCCCGCTTGTCAATATTTCAACCCATTTACAGCCTATTTATGTCGGGCCGTGACACCCTGGATGATTGTACTTATAGACCAAACACTCCGACAGACTTATTTTGTCATTCATCTCGACGTATCGATTCCTAATTCCGCCGCAAATTGGGTTACACAAAAAGTAAGTAACGATAAACCTTGATCTTTGAACCACTAATAGATGACAGGAACCACAGCAGACCTCGCCTAAGGGAGGAATAGCTGCCATTCCAGGCACTCCGCTAACTCACTCCTTGTACCTTGGGCAAGCATATAAAAGTATCTGGAGAACCATGATGAGTGACCACAGGGGAGGGAGTCATTAAAGGCTCAACAAGGGAGGGGTTTAGGTGGGACTGGGTGGGGGTCTATCTACACCTCATACTTGATGGTGGGCAGAGGAGGTGATTGTATCTACATCAACACACCATTAAAGCAATTACGATTGCGGGCTAAACAGCAGCGCCTGAACAGCCGCAATCTAATTGCTGCATCGGCTCCCAGGAGACTGGGGGAAAGGGTAACCTGATATCCGGCACGCTGGAGGGACTGAGCTGGACACCACTTAAAGACCCCCTGCTTAACAACTTAAGACAGTGACCTGACACACCTGCGATCTGCAACCTGCAATCTGAGAATCTTGAACTGCTCAGCCATTTTGAACTGTTTGGGTGAAGGATCGCTAAAAGCGCAACACACAGCATGAAACAATAGCTTGGTAATCCTACAAATGACCCAAAAAAAAAAAAAAAAAAAAAAAAAAAGGTTATTTTCTAAATTAAATTTCTGAATTTCTGATGAATTCGATCTGATGAATTTCAATGATGAAAAAAGGAGTTGTATTTCAAAAAAAAAAACAGGATGATGCCACCTCCCGTGACATGACAAAGAAGACAGGAACAACAAAAAGGGCTTAGCTTGTGTTTGCATTCAAGACCAAAAACAAAGCTACTGATCACGGGGGTCCCAGTTTAAAACTGGAAAAGATACAAAGGACAGTGAATTATTTTCTCTCACATTAATAACTTTTAGCCCGATATTTAGGTTTTTGCTCAAATTTGGCACACCAAACTGAAGCACATGACTATAAGCAAATACTTCTTGAAATAAGGATATTCAAATATGTCATGTTCTTGTTGTCTCTCTCGTACAATATTCAATTTATCCTTAGATTTCTCCAAGCTCCCTAAAGATATGTCACAAAATCAAGACAACTTTAAAAGCTTTTCGATGCCGCTCAATCAAATGCAAAGCAACGATGAAAAGACGCCGTAAACGACATCAAGTAAGTGAATCCGTTCCACCGATTTGTCTCGCAGAACATTTTCGGAGATCCCTCGGGTGTTTACATTCCCCTGCTCGGACCGCCACATGTACACAGATGTGGTCACACACAAAAACGTTTCTACCGGTCAGGACTGTCCTCTTTTGTGGGCCTATATTTACAGCGCCAATGTACTTAGTTATCTGTTCACACTTATTTGTCTTTTCCATTAAGTCAAACATATGGTTTCGTATAATCATTAGCCAGGAATTGAAGATTTGGGATAATTTATTTTCCGAGGCTACCATGGAAAAAGACTTCATTCCACCGCGGTATTACATTTTTTCTTGGGCTCTCAAGGAAACTAAGTCGAGAAACGGACGCGACCGTTGGATGCCCAACTCCAATTCCTCCACAGGGCTTACCTCGCTGTAGGATGTTGCGGTCCCCGTCTCTAGGTACAACATGTTGGCGCTGAGATTGAGCAGAGCTGCTGCTGTTTGCTCCACTGGCTCCAGGATTCCACAAATCTTGTTTCCTCACTCGAAAGGAGTGATGTGGACAATGGATGCAAAGTGGACAAGCAGAAGCTTCTATAGGAATCTATGAGAAGATCATATATACCAGCAAAAGAGGGGAGGGTCTAAGGAGCTACCTGTCCAATACCTGTGTCCACACCCATCTCCTGAAGAAGTGCTGTGTCCTCACCCTTCTTTTTTTTTGCAACCACACACCTCATCACTTTTTAAGCCAGTAAATGAATGGCTGCTTCATTCTTCATCTCAGCGAAACCAACGTATTTGTGATTTACTTGTATTTGGTTTCTTGTGCACCTTACTATTCTGAGAATACAAGCGATAAAAATAGCTTTTTTTTCCGTTTAATATTATTAATCTAACAGCAGCAAAATGCTTCATGTCTACCAACAAGACCATTCAAGCCATTCAAAGGAATTAATGTGCTGCTGAAATTGAAAGTTCAAAATGATATTTCCAAATGGAAAATGAAAATCATTTTCTCAACAAAAATTTAGGACAAATAACAAATGTTGGCAATACATGTCCTGGGGAATTAGAGTTTGAACTGCAGCACGAGATCAGGTAAGTATCAACTACACCTACAGCAGCTTGTTTGCATAAGAATAGCCCTCCCATTCCAACCACACTCCCCCACCTCCAGTGGAAACCCCAATTAAAGACCCCCCAGAAAAACAATGTGATCCCTGTAGATTTCTTGTATTTATCACAGATGACTGGGATGATTTGTTTTGAAAACATGCTGTGAGTTTTTAGATACAGCGGTGCAAGTCGTCCTGCTGGCAGAACAGTTGCATGAATCACTGTCCAACGAAAATAGATCTCAGAAAAGCAGTTGGCCTGACCCTCTGGGTTCAATCAGTTCATTCAAAATTCAGGTTACACCTGTGATTTAATTATTTTAAATGTTCTTGATTATAGCATATTTATAAGTGTGATGTATTTCTTTTTTTATTTCTATGCCATATTACTATAACATAGTATTTCACATATAGTATTGCATGTAATAATTACATTTTTCGTTCAAATTTAAATGATCATCTAATGAACATTTCAAATACTCAAGTCCCTCTTTAAAAATTCAAATTGCTTCAATTACTTAAATTAATCAAACATAGACGTAATACTCTATAGAGCTTAACAAATTCTCATAATAAGACGCTGTAGACAAACTACACTCTGGCAAACTACAAAACACGTCTTGTTACACCGCTGGGTATTTGTTACATGAAGCATATGAAACGTTATTTTTACTGAAATAGTTTTATCAATCTACAAAGAAACAATGTTTTGCAATCTTATTAAATGCATGCATGCATGCATGCATGATGCTTTCTGCCGGATGACAAGGAAGGAGACTGATCAGGTGGGTTCAAATCACTTCTATTACTACAGAGCCACGGGCTAAAAATCTTGCCCTTTGGTCAGAATAATTTGAAAGCTGTCTGAAGACTTAGGAACAACTATGACCTGCAGTCAGTGTCTTCAATCACTAGCCACACCCTTTTCAAGCCCCGGGGCTGTGGTCCTACAGGTCAGCCTGTCACAATGGCAAATCAACACTTAAAAGAGCCCAATAAAAAAGGACTACCGACATACACAGCCTTTAGAAAAGACTGGGCCAAATATTTTGAGTGTGATAATTAGTTTAACTAAACAAACTGTAATGGTGTTAAAATAGCATTCAGTGCTGTATACAAAGAGGTTAGAATACTCAGAGGGAGGCGAAACAGCTGTGGTGAGGCAGCTTTGTGCTTGTTTTTTTTTTTTTTTTTTTTTTTAACCTGAAGAAATGTTTAGGAAAAAATCAGAACAGTGATCCGACAGTGTTTTTTTTTTTTTTTTTCCAAAATATTAATTGTTTGCAAAGATTAGGCTTTAGGGTATATTTCAAGGAAGTTCGCATCTCCCTCGTGTCTCAAAATGCAGCAGTAAAGAAGACAAGAGTTGAACTAAGAAGCAACTGAAATATGAGGATTTGATGGCTCAGACAGACAAGGTCTTACTGACGCTTTTTCTTTTAAATTAAGTTCCTGAAGTCAACTAGATTAATTTAAATTACATATATAGAACGTATGTAATGATGAGGTAGAAAGGCTATCCACTGTGCCACCATGTCGTATTTTCAGTTTCGTGGAATTCTAGCAATATTTAGAGTTCAACCAAAATAGAATAGAATAGAAATATACCAGAGTGGAAAAATAGAAACTGACTAAAGCTAAAACAAAAAGCAAATCTGATCACTTGTGATTTTGTGACTCTCATCTAGGATTTCAATATTGCTATCATCCAACTTCCCCCTACTTTTAAATTTTAACAGATTTGATGGCAATTGGAGGTTTATTCAACTCAAGACTTTAGTTTGCTCTTCATTTCTGTTTTCCATTGTTTATGGCAAAAATCGCTTTTTTAGAACCATGTTATTAATATATTAGCAATATTTTGTTGCACATATTACTTTCTTATACTTTCATATTACTTTATTTTCTTCTCCTTTTAATTCCAACTTATTTTCCAAATAATCACAGCGCCCCTGACACAGCATTAAACAGTAAATATGAACTGATACTGAAACTAAACTAAAATGAAAATAAAATAAAATAAAACAAAACAAAAGAAATATATATATATTCATACCGGAAATATACTTTAAGAAAATACTTTAAGAAATACCGTAGGAACCTCTTTGTGATCACAGAGTTAAAGTGATTTACGGGTATCTGCTCAATAAAACAGGCACTCTCAGGCACTTTCAAATTTATGTTTGTTGCTCACGAGTGCACCCTTTAACACATAGAACTATATAGTCAAAATACATTTAAACTATGTTCTTTACTATCCCACTTTGGAAAAAATATTGAATTTCATAGACATGGAAATAAATGTATTTACAATCCTAGCATATGAATACGTTTTCTTCAAGTAATTCCACCTTGCTGCATGCAATGACACGTGAACTTTTAAAAATGCCCAAGAGGATAATCGGCATGATACAAACGCTGTAAAGGATTATTACCGATGGAATTATTGAGGGGTGTAACCAACATGTTTGCAGGTGAACTGGCAGAAGGATAATGCTGTGGTAAAATATAAAGGTCAACTTCATCAAGAAGATGGAAGAACAACCACAAAAGCAAAAGTTCTTTAAGGGCTCTGGAACTAAGATACTAAAAAAACCTCTCGACCAGGATCTATACCGAGCTACTAACTCAAAGTTATGGTTCTTGATCCTTAGTGCAACACCTGTGCATGAATTCTAAATATGCTCCAGGCAAACGGGTGGAGCAATGAAAAATGTACCTGATATGGATTAAATAAATGCACTGGCACATCTATCATAAGATTAAAAACGCATGATTGTCCTCTTGCCGGGTTAATGATAGCCTTAAAACAGCAATTCATGTGATGAAGGTATTGTCAGTCATAGGATTTACAAATATATTTTATTTTCTTCAGAAAAACAGCTGTTCGGTATGTTTTTGTGAGAAGTCGATCACCAAATTTTTTTACATCAGCAAGAGAAAATGTGACTTTCTGTAGGCATGTACGTTTATTCGGAATTGTTGCACACAAGAAGATGTTGGGGTAGTTTTGAAGTTATTTTTGATTCAAAGTGCAGACGAAGAAGGTGAATGTACGCAGATAATTTAATTGAAATTATTAAAATGTCCCATTCATTGTTGCATGTATGTCAACAGGTATCTTATGTTTCGTTAGTCGCCTTTTTCCATACGTCCCCTGACCCTGCTTCCACCACACCTAATTCCACATTTTCTCTGTTACTGTTTCTACTGCACTAAACACAGTTTGTCCAATGTGAAAATGATCTACAAATGACTTAATTCTCAAGATTTCCGCTTTTATACGGCAGGAGGAAGAAATCAACAGCTTACAGGATGAGATTGGGGGGGGGGGGCGACAGCAATCATACACAAGACGATACCTTAAAAAATATAAAATCTAACACACACACAACCATGTTCTTATTGTTACATCGAAAGCCCAATGTAGACGGCGCTGCTCTGCACAGCTGCTTAATCTTATTTAGGCATGTGAAAAAAAAGGGTCTCTCACTCCATGTACCGTCCTCCTCTCACAGCTGATCAGAACTTTGTGTCTGTGCAAAATCAGCTGTTTAGGATAGGATATCATGTTTCTTCTTCAACTATTTCTGTAACATTGCTTTATGCTATTCTACCCTTCATGTGCTCTTCAAGTTGCCACCCCAACTTCTACATAGAAGAGGCACCTACTGATAGATGGGAGATAGGACTTCTGCAAGTGAGGCAGGTGCTGTGTTAAATTCTTGCCCTGGAGCTGCAGAAAAAAATCCAGAAGAAAAAGGAATTTCAGATTAAACATAAACCCTACACAATACAAATAAGTCCTCCAGGGCACTAAACACCGAACTGCAATCTAATGACTCATGAATGAGACACACCTCCACCAGAGAGGAAGAGGAGGAGGGGAGGGGGGTTTAAGGTGAGGTTGTGCCCACCATATCTTTTGATTTTCTCAAGCGCATTTGACTTGATTCACTTGGATATTGGCAAGTGGCCACGCAGCGAGCTCCAACCTCAACATGGATGCTGTGATGATATGCCAGTCACGGCAACACACCTTCTGAGGCTCTCTGGAAAGTGGGTGGTGGGGGTGGGGCCATTAATCACCAGTTCAAGAGAGCAAAGGCACCCTTGGGGGATGTGCAGGGTAACATTACTCAGCTCCTTGAAAAAAAAAAAAAAATTTTTGCTATCTTTTTTTCCATTCTGGCAGCACGGTGGTGAAGCTGGTTGACACTCCTGCCTCACAGCTACATCGAACCAACTGTGTCCTTTTTATGTGGAATTTACATGTTCAATCACTCACTGGGTTTCCAAGTTTCCTTCCAAAAACACGCAGTGCTGTTAACTGATAAGTCTTATATTGTCCATAGGTGAGCAAGTGCATTCATTTTTGGATATCCCTCATGGCATACAGACTGAAGACACGGTCAGCATGTAACCTCCCTCTTGTCCATTGACACAATCCTGTGTGTGGAATAGACACTTTTTTAATAGAACTAGTAGATTTTTTTTTCCATCCTGCTAGGCTAGAATTCCATCAGTGGGGAGGAGACATGGAGAACACCTCTCAGAAGCACCGTTCACAAAGATGGAAACCTTGCTGCTTGCCCAAACAATTGTACGATATCGCACACTGATAAGGACATTTAGATACTACAAGAAACAATAAAAAAAGATCATGAGTGCAGTGCTTCTGCCCTACAACAAGAAAGCTCCTGGTTTGACTCTTGCAGGAACATTTCTTTGTGGAGTTTGTTCTCACTGTGTCTTCATGGTTTCCCTTTGGGGTCTCCGGTTTCCGCTCACAGTATAAGTGGTGCAGATGACGAATTAATGAATTTTAAAAATCAGTGCATTAAAACAGAGGAACAGGATGATTAGATTTCACTACATATTCCGCCTCATCACTTATGTGGCTGCCTCAGTGCATATTTCAACTTTATCAGCCTATCTGACTGACCTGGGCCACCCAGGTCAAGCGCACTCACACTACATGAGATGAAATTATCACCTGAAAATACATGAATATTTTCAGGTGATAATATAGCTCTAAAAATAATAAATACATCAGCCAAATTCTCTGCCCTGAGAGCTTTCCTGTAGCAGATTGAAACCTGTCCAAGGAAATTTCAAACACACATACACACATATACACATTGACAGTTACACACACATGCACACACATACATGCATGCATACACAAACTCACACACGCAGTGATAGAAAACTTTATTGTCAAAACCCGATTGAATGTTTATGTAGCATTGCATTAAATTATAAGGAATTTGGTATATTCAATAGTAATGTCCTGAGCCCAATCATTTATAATTCAACAATGATTTAGTTCAATTAACATGGATCTTCAGCTATGAGTTTGACAATGACATGTTCATCTCAGCAGGTCGTTTTGGGAAATTTCCTTTTGGATTACTCATGCTTCAATGTTTCTACTAGAAGTTGTACCCTGCCTGAAAAGGAAATGTTTACTTTTGCAAAACAGCAAACCTGTGTACTTACAGAGAGCGTGTCATCTGGTTCATGCATCGTTATACAGTCCATACTGATCTGGATCGTGTTTCCTGCAGATCCATCTGTTGGACTGTCTACAAAGTTCAGCTCAATGGGCTGGACAGAATGAATAGCAGATCTGATGGGGAAGAGAGATAGTGAAAGTTAAAAAATGCAAATTTGGAATTTAGCACAAGACAACTGCACAGAACTAAAACAATCATGATCCGATTTTTACGGAGTTGACATTTATTCAAGTGGTCATCTAAACTGTATTGTGCGGCATCCCTTTATGTGTAAAAAAACATAACATTACTGTGTAAAAACAATTTATACCTACATTGGTCTTATTTTCAATCAGGGTTTACATGAAGTTTCCTTGAGCAGAAATGTAAACAATTATTTTACTTGATGATAACAAATTGACAGAACGTTGTTATTTTTTTTTTTTCCCGATATCCACTTACTGGTCCAGCATATCAAACAGTTGGTTAAATACATCTTGGCTGAAGATATCAGTAGTCTGCGTAGATGTATTCTGTGACATGGCATTGAGGAATGAGTTCTCTCTCCAGGATAAACAGGAGGACGGATCTCGAAATCTACAAGATCACAAAAAAAAAAAAAAATCAACATCATGTATATTAAATCCAAATTCCTCTAGACTATTTTCAAATGTTGCAATGACAGCAAACATTCAGTGTGAATGAACGATCCTGATACCGGGCCACCCAGCCAGTTGAGGGGGAGAAGTAGGGGGAGAAGAAGTCCCAGTGGCAGTCATTCATGAAGACAAATACCATTGTGAGGAAGTCAGCCTGCATAATACTGAATATTTGTATTACACATAATGGTGATTATGCACCATTCAGACATAGGTACTTTGACCCAGTCCCCTGTAACATTACACCAGCTTCAGAGCTTAGCTTGCCATTGTTCTTGTTGAAGTGGCACACGCTGCAGTCTGAGACAGGCGGAATTCCCCCCACATCTACATGATAGCACTGCTGCTACTTATGGTATGTGTACAGCTGGACGGCCTGGGTACGAGGAGGAGCTGGCACTATTTAAGGCTACGGAATTCCCCAACACTGAGATGTAGAAAATAACTTAACATGGCGGAGGTACATGTAGTTATTAAAATGATAAAGCATTCGGATCAAGAGGAAACACAAAAAGAGGATCTGGGCAATGTCGTTGCACCGTACAAACAAATTGTATTTTGGACGCATTCCAGTTTGCCCTGGAAAATTAAAAAAAATAATATAAAATATTACATAATAAGTAGAACATTTACAAGTTCTGGCTAATTTATCAGATATTAAGTAAAGGTGATGTGTGTTCAAGGGGTGGGAGTTGGGGAAAGGATTCTGTTTGTTTACTTTTAATGAAACTGAAAACTCAAGAATTGCTTCATACTCTGTCATAAATTATGTTAATTATGATCATGATCAATTATTACTGATCATGTTTCGGGGTGCAAAACAAATCACCTATGCTTCATGACGCTGGGGAAACACTGTGTTGAGCGTTAAATGAAATGCATTTTTATTGATATAGAAAGAGGGTTTATGAATATTGTATATACTTTTTACAGCCGTTGATAGTACTGATAATTAAATACAGACATACATATTTGAAAATAGTTTTAAAATACATTGAATAAAGCCCCCATGTTTTTTTCCACCAATGAGTCCCCATGTTTTTTCTATCTGAATAAAACATATTGGTGTAAATCAGGGTAAAGCTTGACATTTAATTTTTTTTTTAATGACCTAACAGTGGGGGGAGATTTCATGTACAATAAGTTAATTTAGAAATAACTATTGATGTACGAATTTAATAAAGCGTCTGTTAATAAACCGTCTGCCAAATAACTGCAATGTAAATGTAATGTAAATAAATAATCAAGCCAACTTTGACCAACTTTAATTGGAAATGAACTAAAAATGGTGGAGCTAACTGGTAATTACCAATATAATAATAGCATAATTACTTGCTAAATTCTCTATTCTATCTTACCTAAACAAATTATACTGTTTTTCCAAAAGTATGGCAATGTTAAACATCTCTCTTGTTCTGATAATAGACTATAAAGACTTTTGTTGTTATAAAGGCAACTCTGGTTACAATATCATGGATGTCTGGAAGAGTCAGTTTAGAATGAGAGAATCTTGGACAGCTGAAATATATTTTATTTGAACACATCCATCCTCCTGTAATTATGTGAAATTTCTTTTTTTTTGTTCTGTTGAGTAGTCCAGCTAAGCCCAGAGGCTATAAAGACAAAAAAAAGGAAAACGTCGCCATGTTTAACTGTAACATGTCATGTTCAAGATTTTAGTTATAGAAAAGAACAGTAAGTTGCTAGATGGAAATAGAAAAAGTGAAAATTCCCAAACAAAAATCAGCGAAACTACGAATTCAAAAAAAAGAAGCATGTATCACATGTAGTATTTTGGGAACATACATTTCCAGACAACCGGTATTGAGATTGATTGCTCTATCTCTGTTTTCCTTTTGTATACCTGCTTTAGGGTGTCTGGTGTCTTAGGTTAGAATTTCTCATTCAGCTTGAGGCAAAGGCAAATCAGCATCCACTTAAACACAGCGCGCTACCTTCAGACAAGGTCAATACAGGGGTCAGCAATAAACAAGGATGACTATTGTCTCTCGGCAGTTCGGGCACTCCGACCAATAAAACAGAATCAAAACAAACAGTGATGTCTATCGGGGCCCCTTCTCGCGTGTCTTTATTAATCACTTTCTGCCTCACGTTTCAGCCTCAGCTGGAAAAGGAACATGATTGGAAAACAATAGAAAGCTCTAAGTTCCTCCTGTTCTCAATCCCTCACATTTATTGAAATCAAATCCTATGGGTCAAATTGACATTCACAAATTCCTCGATGCTAAAATTAGACCTGCAAATGATCCACAAATGATCACTACTGCCAAAATATTATCTTCCTAAAACAAATTGAAAACAACCTTTAACGAGAGTAATTGAAAACTTCGTAGAATCTGTGGCATAAACCTGTGGTGAACATTAATCCCTGAATTCAGCAATGGTTGTCAGCAACAGATTCTGAGCTATTCTATCAAAGTGCACATTAGGCTTATCATTTTTTTTAACATCTTTTAAGCACAAAAATGAAAAAAATGGGACACCTTGTATGAAAAAAAGAATAGAAATGGAGTTCAAGAAGTATAAGGTAGATAATAGCATTTTAAGACATGATCATGTACACTAATAGAAACAGGCATTATATGATAATGTCCAAAATGAGAAGGCCCGTAAAGAAAAAAAGACCAAGTTTGGTTACAGTAATCCAACCAATCTAATTAGTAAGCCAATAAAAACAGACTATTTTGAAAAATTCAAAACGGTAAACAAACAAAGTGAACTCATTCATGGCAAGATCAAACAATACAATGTTTGTCATTAATTTTGTTTCTATAATCTGTCAAAGTAGCCAATGTTTATATTTAAACACTGACCACTGTTTGTTTGTTTGTTTGTTTAATTTGCAGTCTAACATGGTGATTTGGAAAATGTTATTTAGTGTCACACTGGCTATGGAAACTGTGATGTCTACACAACAAGAATGAAAGTGCATTTTATGAAATTACCATGTCCTGTTGTATTCTCCTATTTCCATCTTGATGAGGCAAAATTGGGTGATTTTCTCTTGCCGCTAATTTAATAACCAAAGATTGTCTCTTTCATATGGATAAGGACTTTAAATGATGTCCCAAAGTTTGTCTTCCACTTCAATGCATTGTTGCTCTAAGTTTGCTGTACATATAAATACATGAGGACGGAGCAGCAGCTGCTAATCCTGTCAGACTCAACAGTTTTCCAGTCACTTTTATCCTCATACAGTATCAGACCTTGTCATACAAGCCGCTTGGAGCATTTTGGCTACCTCAATAATTTAGATTTGCTGAAATATACGACGTTTTAACATCATTTGTGAGTACATACTCTTCCTTATTCATTAAATCCATTTATATGTTTTTTCAATCACTGTTACATTTATCGAATTAAGATAACATTGGAATATGATGAAATATACACTTTCCAATAGGGAAGCTAGATCCAGGCTTATAAATAATTGTTGAATCTGTATGTACTTACCGGTGAAAGGGGAAATCGGAATAACACTGCACAGCTGTGTAAGGGGAATTCATGTTGTCACGCCAGCTTTGATGAAGTCTTCTGAATGACCAGCTTGTCATAAAGTTACTAGAGGCAGCAATTAGGCAAAAGATGCAAGATTATATTCTGTTAATAACATACACCAAAAATGAGTCAACACAAATAAATCAACAAACTGGCCTAGATTAAAGTGCTGGTGGGTACAGTGCAGAGTGGAGAAAGTTTATGAGATGTTTTAAATTTAGGTATTTTTTTTAGGCTGCGCTTAAATAGGAGGGGCCTGTGCCAATTCTCTGACCAATCCCCGGCTGCGGTTGCAAAGCGAAATTCTCACTCCCAGTTGCTAGGATATAGATATCAAACTACAATTGACCCCCCCCGCCCCCCACCCACCCCCTCCACACACAGCTAGCCATTATCCTGAAAGGCGTCATGTAACTCTTGTCTCTTCTGATGTTTCCACCCAGATTCCCTGGCGATGTCACGGGCTGAGTGTATGTCTGTTGCATCACGCTCTTCAGACCCTTGAGGGTTCGAGCATTTTGATCATTGCTAAACAGTGAATAACAGGGATAACTGAACTTCTGCCAATTCTGCAAATGCCAGAGTTGGACTTTGACATTCTTAAAAATCAGTCTACTTTTCAAGCTTTCATGAAAATCTGAAATATCCAATCCAATATTTAAGTGACATATATAAAATACATAATGAGGGAATTATATTTCTGCCAGAATCGTATATATGTCTGTTCTATAGTGATATATTTGAATTGAGTTTCATTTTCTTTACATTTTAGTTAGTTATGTGCATATATTCTGGTCATTTTCTCATGGTTTCTTCCAATTGGGATTTTGATTAAATGCATACATGTCCACCGCCATTTGGAAACAATAAGGTCGTATTGTACTGTATTATATTAGCGTATATTTACAACTACCGCCACTATTCAGCCCAGGTGATACCAACTAGCTGCTGTCTGCCTAAAAAAATAATCAGCCAAAAATGTCTCTCAAAGAATAAAACATACATAAGACAAAAAAACGTCTCATCAAACTTCAGATGAGGTTTTAAAGATCTTCACTGTAGTCTCTTATTCTTGGGGATACTGTGCCGCAGACTAGACAAACACTTGCAGTTCAACCCCCTTCTCTCAAACATTGTATGACACTGTAAACCAAGAGGTCTGCTGTGGTTTGCACAGATGAACAGCAGATGAATCAGCATGCTAAAATAAAGGCAGGGTCACTGTAGGGGAAAGGAAAATAAATAGATGTGGTGTATCCAGGGAACACGCTTCCTTCTTGTACATTAATCAAGACAATTTCTGCACTCGAACAGTGTGCCATACAGTTTGAGAGTCAACGTTTACTGTTTATAGCAAACATGCACGATTTGTATGCACCCGATATACTTTGCTTTTTATAGGGCTAACATTTTATAGACATACATTAGCAAACAAACCATTCTCAGCACCATGCCATGCAAGGCTCTATGTAAGACAGGACAAAAATAAAAACAAACAAATATTTTATTCAACATCTATTTTTTTCCTGTTCTATTTTAATGAAATTTACTCGGAAAAATAATGCTGACTTACCAATAAATACATTAAGTCCATTATAATGTACAAGATGTTGAGAAGCCTATAATAAAAGTAAAGGGAAAAATGAATCATTGTTGAGATATAATAGATACAAGATACATATATATATATATGTATATATATATGAGATATAAAAGAGTGTTCATTAAAAAGTCAAACAACCATAGATACATGAGCATTTGCAAAAACCTAGTTTAATAACGTCTGTGTGTGCAATTAAGCGGCTTGACTGCTTTGACATGCTTGTTTAGAAAGGAAGTTTGAGTCAAATAATAAAAAAAAAATCCCAATTCACAAATAATTTAATAATTCAATAGAGCAACATAGTGCGAGTATTTTTGTCTTTCAGGATTAGGATTGTGATGTAAACAAGATATCACTTATATTACACATATTATTGATCATTATGGCCGTTCCTCTTGATTTAGTTTGGTGCCATGCAAAAACACACCACACAAAACACAACATAAAAAGAAAGAGATATGAAATAGTTGCATGATAACTTTTAATACCTGCTCTTAATCCATCCCAGCTGCAACTTTATGTCGAAACCACAGCTTTTATTTTTTACCATACATTTCTGTTAAACTATGTCCATAAAAATAAATAACATGTAAATATCATGTTATTTACACAATGAATTACATTTCTCATGCTCTTGTATCTTTGTCTGTATACACGTCTCAGCATAACAAGGGCAAAGTGGCATTAAGATGTCATTAAATCTGGTATTTATGGTGATACATGAAACCCTTAGATCATTTATTACACTAGGACCTGGATAGTAGGAACCAGTCACCAAGCCACTATTACTTCATTTGACATGTATGTGTGTTTATGAGCAGGCGGCTACGTCAGCGACATGTCTGGTACTTGCAGTGTTAGGAGTGCACATGAGTGTAACGGCTTGTTATGGCTTATAATTCTCAGGCTCCAATTAGACATCAAAACTTTCTTTAGTTTGTAAAATTTTCTTTGGTGGACTAAACTCAAAAGCAATGCTTGACTATTCAGTTCAATGACACATTTTGGTGCGTTCATTGTCCTGCAGGCACAATACACTACATTCACACAGCCTCATTATGGCCAAGAGTTTACACATAGGATGCCAAAGAGCAGATGGCCGAGCAGCTGATAAAGTAGCCTTGCCATTGCTTGCGCTACGGAGAGATGTATTATCAGTATCAGTCATACACACCATTCTGGAGCTAATCACTCGCACAGTGAGGGGTTATGCGGGCATACTTATGTGTGTCTGTGTGTATATTCCAGTTGGTGACTAATGCAGGGGAAATCCAGATGAGTCAAAACGACCAGTGTCCGGTGCAATGTCTGAGAGGTGATAATTTACAGCCTATGTAATAAACTGCCCAGCAACTGCACATTGTTCATAGCATCCTTGTAGAGAAATCGCTAGTTTGACTGACAATATGTTTGTAGATGTTCTAGATTCCCTTAAGCAGTAGGATGAAATATAATTACTGAGTAGTTTAGGCAAGGGTGGAAAGCAAAGATGGACAAGTAATGTATTATTGTACTTATGTAGGATCTCGAGGTATCTTAGCTTTGAGTATTTATTTTTCATTCTTTTTATCTTGCTTTTATTTAATATGTTTTGATATCAGTTTTTGGCAGAATTTAGTCTCAAAATAAGTTTCAGAATGGACTAGTTACTTTTATGTCATACATTTGTGGGAAAGTTTATTTTTTTAAATTTTGTAAATAAATTTTCAATATCAAAACGGAGTTAAACATAGAGAAGCCTGAGATCAGCTTTGGACAGAAACAGCTCGTCCAAAGAAAGCACTTTTCAGCTTAATACTTGAATCGGATAAAGATGTTGAATCTGCACATGTTAACAGAATATTGAAAACTGTGTCTAACTGATTTATGGTATGTAGGTGATGATAGATTTAGTTTTTTTTTTTTTCTGAGCTCAAATAGTTTTGTATTAAAAGATAAAATGATTTAATTAGGATTTGAAAATCGGTCAATTTCTTTTCAAGTTAACAGTTACTTTTAGTTTGTGTGACATCAGTTATATAAATCTGTTCATTGATTGTCAATCGATTCATTGAAGTTGTGTTAACTTGGTCATTGAATCATTCCGCTTACCTAATTTGCAAATTAGTTCATGGTCATGACTCAAAAGGGAAGAATGTCACATAAACTGAACATTTAAGTTGTTGCAACATTACATTTTCAATATTTTCTATCAAAAACTACCACCAAACTAATATAATTAAATTTAAGCAAAAATATAACTATTCTTATTAATTATTACTGAATGAATGAAGCTTTTCTTTTACATAACATTAATTGGTTCCATATTGACCCTGTGTGAAAAATGTTAATGTAACAGAAATGCAAATATAAATGTTACAGTTTCACAAACAGTATTCTAGGAACAACTGAGGAATGTCAAGGTGAAAAAAACAGTTACCAAATATCATTGTAATAACCCCCTCCTTTGAGCTGCCACCTCTCTCGTGGTGGAGGGGTTTGCGCGTCCCAGTGATCCTAAGAGCTATGTTGTCGGGGGCTTTATGCCCCTGGAAGGGTCACCCAAGGCAAACAGGTTCCAGGTGAGGGACCAGACAAAGCGCTGCTCAGAAGACCACCCATGATGAGAAAAGACTTTGGACCCAGTTTCTGATTAGACATAGTCAGACTCACCTTGATGCACAGCCCAGGGTCTGGAACCAGGTGTCTTGAAAGGAGCTGGACTCTCTTTTACTTTGGAGTTGCTCCTGGTGAGAGGGGCCATATTGGTGTGGACACATTGATTGCCCCCTGTACGTTGGGGTTGAACCAGGTGGACGAGAGGGTAGCATCCTTCCGCCTTCAGGTGGGGGGACCCAACAGCAGTTCAGTTTACCCACCCTTCTTGGGGTCCCTGGAGGGGCTGCTAGAGAGCGCTCCCACTGGAGACTCCCTCGTTCTACTGGGAGACTTCAACGCTCACGTGGGCAACGACAGTGTGACCTCGAAGGGCGTGATTGGGAGGAACAGCCCTCCAGTTCTGAACTCAGGTTGTGTCTAGTCATTGGACTTCTGTGCTTGTTACAGATTGTTCATAACAAACATCACGTTCAGGCATAAAGGTGTCCATATGTGCACTTGGCACCAACGCACATCAGGCCGCAGTTCTTTGATGGATCTTGTGGTTTTGTCATTGGACTTGCAGCCACATGTCCTGGACATTCAGGTGAAGAGAGGGGCGGAGCTGTCAACTGATCACCACCTGGTGGTGAGCTGGCTCCGATGGTGGGCGAGGATGCCAGTCAGACCTGGCAGACCCACACGTAATGTGAGGGTCTGCTGGGAACATCCGGTGGAACTAGAACCACATCCCGAGGGGGACAGGGGACACGGAGTCCGAATGGGCCATGTTCCATGCTTCCACTTTCGAAGCAGTGGTGGAAGCGGCAGCGCGGTCGGCGCCTGTTGGGGTGGCAACCGTCAAACCTGCTGGTGGACCCCAGCAGTGAGGGAGGCCCTCAAACTGAAGAAGGAGTCCTGTCGGGCCTATTTGGCCTGTGGGGCTCTGGAGGCAGCTGACAGGTACCGGCAGGCCAAGTGGCATGCGGCCGAGGCAAAAACTCGGGTCTGGGAGGAGTTCGGGGAGCTAATGACCTCAACTTGAGACATAGAGCGGTGGACAGAATACTTCCAAGACCCACTCAGTCCTGTCGAAACGCCCTCCAATGAGGAAGCAAAGCCAGGGGACTCTGGGGCAGGTTGGCCCATTACTGGGGCTGAAGTTGCTGTAACAGTCAAAAAGCTAGCAGGGCTCCAGGAATGGATAGGGTCCACCCTGGGTTCCTCAAGGGTGGTGATCCCCCGTTTTAAAAAGGGGGAATGGAGGGTATGCTCCAACCACAGGGGGATTGAACTCCTCAGCCTTCCTGGTAAGGTCAAATCAGCGATGCTGGAGAGGAGGATCCGCTGGGTCGTTGAAGCTCAGATCCAGGAGAAGCAGTGTGGTTTTCGTCCCTCTCGTGGAACGGTGGACCAGCTCTACACCCTCAGCTGGGTCCTCTTGGGAGGACAGGACACGCTGGAGAGACTTGGCCTTGGGATCCTCCCGGATTAGCTGGACCATGTGGCTGAGGAGAGGGAAGTCTGGGCCTCTCTGCGATTTCGGATAATCGGAGGAAGATAGATGGATGGTATTGTCAGGGCACAATATTTCACAATACAATGTTTCAACAAAAATAACTCACTCATTAAATCAAACTCTTTAGTGAGAACTTGTTTTAAAAAATATCTACAATATATAAAACAATGTAATCCTCAGTCCCTTGATTGTGTCCACCTGTCCCAAGTCAAGTGTATACGTGTGTTGTGAAGACTTTATTGGGTATCACTTTGTCCTTGTCATATCCCGGGTCTGTATGCCTGGTAGTAGCACCGATTTGTCATGAATTCTTCCTTGTACCATGTCCTTGTTCATGTCAGGTCTGTAGATTTTTGATTCCTATTTATGTGAATTTTTTCTCATTGAGAGACATTTCCTTTGCTCTTTATTAATGGCTCAAACTGACCCTGAGTTGTGCGTTTGGTTTCTATGTTTCTTGTCAAATCACCCCTTCAGTCCAAGCCTTGACATATTCAGCGTACAACTTTCTACAGCGACTTTGCAATTAGTGGGGGATCAAGGCCTTCTAAATGATTAACGGTTAAAAAAATAATTGATACGATTTTTCACACTTACATAGCAACCCCATTCGGCCCAATTACTGTACTACAACTCACTCGGTAACAAAACAAACCCTTTCAACTTCGATGAGTGCCCACCCCCAACCCCAGCAGCTATATACCGGAAACTCCCAACAGTCTGTCAGAACTAAATTCCCAGGTGACAGATGAAACATCTTCAAGGAAAGAAACTAACTCCAGGTACCATGATAAGATTTGAAAACAATTGACCATGACCTGCATGAACCTTCACTTCATGAGTTGAAATAGGCTTAAATTTCTTTTTCAAGCTTGGTGAACTTCCAATTCTTGCTTTTAACTAATCTGGAATGATTTCACATGAAATATCGTGCTAAATATCATTCAGCAGTAAATAGTACAGACATACAAAGTCAGTTCCTGAGCAAGCAAACACCCTCCTACACTAGTTTTTCATACTGGCTTTTCATAGCGGCAAATTAAATAAATTCGAGCTTCCAAACAAAACCAGCATAACCTGTGTCTCTATACACCAAAGTAACCAGTATCCCACACTCCTGTTTCCCACAGTAAAATTCCTTACTTAAATGTGTCTTGTCATACTGTGACTTTTAAATCTGATGTTTTTCATGTTGGGAAAATCAATCTTGCCTGTGGCAACAAAAAGTCAGTTAGTCAATGTTGAATGAATGGCTTCATTTCAAACTATATCTGCTCACATGCAAAAGGAATTTATTACAGTGCATAATATATTTTGTCTTATGGACCTGTTAAAGTAGAGGATGTATGATTGATTCATTTGGACAGATACAGAAAAACAAGGACAAATAACAAGAAAAGTACTATTTATTGATCAAGAAAACCTCTAGCATGGATTTAAGCAATTTTTCTAATGTTGCAAACCAAACTTAGATTTTGTCATGTTGTCTGGTAAAGAAAACATCTCACACAAATTTCCTACAGTATGTGGTACTGTATATCAGTCTTGATTACTTATATCTGATCTTAATTCAGTAAAAAATTCCTTTAAAAGTTTTTTTTTCTCATTGGCATACATACATTGTAATACTTGGCGCCTTGTTATTGTAGTGACAGTATAATAATTAGATTTGGAGCAAGAATTATGAGACTCGCTTAATGTCGGTTTACATTTTCATCACTATCACTCTCTAAGAATTATCTTTCATATCATTTAGGCATTGCAGAGTTTAGTTTTCAGTTTTAAGAACAAGAACAACTTTATTTATCCCGAAGGAAATTGTTGTGCCAGAGTTTTAAGTAAAACACAACAATAATAAATAACAGTAGGAAATTGTATAAACAGTAAAAAAAAAAAAAAAAAGGGGGGGGGGGGGATAAGAAATACAAATAAAACTATAAAGTGTCAAAGTCAAGGCTATAAAGTGTTTTAAAGTTTTTGCTGCTAACATAATGAAAAAAGACTCTGATAACAGATTTTTTTGGACAATTTGGTTTGCCAAGGGGTACATTCATGTGGCTATAGTGCTAAAGTAGCATAGCATTTATCAAAGAAATATATAGTAGCAACCCTGCAGTACTGTTTAGAGGAATGTTCAGAGTTCTGTGATTTCCTACTGGTTGTGAGTGTGTTTTGAGAGAGAGCGAGGGGGAGGGTGTGAGTGAGGGAGAGCGTGAGAGGCACAATAGATAAAGTTGACGCACTGTTGCTTAAGTGTGGCAAACCGTTGATAATTTTTCTAATAAAAATAAGGTTTGTTAACCAACGACAGCACAATATCTTTTCAAAGCAACAGACAATGTAAGCACAGATGACTATATAAAATTTAAATCATTAATTAAAATCTGTCCCGTAAAGTACAACTTGGTTTCTTTCCACCATTAATGGAGGCAGATATAATGTGCTTACCATAACTAAACAAACCGTATCGGATCTGACAAAGAGAAAGCTACGCCAACCCCAAACCATATGTCACAGATAATCCAAAAGTAAACCCTCCTTGTTCCCAAGCGATGCCATACATTAACAGTAAAGGGCTAGATCTTGCGCTGCGCAATAATTAATCACAATGATAATGATTGATTATCCCAGACCTATTTAGCCACATACATATCATCCAGAAGTTCCATCTTTCACACAGACATCAGGTTTCCTGCTTACCCCTGCACTCTTTAAAAAAAAAAAAAAAAAAAGACTAAACTATTATCACCTGAAACAAATGACTATATGCTTTATTTTAAAATACTTGCCACCACTAAATATGTGTCCCATACTTTAAGGGACATCTTGGCAGATGATTTATTAGGATTAAATGGTGATCATCATCTGAACTGAGGGCAGGGATTATGTCTCAGGAGTGTGGGTCGATGATATTTTACACTGAAAGAGCAGCAGGTGTTACTGTGACCTGCTTCAGCACTTCTGTTGGGTAATACAATCTTTCATATTCTAACTTTCAGTAATATAGTCCATGATGTAAAAGTTGTGGACCGGTGTTTAGCAACTACACCGCTTGTATCCAGGCAACAGACAGCCCGACAAGTATGAATGGTCCACCCCTCAACCTATTAAAATGCATGTATGTGTAGAATAAAATCATGTCTGTGTGAACCTCAATGACACATGACCCCTCATTCATGGGGCTGACTTGAGTAATTTAAGTGAGGGCTTAAAGTGTCCTTTGTCACTAGATATGCTTTTAAAATAAACCTCTATTGACGCTGCTAGGTCACTTAAAACAAAGTGGATATTTCAGAGGTATTTCTTCTCTGATAAATAGATGGATATAAAGACCATCTAAGACTTTGAATTCCAAAGCCATTAAATAGTAAAGTTTTTGACATTCTGCGCATTTTCTCGATAAATACAAATAAGAACGTGTTTACACATTTAATTCAACAGACTGTTGTCAAAATTAGGTCATAGATGAGCGGAAATTATTTCCTCTCTTTAGTTTCAGTTACTCATTTAACTCTCCAAATAATGTTCTATTGAATGATGTTCAAATGTCTTTACCAGTCAGCCAAAAAAATATGTAAACAAAATTAGCGATGATATGAAATGAAATAGCATTGTTAAGGCAGATATCCATTTAAACTTTGTGTTCACTAAAAATTCTGATTCTGATTGCAATGTAATGTAACCTTTCCAAATTAGCTCATCTTAGCAGGTAATGTAGCAGCCACTGTGTAACTTATTTTTTCATTCTATGCAAAAATATACTGCAATTTGCAGACAAATTTTCTTGTTGTTTGTTATTATAATATTAGAAGTTATTGCATTATTGGCTTCTACCCTATAGCATTGCTGTCATAGTTTCAGGATAGCAATACAGTGTAAGCAAAAGGGCAGAACTGGATGTATTTGGATCTTCTGTATGTGATTACTTTTGTATACAAGGATCCTTATCTGTATATATTTATGCCGTAATATTTGTAGTAAACCATGCTTGAGCTTGCTTATCAAATTGGCCACAAATTTTGAAACTTAGAAAGGATCTCATTTTTATAGCACAAAAATTCTTTGACAAAGTTTGGTCATGTCAATCTCAGTTTTATAGGTGCTGATTTAAAAAAACAAAATATCCTATAACAAATGATAATTATGTCCTTGGCTTTTGTTGGTTTTTAATTTAATTTTTGACAAGCTGTTCCACATGCCTAATCAGTGATGTCATCTGATGCAAACACACATATAGGCTGTTTGGCTAATTGATAGGCTTAGATACTTTACATTGCTATGACCACATCGGAAAGATGATCACAGCGAGTAGGAGGCAGTGAAGCTGGAATGTCTGCCTTGTAAGGTAGACCAGGTTCTAGCAGGATAACGTCACATATCAAGCTGTAGCTAAAGCCTTAGCGACTGTACTTAATACTTCTGTTCAGTTGTCAAGACATGGCTGTGTGAGATAGTGTGAAACAGACAGTTGTCTGGGATCAGTTCTGTTCTCATTGGACTCTTACTTGAGCTCTACATAATGTCTGTCGCTTGCCAGATTATTCCATGTAAGCAAAGGCCTCAACTGCAAGTGATATGAATTTTAGTTACAATTTTCAAATACACAAGCATGACTCTTCACAGCCCACATGTTTATAAAAGCCAACTTTTTTCTATCTGAGAATATGTCAACACCCAAGCAATTTTTTAAACATTATATTCCTAACCAACTACAATTTTAACTGAAATAGTTGACCTGAGAGTTTTTTTTTTTTTTGCTTTATTGCTTTTCAGAAACCCATTTGTTTTGATCATTTTGTAACATTTTCAAAACTTTTGATTGTATTTTTATTCTATTATTTTAGTTGCCATTGGTTGTTATTTAACACCAGGACAAACTGTAAAATTAAAATATAATAAAATAAAATGAAATAAATAATACACACAACATCTGACTGACTTGAGCAAACACTGAGTGGTGCTACTTCTGCCTGTGCCTGCATTTTTTCCTCCAGGTTCTCAGGGAGACACTGGGGCCAGTGTCTCCCAGAGCTAGTCGAAAGGACAAATAAATGCTGAGGGTTGTGTCAGGAAGGGCATCCAGCGTAAAACTTGCTCCAAAACTGAATGTGCAAATCAAACGTAAGAATCTTATATTGGATAGGTCGAGGCCAAGATCACAATGACAGCCATTGGAGCCAATAACCTACAGGGTGCCAGTGAAAATTGGGCTAGTGTGGGCCGAAGAAGAGAAAAGCGGAAAGGCAAGAGCCTGGGACTGAGAGTAAGGACTTTGAATATTGGGACGATGACAGGACGAGGTAGAGAGTTGGAAGTGAGTTGGACATGTGACAAGATGCCTGAGGAATGGAGAAGAAGTGTGATGGTGCCCATTTTTAAGAATAAGAAGCATGTGCAGCATTTGTGAGCAGCAGTGCGGCTTCATGTCTAGAAAGAGTACTACAGATGCAGTATTTGTTTGAAGAATGCTAATAGACTGGTGCAGGACATGTATGCTAACTGTGAGACAGTGGTGAGGTGTGCTGTAGGTGTAATAGAAAAGTTCAAGGTGGAGGTGGGACTCCATCAGGGATCAGCTCTGAGCCCATTCTTGTTTGCAGTGGTGATGGTTGAGAAAATCTTGGGAGGTAGAAATATGCTTTGGAAAGGAGAGGAATGAAGGTTAGTAGCAGCAAGACAACGGTGGAAAGGTGAGGCTTCAGGGAGTGGAGATCAAGAAGTTGGAGGATCTCAAGTACTTGGGGTCAACAGTCCAGAGCAACAGAGAGTGTGAAAAAGAAGTGAAGAAACGGGTTCAAGCAGGTTGGAATGGGTGGAGAAAAGTGTCAGGGGTACTATGCGATGGAAAAATATCAGCCAGAATGAAAGGAAAGGTGTATAAGGCAGTGGTGAGACCAGTAACCATCGACTGGTCTGAGTTGTGCGTCGCCTCATGGCCAGGCACTTTGTGACAATTTCTTATTGTTTCAGTGGAGAGTTAGCTGAGGCAATTGTCACATCTCGACATAACACACATGCAAAAACTGTGCGCTGAGACATGTTGATTACCTTAAATGTGAAAATCTAATCCTGCAGTTTAACAGTTAAAGGGTAAATCATTTCCATGGCATGCTTTTGGTTTATCGCTTGGAAAATCCTATAAAAAGCTTCTTTATTTCCTGATAAAGCCGGAAGTTTGCACATCACAACAAAGACACCAAAAGTAACAACAGTTGAGAATAGTACACTTCTAAATAGGAAAATCACTGTGGAGGAGTATTTTGTCATTTCACACCAAAGGCTTCTTAGTTCAATTCCCGAGGACAAATTGCAATGTTTCTCGGTGGACTAAGCATGCTATTTTCTTGCATTCTACCCTGGACAACAAACTTCCAGCGAGTTGACCTCAGACTCTAAGTCGTCTATTGTGGCATATGATCAACAGGCAACTGGCTTGCGGTGAACACTGTCTCGCACCCAATGTCAGCTGCAGTTGGCACCACCACCCCTGAGACCCACTGAGTAAACGACAGTATTAAAGATAAAAACAATATCGATGACATTGACAACTGGCTGCACAACAGAAATGCCTTCAAGTCACCCAGGTGAAATGTTATCCACTTATTAAATCGCATAATGTCAAATATAATAACTATTATGCCAAACATAATAACATTGGGGGGGGGTGGCGCAGTCGTCTCTGGAACCGAACATTCCTAGTTCCTTCTAGTGTGTCGAAGTGTTGTTGAGCAAGACACTGAACCCCTAACTGCTCCCCCAGCACTGGTTGACGGCATGTCTACTGCTCATGGTTCATCCATGATGGGTTAATTGTAGAGAACGAATTTCCCCACGGGGATTAATAAAAGATAAATTATTGTTATTATTATGTCACAAAAACACAGCATATTAATGCTTATGTAGTCAAGTAGGAGCAGAGATATGTTGCTACAACCCACATTTAATTCGCACTTAAGTTTTGTTTTTCGCTTTGTAATGCAAGAAGCCAGTATTAAACAAGCAAGGAAATGAAAGGTCTGAAAAACAAATCTGTTCTTGGGCCTGCAGGCTGGTTAAGAAGCTTGTGGGACAGGTTTGTTGACCCTGAGGGCCCTGAGGCTCCTATTCACAGTTCCTTCACTCCGTCTCTCTTGCTCACAAACAACACAGTTAGGTGATCCCAAATTATATCTGTGTGCAATGCATTTCTTGTCGAGCTAGAATGTAAAAACTCACAATGATGATAAATCTGAAATTTCACTCTCAAAGTAAGCTCACCTTGATGAAAGAAGATAACATTCCAACAACCCTCGTAATGATTTTGATGCTGCATTACTCGAATTGCTGACTAGAATTTAGCATCTATTGCCCCTTCTTTCTTTTGTGTGTGTGTGTGTGTGTGTGTGTGTGTGTGTGTGTGTGTGTGTGTGTAGGGGGGGGGGGGGGTTAGCGCAAGACTGGAAATGATGGTGAATATGTCATCAGTCAGTTTTTCCGTGTAATCAACAGACTAAATTGCTCCTTTTCAACCACACCCCATCCCAACACACTCAAATAATAATTGCAACATACACACACTCACACACATACACACACACAAAACACGCCTACTCTTCTTTTTGTTGGCAATAGTCAAATAGACTCATACCAAAAAGAAAAATGGCTTATCTCTCAACATGAGAGGTATTACAAAACACCACACCATCCAGCTTATCAAAACAATATAACAAAACAAAACAAAACAGCTTGGATCTGCTTCATAGATGCCACGAAAAAAAGAAACGTGACTCCAACCATCTTGGACCTTGTATGAACGCTCCCGAACCGGGCCAGATTCAGACCTCGATCAAATGAAGCACAACAGAAAGCCATCTCTATGGCCTCTTAAGTCTCATTCACTACTGGAATGTAAGCTGCGTCCAAGAGCACACAGAAGGACAGATGCAAACACATACCTGCACATCCCCCAGTGCTATTCCAACAACAGGAAGGCGCCACAGTGCCACCAATTGGTTTGGGAGTAGAGGACAGTGTGTGTGTGTATGCGTGTGTATATGTCTGTGTATGCACGTGTGTGTTTGTAAAACATCTCCAACTGGGATTAATACACAAATTGCATCTCATCATATTGTACCTCTATTGTTTTTATTAATCGGTCACTTGAAACCGATGTGACTTTTGACAAATGAACGTTTGCGTTACATTTAAGCGTGTTGCTGATCAAGTGTTTACTGTTCATGTGGGATACACGCATGGGATGGTCTAAACATGAAGGTTAGCAATACTGGACATCTGGTAAAACTATAGGCCACAGCTGTCACCAGCCTCACATTCAAATTTATCTCCTGCCATTGGGACATCTGTGAAAGACATGCCAGCCATACCCAGGGCATATTTACAAACTGCAAAAAGGTCATCAGGGTGGCTGCTGTTGCTGCTGCTACTGGGTGGAGTGGGTCAGAGGGAAGGGGAAGTACTCGCTCACATTCTTCTCCCTCGGCCTGAAAGTTAGGCTGGGGGAAAGTTAAGAGGGTTGTCTTTAAGTCGCATCCGAATCTCTCTTAAGAGGCCACGTAAAGGAATGTAAAGGCCATTGAAAATTGCTGCTTTATGGCAAAATGTGCCATATTTATTCAAGCATTCGCAGTTTGATGTGGTATTCTATTTTAAGATTGTGTTTTTGTATTTATTCATTTTAGGCAAAGTCACAGCGAGCCTTAAACAAATCAGGCTAATTGACTGACTGCTTTTAAGCATTAATTTAAAAAAAAAAATATCTGCATGAATAAACACAGAGACTTAACAAATCAAAGAAAGAGTTATTCTACAAGTGCTCCGCTCAATTAGCTTAGCACACATTGCTAATGGATCATTACTGCTGTTGAAATTTGGAAGTATAGTGTACTGCTTTACATTACTTCATTCAGTTTATCATCTGTCACAATTTGATAGTTGACAGTTTTAAAATAGACATTTTCACAAATAAATCCAAAACCAGGATCACTGTTAGGTTTGTTTTGTTGACAAATGGTCTTTTTTTTGTTGTTGTTATTGTTTGTTTGCTTTTCTCTGAGCCAATTCCCATTGGTGTTTTAATTGATGTTCCCTCTTTCTGTCAAAGATGTACTTGTAGAATGAGGCCGAGTGAAATCATCAATCTGCCAAGTGAATCGTGCTCATATGATGTTGACCATATGCCAACCACTTCATCAGTTAAACAAGTTGCAAGTTCAGACTGGAAAACTAACTCTTAAAAGTCAAATCATCAGTCTTCTTCATACTTTTGGTTTATGCTGAGCATTCTAAACCATACACTAAAATTCAAACATCATATTCTCAGAAGTATGACCGTACATTATAAATGTTTTCTTACTTAAAAAGAGTTATTACCTTGATTTTCAAATCTAACTCTCTCTGGGTCAATGGGATCTTCTTTTGGCTACTGCATAAAACATGTTGGTGCAGAGTGACTCCAAAAGAGTTTTCACATTGATGAAAATGTAAATTCTTTCTGAACTCAGTAAAACTCAGTTTTAAACCTTCGCTAATATTTCAAATTAACTGAGGTCCAATTCTCAGCACATAAAGTTTTAAAGTAAATCAAAAGTGGAGGGCTTTATAGCGGTACAGCTTAAAACAAAGGTTATGAATAAAAAAAAACAAAACACATTTATAGTTACATATTGTGTTTTTTAATGAAGGGGATAGATAAATTTTACTTCGTGATTTAGAGGATTTCTAATAATATGGCCAAAAATAATGATGTTTGCATCTAATCTAACAAAACCATTATGGTGTCATATTATGCAACAATTTTGTAGGCCTCTGTTTTAAATTTCATCTGATTTGACTTGGATCATGCAACCAAATTGGTGGAAGCTCAGCGAATGGAAGATCTCAGATCTGACTTGTTGTAGTTCGCAATACTTTGGAAAAAAAGAGGCTTCCCTCAATAGCCCACATAGTGAATGTACAGTTAAAAATAAAATGTCATTTGAAATAATTGATATTAACAGGTAGTCATGATCAATGGAACAAAAGGGTGCAGGAAAGGACACGTACATACCAAGACAAACATAAGACTTGTCGACAAATGTGTGGAAAAAGATGTGTTTTCGGATATTTTTGGGATAAAAGAAGAGGATCTCTCTGGAATTTCAAAGTGGAAAATTGGAAAGAAAATTGGAAATGGGTTGGAATTGACATCCAACCCATTATTCTACGATCATTATTCATCTAAAACTGAGGAACATGGCAGCAATGAATATGCAGCCACTAATCTAAAAAATATATATGACCCGCAATATCATACAGTAACATTTAAATGTAATAAATCTTGTATTAATTGTATTCGGATTGTTTGGTAAAAGTAAGGTAGAATTAATGATAATATACATATATCTCAAGTTGCAAACTTTTTAAATAGGAATATTATTACATTTATTAGCGCTACGATTTCAGGATTAGTCGCACAAAGGGAGCGCATTAAGATTCTCTCCCAGCTTTTGATATTCATCACAAGAATGGAGGTTCTATTACATGATACAATATTTCAGATACTTGGAAGGGTCAGTGGATTTTATGGTCCTTGTAGTGTCCAATATCCCTCAACAAACTGTTCCAGACAAAACAGTGACAGCTGGGTGACAAGAAAATCAAAACAGCTTCTCTGCCTCCACTGTATCATTCAGACAACAATCCAGGAGCCTCTGTGCGTGTGTGTTTGTGGACACACTCGTAAGCAGGGCATGAACAAACACTCACACATTCACTGCTTAACACTTACTGTATCACCTGCTACAGGGCCAACAGAAGAAAAAAAACAAAAGGTGTGAAAAGGGGAAAGTGCTACAGAATATATTAAAAGCAGTTGGACTTGGCCCGTTAGCAACCGCCATTCCTTTGACAGGTGTAACATGTTTACCAAACAAACAAGCAGCAGAGGTGTTGAAGGAATGAAAACTTTAGCCTGCATGACCTGCAAAAAGAGGCCTGCTGGCATCTAAGTGAGGGCTTTGGCGGTATTTCTGAGAGATGGGCGGACTGCGTGCCACACCAGGGTTGCAAGAGTGTCTTGCAGAATTTGTCTAATGTTGCTTGCTGTGGGCAACACAGGCAGCTCTGGTTGTCAAGTTGGGGCTATTTAAGGCCAGAGGCTTCGATAGAAAGTTTTTAAGCCTGTCACTTTCCTAATCACTTTCTGCTTCGGGCCTCATGGAAATCATCTCCCATTAAACTAAGCAGAACAACTTCTTGGACCTGTCAATCAAGACATGGGGACTTCCACTGTTGCCTTGACCTCTAAGAGAATAATTCCTTTCAGGAGGGCTCATATTACAACAAGCAGCTCATTTTTTGGTAAATTGCCCATTCAATTCTGCTTTTCAGTAGTGAATGGGCAGTAAGAGTTCATTGTGGATAGATTAGAGGAATAAAAATCTACAATACATGAAACTAAATTGTTATGTCATACCTAAATAAGGGGAGGCAAAAAACCTGGTGCTTGAGGCTGTAACACTAAATCAATATAATATATACAGGTCTTTTATTGCTTCTGTTTTGTTTTTGTTTTTTTTGGGGGGGAGGGGGTTATAAGGGAAATCCTATGATTATTTTACATGTTCTACAGCCTAACTTTTTGCAAACATTTGTTTGTTTTGTTCTGGATTTGTCTTCATGTTCTTTTTTTTTTTCCACTTTTGCTGTTGAAATATAGTAAAAGAACGACAGGAAAAGGAAAACACAAATTACTAAGATGAATAATAACTTTCAAGCACAAAGAGAATACTTTAACCAGACAACAAGAAAACAAATGCATCCCATTCATGTTTTACCAAAGTTTTTTAAAAATAATTTTCTGTCTCTCTTTTAATCATTCCCAGTATTCTAATAATTCAATATGAGCTGGAAATTTGAATTAATTTTTGCACAAAATGGCTAATTGTTTGCAAACTGGCATGTTTATTCTGTAGGGCACAAACTTCCCTTTACAAACAAGAGAGGGGGGATAAGCCTATTTATGAACTTTGGATCCTTTGACAAACATGCTGTTTGTGTTTTGAATAAAGTGAAATTTTTTTGCTGTTGATTGTTTTGCATGGAGCAGTTCTTTTTGGTTGGCCAAATCTCAGCAAGATCCCTTTGGCTAGAATTCCCAAGAAAGAAATTAACTTCAGCCAGATCACAGATCCTAAGTGCAATTTATCAGTGTGATGTTTGAATAATTGGATTGATGTGAAAGTCATATAAGTTTACCTCAGGGCGATAAATTACCTTTCCACAGAGGAATGCAATTATTAGCAGTGAATGTCTTAGTTCTGAGAGCCTGTGTACTTTTCCTTGACAAAGCAACAGGCTCTGACTGTTTAAAAGGAAATGCAAAATGTCGTTGACAGCTAAACCAGATTATTCAGTTAAATGAAAAATACACCACAGTAAGACAGTAGAGCAATTTCTAAAAATTCAAATTTTTCCATAATTTCCAATTTTCAACTGTACCACTGCCAGGTAGATAGTTTGTCCATCTCCTAACTAGAAGTCACAGAGACTATTTTTTCAAACAAAAATGAACATATAATATACTTAGGTTTGCAAGTATACGCTTTGACCTACATAGATGTATTTTAAAGTGTTATGAGATGATTTGTAAAGCATGGAAGAAACTACCATTTCCACAAAATGTTGGTTTAAAGCAATTTTCTTGGTTCCTGATTTAAGTCATCAAAATAAATTATGTGAAAGCATTGTTTAGAATGATTAAAACTAGTACTGAAAATCAGAGATATCAAAAATCAAAACCGTCACTTGAAATTTCACACTCAAACCCTGTAGGGGGCAGCATATTGATATATACTGGATAGTTTCCATTGCAAGGAATAAAATCTCTTTTTAGTATAAGTTTGAGATTTTGCTCCAGGTTAGAGTGACAGCCACATGCTTTGTGTGACTGAAAGAATAAGATTGTAGTTACAAGATGATGAAATTAATGTTCATCTCAATTTGCTCCTTTGTCAATTGGTCAATTCTTTCAAAACAAATTCACCAGGGTCACATATGGTTTCATATGGCTCTACTGCTAAATATGTGATGCCAGTGAATTGCATTTCTTTTTCATTAAAGCATCACATTAATTGTTGTAATGTAACCAGAGTTACTAACAAGAAAAATAATCAGCAAACAGAAAATCAACAAAACTACAGCAAAATTCAAGCAATGGTTGGAGTTTCCATGTTGCTGACAGGCACTTTTTCCATTTTGATTTTTAACTGTCACACTACGCCAACATTCTACAAAGAGTCGATGTGGACGACTGGGACTCATCAAATATTGACTAGTAGGGACTTGTCAAATCAGTGATTAAATGACAAAATCAACCACGTTTTCATTCCTTGTTTTAAACCAAGATGTGAAGAAACCACAGATTTATTTAAATTTCTACAATTAATGCCTTCAATGTAAACATGTTGTTGGCAGACACTTCCATGCTTGCACAAGTAGCCTTCATTACCTGTATGAAAGTGTTGTCATCCTTTAAAGCGGTTGATAATGTTCCCGTATTATCTCAGTTAGTTTTAGAAAAAAAAACATCTCATGAGGACAGCTAATTCCTCACATTTAATGCTTTTGTAACAAGTTGGAGCTGTAACTTCTTTGATTCAGGCACTTGAGAACATAGCAAGGTAATATATCACAGGTTTTATCTAGAGCCATGTGGCAACTCTTCAATGCATCATTGATTAGCGTCTGTCTTAAAAGATTGATGGCCTGATGGTAAATTCTTAGACGATGTCAAATGAGTTCATTGATAAATAATGTATCATCAAATTCTGTTTTGGTACAGAATATTGTCAGTCTTCAACATTTTTGGCAAGAAACTCTCATAAACCCATTTTTCACGTGGGTTTACGTCAGTCTTGTCATTTTAGATGTTTCTAACCAAATGCCATTTTTGAAGCACCATCTCAAAAACTATTATAATGTTTGATCAGCTTAAGTGTCAATTGTTAACAGTCAATTTTTGCATAATGGCAGCAAAGGAAGCTCTGTGGAGAAATATGTCAGTAATGAACTTAAAAAAACTCCAAACTTACACCTTTCTTTAGATCAACGCCCAGATTACCTCTGGAACAGCAGACGCCCGCCAGTCAATCCGTTTCCTGAATGTATGCACAGAGCGATGTTGAGTTTTATAGCACATGATACAGCATGAGGGTCAATTTAATGGACCGTGATCTCAAAAAGAGCATCTGAGGACAGTAATGATCATTCACAACACACCTATACTTATTCCACTCTACTGCACACACATCTGCACACTTATTAGCCCTTATTTATCATGTATATATGCAATATCAAATGGCAATAAAACAAAAGTAGTCATTGACGAGGGAAAATGATTGATGAAAGCAAAACATTGAACAACATTTGCTTGTGCCTAATTTCAAAAATATGTAAGGGAATTGCAAAATCATTCATTCAATTCATAGATAAGATCAAGACACTTTTATCAAGATCGGGGGGAGGGGAGTACAGATAAACACTCCTCAGGTGATCGCACTCCTTTGAAGCATCAACTGCCCCGAATGCAAACTGTCTCCAAAAGGACAGAGAGAGCATGCTTAATGAATGCGCATTTATTGGACTTTTAATCCCTTTTTCTGAACTTAAGAGCAGAAATATGGATGAGGTGCCTCGCCCTGGGCCAGAGTTGAGCTTGATCCAGGATTAGAGGCAGGTCCTCATTCTGGGAGGAAACATGTAAACCCGTTCACACCCGAGGGTGGTGATACATGATATTGGAGGTGCTGAACTCTGGCATGCACTTCACCTTGTGTGATAACAGCTGCACAAGACTCACTACTTAACCTTGTTTCCTGATAAGAAAGTGTAAAGAGACACTATTTACTGCTGCTTTAGGGTGTCTGTATTCATTCTGCATTCAACCGCTGCATCTTAAGGGAATCAAATATCTTTGTTGACATTAAATGCCATTTTTTTTGTTTCATGACATTCCGGCCGACATTACAAATATCAATGTCTAAAAAGTAAAACACATCTGTATCGATGACAATCTGCCATCATGCGTGGTTTAAGTTGCTTTTACTAAGGTAGTCACAAATAGTAATAGAATTACCCGGTGTTAAGACGTGCAAATTATCTAACTGATATAATATATATTATTTTGGCATTATATATACATAGAGAATTGTCATATTGCAATCATAAACAAACATCTTTATTGAACATTTACCTTGTTTTTTGGTTGAAAATTGCAGTGATAACGTACAGCAATAAATTGACATCAGATATGATTTAATAAGAGGATAAGGGTCACCATCTTATATAAAAGATGAATTTATAGAGAGTTGCTTTTTTTCTTAAAACATTAAGTGGGATCCACATTAAAACATCTACCGTTTTCTTGCCACCAAACAAGGCGGTGTTGCTTACAAATTAAGAATGAATTTCAAATACTGTATGTGAACTGTATAAATACTCAAAGGATGTTAAAATAAACAGACAATTGTATCCTTGTGCACTCCAGTGAGTCTCAATGGGCCTGCGATTGAGCTTTTTACAGAGACTACGGGGGAGGAAGAAAGAATGAATTACCATACCACTAAGGAGCAAATCCAAAGCTGGCTGAGAGCAGCAGGGGATCCATCACCCAGTTGAGAGCAGTGTTGAAACGTGGAAATCAAGAACTACGTAGATATACAGGGAAAATTTTAACGATCCAGGTTTCAATGTGAAAGAAAAGACACCTCTAACAGAACGATGGTGAGTGAATTTGTCTCAACTGATGTAAACTAATGAACAAGAGCTAAAGGTCAATGTAATCTTTGTAACAAATCTGTTGTGTTAATCGGAAGTTTACAGGCTCAGGTTTCCCCGAGCAACGCAGTAGCCAAGTCTGTTCTGGTTACCCAGGACAGACATGAGGCCCACATAAGCCTCGATCGGGATGCTCTGGTTCAGGACCAGGACACCGTTGGCCTTTCCAGGCACTGGGCTCATGGCGTGGGCTCTCTGTGCTGCATCTTTGAGCCTCTCACAGAAGTTCTCAATCTATGGGCAAAATTAGATAATTTGTATTAGAACACACATCTCTGAATTTCCTGGGCTTTTTGCCTTATAAAAGATGGTATAGAAATGTCAAATTATTGTGCAGCACAAAAGGCAACTCAACAATCAAGATGATGAAGTTAAATGCTGTGATTTTGAGAGATATATCACATATTTATTGGATATGTACAATGTATGTTTTCAAGTCTGCGAGACCTTTGTCACGTTGAATGATTTCTGTGTAACTTTGCCTCCATAATGCTGTTTCCACATTCACAAGTCAAAGTATAAAATCAAATTCTGACCATGGAAAGAGGCTTTATCTAAAATGTGTCGACATCTAGCCAATACAAAAGACCATCTGCAACTCCTTTAATCATCTGTCAGTCTTGCTTTGTCGTGAAATTATTTTTGGATAGAATTCCTCATGCAAATTCAAATCTGTAACAAAACCACAGATGTGTAGGAGTTAGTATAACTGTGATAAGCACAATCAGCGAGGGTTTCAATCTTTCTTTCATTCATTCATTCATTACCTCTACTGCTTATCCCGAAGGAGTTGGGATGCTAGAGCTAATCCCAACAGCAATTGGGTGAAAGGTATGTACACCCTCGACTGGTGACAATTTCAGGACTTCATATAGGAGACAGTTCACTTTGCTTTCTCATTCACATCTATAGTGTTCCTTAGCTTTTTTTGCACCCAAGACTGGTTTCATGTGAGACAATATTTAAGGGTGTGATACACACTGACTTATATTATCAACAGTAGACGATTGATGAAACTACTTTTTTTTTTCCATTTTTTATAGAATGCACTACACTAAATTAGATTCAGGAATATCCCATTTCCATCATCTAACACATTTTAACAATTGTTAATTTACAGTGACTAGCTGTTAAATCTCAACTGGAGGAGCTTCCCCTCTTAAGTTCATTAAGGAAAGACAAGATCCTTTGGAATTCATTTTGTAATTGGGAAATGGATATATCACAAACCTTTTTGTGCACTGACTTACATTGCAGAGGCCGGAGAGGGCATTGCTCATGCTTCTCACTGGGTGGGAGGTGAAGGTGATGAAAGGGAGTTCGGTAGTGAAGGGGTTCCACCTGGAGACAAATGACGGCTCTCTCATCCGGTCCCAAAAGAGCCGCAGACCTTCTCCTTCCCTCCTAAAAAGATCAGTTCACAGAAAACAAATTACATCTTTCCTGGTGACGCCGGCATTTGACAGAACGATGTTGACTCATGTGAGAATAATGTCAAATAAAATGGAGGTAAGAAGTTTTTATGGCAGTCAACTATAATTATTATTATTTATGATTCCAGTATCACAAAGAAGTTAGTCGTTACTTTCGGTTGAACAGGAGTGCTGTGAAACAATTGTGAGGACTATTGTCTGGACACTGGCCTTCAGCAAAAACATTACCAAAAAGCATCAGTATTTTTAAATACTTGAACTTAGAGAAAATATTAAATTCTATTACTATTTGAGTGTACACATTTCAAAGAATCATCGAGATTTTTGTCAAAGCCAAAATACAGA
The DNA here is from genome assembly GCF_037954325.1 of Fistularia commersonii. Taxonomy (NCBI): domain Eukaryota; kingdom Metazoa; phylum Chordata; class Actinopteri; order Syngnathiformes; family Fistulariidae; genus Fistularia; species Fistularia commersonii. The sequence continues at coordinate 3,217,130 of NC_141299.1, read as the reverse complement.
TTTCCTATAGCTTTATTTTTACTGATACAAATGACTTTTCAGTATTCAAAAAATATACTTTTAATGCGTCTTTTAATATCCATTTAGCCTACCAACAAAAAAAAAAAAAAAAAAGAACCATATTTAGTTTTCTTTAAGAAATGTTTCGTGCTTATAAATAAGCATCATGAAATCATGACTGTGAGTGGTGGTTGATTTCCCCACGACAGCGAATACTGAATACATCTAAGCTTCGTCTTAAACAAACTTTCATCACCTTCCTCCGTTGCAAGCATAATTATGGCCTTTTCTTTGTCAAGTTTTTCCCCGCAGGCCATCACGCTCCTCAACATATCCTCGTAATCCCCTACCTCCCACCATTCCCATAGACACTTGCCCTTTTACACTGTGTATATATCTAACTTAAATTGTATATATCCCCTAACCCCAAACTGTTTTTTGTTGCTTGGTTAATGTTTCTTTTATTATAACTTAAAATTCTTATCTTACATTTTCTGCTATAAGGCATAGTCATACCATGTCAAATTCCTGTGTACGTTGTACATTTAGCAATTAAAGAGTCTGATTCTGAGCTTGACCAACCTACATTTATATTTTTGATGACCCATGAAGACTTTTTTGAATTATGACAGTAAACTATGGTCAGCCAGGAATTTTAATTCATGATAACTCTGAATTAAAAATGAGAAAACCATCTATTGCAGTGGCTAGTGAATAAAAAATTGTGAATTTTGAGCAAAAATTATTTCCATTTAGAGATGTGCTTCCGCTACCCTTGTGATGATCATATGCAAGATCATTATTATAAAGAGCATTAGGACTACTAAGCTACTGAGCCAAAACCTAGGAATAAAGGATAACTGATTAAAAAAAACACACAATGAAAAACTTTTAAACAGTTGTAGTTGGGATTTTATATACAAGTGTATGTTCTATATTGATGTGTTCTGAAACTATTAAATACTATGTTAATAGTAAAAGCAGACTTCTTCTTTTTCAGCAGAAAATGTGTCTTGTTTTTCTTAATCTTGCTTTCATGTTCTTTTTTTGTTTCTTCTGTGTGAAACAAGGACTAGCAATCTTCCCGATCTTGAACTACATCAGAGTGGTTGGGTTGCATGATAATTAAACTAGTTCACGTTTCTCCCTTTGCTAGACATGTGGATTCAGTGGTAACAGTGTCAGAACAATGGCTGTCTTGAGGGCGAATTCTTAATGTAAGGGTGATCTCATGTGTAGACATAGAGGTTATCTACAGTGTGTTCATCATATTTTCTTCTGTTTTTCTGTCTGTCTCATTTTGTGAAGTGACTATCTTGGGATTTAATGAAAGTACCCTTTGGTCATAATCTTGATTTTAATGAAATGTCAGAAGACTTACAATAAATAGGCCTGAGAACATTCCCAGATTCCATCATTGTGGTGCTGCTAGTGTTGAACTACAGTACATGAAGAAAAAAGATGTCAGTAATTCTCTGCTTTCTGTCTATTGAATGTGATTCAATTTCTTATAGGGTATTTTCCAATCTTGAAGGAATACAGTATCAAAGCATGCCTGGACACAGCACATTTTTACTTAAACCTGAATGCATTTGCATAGTGAAACGAATTGGCATTCCAAAAGCTTGGACAAAAATCAAGGGTGTGTTTTGGTATCAATTTTGTTCACTTGCCTCACGTTTATTACAAAAATAGGATCAGAGCAGAGAGCCAAAAATGTCCTTAAATCATAGCTGCTTCATCGCAAAACAATAACTGACACACACCATGCACAACACTAATTACATGAGATTTGTCTTGTTGCTGCTACTAGGCTACAGGTTGTGCATTTGCTGTGTCCTTATATACCGAACTGGTGGATAACAGCATAAATAAGGGAGTTTGGAATTGTTGGAATGTGTGTTTGATGTTGTTTATTGAAAGGTGGGTACCAGTTCGATCAGCTACTTTCCATTTGCAAAAAGTTAACTGGTGGGCTCTTAACTCCTTATAGCAGCCAGCAAAGAGTTATCCTCCTGCCAGTATATCATAACAACTAGGCAAAGTGTGTTCCTTGCAAGTATTACATTGCATATAAATGCATTCAGCTAAATTCAGATAAATAAAAAGAGCATTTGACCAAATGTTTTTTCTATTCAAAAGAGCATTTGACCAAATGTTTTTTCTATTCAATTCTTATCAACATAGCCAATATTTCATGGGAATGGTCTGTCTTTAAATATATAAAGTCTGTCTGCACTGTCATTTAAAATAAACTTTATTCTAGAAAACTATGGGTAATTTTTAAAAGTTATTTTCTGACTTAAATCAGTATATAACTGGCCAATCAAGATATTCTGTGGCTTTATAGATTGACTGATTTTAAAAATGTTATGATCAGTATGTGTTGTAAATGCCGGTTACAAGATGTATTCCAAAAAAAATGCAAAATAGTCAGTCAATCGACCTTTCTCAACAATTCAGAAGAAGCTGCCTCCAACGATTCAAAATGACGACATTGCACAGGATCTTTAAATGAACAGGAAAAAAAGACTGAAGAACAATGTCTTTTTAACAACACAAACCATAAAACACTGCATGAACAAGTTTGACCAATTGCTTTGACACACAAAATGACACCCCGCACTCATTTGTTTAATACCATTAAAACATCATTAGAATAAGTGTGATGGTAGCACAGCAGGGAATTCAGGCTTCCACTTTTCCTTCACTTGTAATTAGCTAATATATAAAATGTTCTCAAGGCTATTGAAATATCAAATGTGAAATATCTAATTAGGCCTGGAGTGCTGTGCAATCCTGAAACCTTTATATTATTTTAGTCATTTAGTTTCTGAATAATATCAAATGGCGCTTCATGGCAGAGTTAGCGAAGTATTGTTCGATATCACATACCAAGCCCACAAATCCATCTATACTTGGAGACAAGTGAACACTTAAGTCTTTTTTTGTGTTCTAAGCACTACCATGACAACATACAAAACAATTCAACATTTGGAAAGTGTTCTTGTTAATTTTATATGCTCTTTTTTTAGTTATGAAACTAAACCCATTCATCATTTTTCTGTCAACAACTGCTAATACTGAAAGGGCATTTGCATTTTGTATTTTTTGTATTTTGTATTTTTTTTTTCAATAAAGACTGCCACTGTGCAATGACTTAACTAGAATGTAACTATAGAGTCCCATAAAAGAAACAAAAAGTATGCTGAAATTGACCAGGATGCGACTGATTGCTCAATAGTGTCCGGATTTCTTTTATGATAGGTCATGCTAATGTGCTCATTTAACCACATACCTTGCACAAGAGAATCTCTTATGCCGAATTAAACACCTGAGGCTAAACAACCGTGGCTGAGCTCTTCATGTGTCACAGTTCCAGGGAGGGGCTGCATCATAATGCAATCATCCCTGTTTGCGCAACTGCTTTCAAAATGACAATGCTGCTTCTGAACATTCTGTGCTGTGTCTGCTGCAGAAGAAGTGTGCAAGGAGAAAAGCGGAAGGAAAAAAAGGTGGTACAAAAGCAAGCCCAGGCAAAAAGACTGATTATATTTCAGCAAAAGTGAGTGAGGATGGTGGGTTACGTTTGTACACATTGCCCTTTGTAAGCTCACTGAGCTATTGCCCTGGAATAAACAGGGATATAAAAAGCTTTGGTAAATTCCAAAGGTAAGCTATCACTGGGAAAGAGACCAGCCCAAACAAGCAGTGCAGGGCTGCGCCTTTCAGCCAGAGGCCTTAGAAGTCTTCACTGTGTTTATGTGGCCAAGCTGGGGTTTGGACTGTCACTGTGTCTGGGTTCAACATGCTAACATAAAAACTGAAACACTGAAATATGCGATTTTGTGTAATTTGTACATAATCATGATAATGTCAACAGAATAAAAAACAAAACAAAACAAAAAAAAAACACTTGCATGCACCTTCAGGAGGAACGTATGGAACCCCACCCTTCCCTTTCCCGGCCCTCCACTTAATCAACAATGTGTATATAACCTACACACGCATGCGTTCTGAGCTTTAACTAAGTGACAAAGTGACAAAATTAAGACAAATAAGTCAACACACAAGATAAATCACCCCAAGTGGACAAACAAATCTGGTCTGATTGCTCAATACAGCCTGTAGGTTTATGAACCAGTTGCATCCATGTATATATGATCCATATACTCCACAGTTGCACTTTACATGTGAATGGACTGAAGAGAAGTTGTGATGATGGGAAGCGTGCGGTATTTTGACTAGAAAAACAAAAGGCACGGCAAAGCTTACCTGTCCAATGGAATGTTCCTTGTGTAATTCCACATGCAGGGGTGGAGCTAATCATACAACAAGTGAAGCCTAAAACTTGCAGCTAGGTGAAATGGCAGGATGTAAAAAGCTGTGATACCATAGCCTTAGGCAGTTGGCAGCATTTCATTTTGAAAATACAGTGTCCACAGGCCAATAGCTGTTTCCAATGTGTACGGCTTTGGTTTTAGTATGCCAGAACATTACCTTTTTAGTAGTGTTTACAAATTTAAGCTGCAGACCCTCGGAAAAGATTTTGACCAATGTTAGCTTTTTATAAACCCTTGTGAAGACTCAATCTGGACAATGTTATTGCACATGCTCTCTGTTCTCACATGTTTGTAGCAGTTTTAATTAGAAGATTGTTCTTTTACTCTACATTTATAAGGTGTGTTTGTGACACACAAAACAACATGAAAAGGCTCTGTGCTTTTTAAATGCTCTGTATGTGTGAACATGTGGCAGTATTGACAATAAAGTTGACTTGACTCATCACTTCCTCATGAGGGAGATAAAGCAACTTAGACAGTCACAAAGCTGGTTAACTTGCACTCAATTTTCTCCACTAATTTATATTCCGTCACTTATTCACATGAATATCTGAAAGAATTGAGTGAACTCTGAAATTGTTACCTTATGAAGAAAAACTCTAAACAAAACAAACTGATAATTAACAAAAGACAGAAGAAATATCTAGTGAAAGAATCTGAGAAAAGATCTTAGGCAATACCTTTCTTGTTGTCCCATTAATTAATAACATTATTTTTCATGTTTAATGCACAATTTAAAAATCTAAACTAAATTTCAGACATTAAAGTTGAATACAATTTTTGTAATTTATGTTGCAAATTGATATTATCACATGGTTTTCCACACCCTACATATGATGCAGAACAAATACTGTTCAGTAATTTGCATTTTACAAATCGTGTAGTCCATGCTGCTGTGTTTTGACAGGCCTTCGCTGTGGGGGATGGGGACACGAGGCGCTGACTCTTCAGATGCACACTATACAAAAAACAGATACATCTTTTACTGTGCTTCATAGATTTTAACCCTGTCTTTTTTCTCCCTTGTATCCTGTGTTTCGCTTTCAGCCACGCAAGTTTGACAAACCTAACTGGATGTGGTTCTTTATTTTGCTACAAGTTTTCACTGTTGTCAAATACCTGTATTACTTTTGCTTACTTTCTATCAAAACAGCATAGTGACTGACAAAGTCTTAGATGTTATATATTTTCATGGGGTTAATGTCTATCTCTTTTTTTTAAATTACCAGTTTTATTTCTTAGCAATCAGAAACCACTAAAAGATTTCAAATGCTATACATTTTTGTAGTAATGTAAGTAAAATATCAAGACAAATTCCTAATGGAAAATGGTGAAGTGGAAAGATGCACAGGTGAGTTTTGACGGTTTCTCACCTGTTTTTACAATACTGTGGATAAACAAATGTACATGATATGGTAATTGCTTGTGTCATATCTCTTGTATAAATGTAGAACGTGTTGCATAAAAGACCATTGGTTAAGATGTACAGTTATTTATAGATGTACAGTAATTTACACTGATGTACAGTTCACTTACAGATTAGTTTTAGCGTTTACTTCACTTTTATTTTACCTTATCATCATTTTTATTATATATATTTAAAGATGGTAGATCTGTTCTAGGATGCTATGCTACCCCATGTACCCTCCACTTGCCCCTTGGGGACAAATAAGTTTCTCTGATTCTGATTTAGATTCTGCAAGCCTTTGTCCCTTGGGGCTGTTTATAGTTTAGTGAGAAGATAATCTGATGGAGTATCAAGTGTGTGTTAGGCTTCTGAGACTTTAAGTAGCTCAAGTACTGACTGCCACCTACTGTTAAAACAAGTCAGCTGCTCAATTTTGTGCACATATGGCACATTTTGTGCACAAACGGCTATTGAGGGAAACGGCTTTAAGGAAAGTGCAACTCAAATGGCCTTTTGTGATGTTTACATTAAAAGATCTCCATTAACCTATCAAATTATGTATGTGTATAAATCCACCTCTCGCTCTACACACACAAGTAAATACACAAATATACCTTTCAAAAGTTTCAGAAGTATATCTAGCAGAACTTATTTAAACCGGCACACCAAACTCTTTCAGACAGGCTCGAAAGAAAAAAGATGATGTACTGTATGATGTGTTTGATAATTAGCTTGTCTAGACAGGGAGAAGGCACTTTAATTCCACACTGATACAAAGTAAGCCTGGCTTTTTTTGTTCATATCTTGAGACATGAGAAAACAAAACCATTGTGAAAAGAACGACAACAAACCAAAGGCAAAAAAACAAGCAAACACAAACACAAATCCTCTCTTTGCACTTTCTATTGGTATTGTTAAGGTCACACAAGAAAGAAACGACACAGAAAGAAGAAGCCTTGAGGGAGTTTTTTGGGAATCTGTCTTGGAACAACAGTATCACAAATTCATGGAGGTTTTTCGGTGAGTTCATTATACACTGGGCATGATAAATTAAATCATGCTAAAAATTAAAGAAAATGTGTTAAACCATAGGAATGAAGAATTATCTCTCATCGGCAAAAAATATTATGTATTAAACAGCGCAGTTACGTTAAATATCTTACTGCAGCAATGAGTCACATCGATGGTTGCTGATCATAATCAACAATTACATCAATGACACAGGGATGTTTCATTTCTTGCACCTGTCCTGTGAACAAGGCTGCACACTGACATCAAGTGGTCAGATGATAACTTTCATCAAACCACTTTATTTCACTTGTGATTCCATGCTCATGAAATGAAAAAGCACTGCCAACTGTTTTGTATGATGGTGAGTTAAATGAGAATCTTAAATACAGCATTATAAAAGGCAAAGAAGGGAAATAAGGATTTTAATACATCTAACATCGATTTAATAATACATTTTACAAGACAAAAGTCCAATATCAAATTAATGTTAATACGATCGTGCCAGCAGGACATGTAAATGCATTCACTCAGCTGTTTGTCAAGCAAGATTTAGCTCTAAATTGCCTAAGCGAAAGAGCGAAATGCATTAGATATGTTCCCAACATAACGTATGGAGAACTGCATTTCTTAATAACCATATCAGTAGGTTTGCACAGATTTGTTTATTTGGTAACATTCACCTTAGATTTTTGCTTCTTAGGTGAACAGCAAGCTCTATGCAGATTATCAGTTTGAAACTGTTGATCACAGTTATAGCTGACATATGTATATGGTGCTGCATTTGCTAAAGAAGTTAAAATACAGTTCATTTAATTTACTGTGTTTTTTTTGTTTTGCACACTCCTTACATGAAGATTTAATTATTTGTGGAAGTTTGGTGGATGCTGGATATTATGCCTGGTGCTTTAGCATACATCAGGATGAAGTGGACACATTATTATATCAAGCCCTTGTCAAGAGTTTCATTTTGCAAAATAAGCATATGCAATATTTGTCTTTGCATTTGGCGAGTGGCTATAAATGATCTGCTCTGTGAAAATTAAAAGGAGTTCTTTTGAATTTCCAATTAAGCAAAGTAGCGCCACACTGCTGGGACTCTGTTTGGCATTCCTCATGAAATCAAAAACATCATGGTAGATACTTCTTGCCATCACTAGCAAGCAAAGAAAGAATGACCTAAACGAGAAAAGAAGACACTTCCGGAGGGAGAAACAGAGAGGAAGACAGGGAGAGAGAGAAGGAGAGAAGATAGAAAAGAAAAAAAATGTTTGAGTCTTCCTTACTTGAAACTGTCTCTCTATTGTCCCATGTGTCTCTCACATCCGTATTATGTATAATTTAATGTAATGCGCAGAGATAAAGCCTCAAATAAAGGCTGCACTCTCTAAGCTCTTCACATCACATTAAATTTTATTCATCAAATTAGTTTTAGTTGGTTTTGTATCCCTTGAGCCATTTTTAAAAGGTTTAGATGAAAGGACTACATTAATTTTACCACTAATCAGCATAGTGACAGCTCCAAGTGACAGCTATGTGCTCCCTACTCACCCAAAAACCTCTCCACACTCTGTCTGATTCAGCCCTGTCTACCCTTTGCTGATCCTCCACCAAACAGCCTCATGCTATCACTTAAAAAACACGAAGTACATTTTTACAGCATCTGCATCATTAAATTTGGTGCATGTGAAGGTGTCATGTCATTTAGCATTTTTTGTTAAGGAACAATATGGGCAAGAAATCTTTTTTTTTTTTTTTTTTTTTTTTTGTGATATAAAGCAAAATGCAAAGCAGATTATTAAGGTAACTTTTTTTTTAAATACATTTTAAACCCCACAAAGAAAGGTTTTGAAGTGGGTTTACTGAAAAATACCAAGTTACCAAAGAGACAATTTCAACAAGAAATTATCTTGAACTGTCTTAAATTTAATTTGTTAAATTCAGTTATACATACAACTCAACATCAGCAAAATGCGTGCATTGAACTGATTCAGATGAACCCTGAGCAGTGGGCAGCCACTAAGCAGTACCCAGAGTTCAATGTCATAATTAGGAGCATTTAGACAAACTAGGAGGAATTAGGAATTAGGGATTAAACCAGAATCTTTCAGGTCCAAGATGACCACCCTTGCCATCCGAGTCACATTGGCTTGGCTGGTTGCCGAGTTGGCTTTTATAACCAGAGGTCAGAGGTGATGAAATGTCTCCAGATAACAAGTAGAAATGTATAACTTACTGAAGCAGGGAATGCTTTGGGAAGGCAAAACTGCCTTTTGTGATGCGATCTATGATGTTGAGTGGGATCTTCTGGATGCGCTCACAGATCAGCAGAACAAAGTCATACTTGAAGACCAAGAGGAAGTTTTCTGTGATGGCAATGAGACGCTCCTTTTCATTGTTCCAGTGATCCACCCTGAAGCAAACAGATGTGAAAGACATAATTTCTTTTAACATTTTTTTTCATAGCTGCCCTTTATCTTTTCACTATATTCTTTGCTAATATTAATTGATATATTATCTTGTTAAAATTCCTCAGGACTTAACTATGTATGCTAATTTAAACAAAAATGTATCAGAAAGTGAAAGTAAAGGATGAAATCCTTTGAAGGAATATCTCACCTCAAATCTAAATGGTCATTATCTACTCTGCCCCATTGTTCAGAAAGACTGTCTAAAGTTTCTTTATTTCAGAAAACTCTGTCGGTGCAAAAATGAATTATTGCTGCTCATTAAAATCATTAATGTACAAAAGCATCCATTCATTTCCTCTGTTAATTGCTATGCAAGGCTGGTCGCTGGCACTTGATGGTAAAATACTGTTGGACAACTGGGTTTAATTTTCCACATTGTGATCTATTGAACGTGAACACAACAGATGTCCCCTGCAATATGATTCAAGGTGAGCTGCTACAGTAAACATTACAACTATGAGCATTGCAATGACGCCAAGTCAAGTGACTGAACTTTTTGTCCAGCCTGTTACCTGTTTTTTGTAGGTGCTATGATTTTGCTGAACACTCCAAAAATGAAATGATAATGAGTAGATTAAGACTTAATTATCATTCTTGAGTGCAGTTCTGTTTTTAGAGGACTCAAGTGTCTCCACAGCTTGCCAGAGGGACCAGACAAAGCCTGGCTCAGAAGACCCTCATGAGGAGTAACACACAATTGGACCAAGTTTTCCCCTGCCCGGACATGGGTCACTGGAGCTTCCCCTGGAGCCAGGCCTGCTCAGCTGGGTACAGCCTGAAGGGACAACATGGGTCTCTCTTCCCCGGGGCTCATCACCCATAGGAATGGCCAAGTGTTTTGGGTGCAGTGAGTTACAGACTCACCTCAATGCACAGAATGGGAACTCGAATTAGGCCTCTTGAGAGAGGCTAGACTCTTTTTTTTACTCTGGATTTGCCCCCAGTGAGAGGCAACGGGCAGGTGTGCGCATATTGATTGCCCTCAGTGCCTGCACGTTGGGGCTCAACCCAGTAGATGAGAGGGTAGCCTCCCTCCGCCTTCAGGTGGGGGGACGGGTTCTAACTGTTGTTTGCAGCTACACACCCAACAGTAGTTCAGTTTACCCACCCTACTTGGGGTCCTGAGAGGGGCTGCTAGGGAGTGATTCTACTGGGGACTTCCTCATTTCTACTGGTCAAGTTCAACGCTCATGTGGGCAACGACACAACTTGGAAGGGTGTGATTGGGAGTAACAGCCCCCCAGATCTGAACCCGAGCATTGTTTTGTTATTGGACTTCTGTGTTCGTTATGGATTGTTCATAACAAACACCATGTTCAGGCATAAAGGTGTCCATATGTGCACATAGCACCAACACACCTTAGGTTGCAGTTCTTTGCTCAACCTTGTGGTTGAGGGGTTGATGAGGGCTGCTCTGGGATTCTCAAGGCACTTGATGTTGTAGGGCTGTCCTGGCTGGCACACCTCTGCGGCATTGCACGGGCGTTGGGGACAGTGCTGCTGGACAGGCAGACCAGGGTGGTGATCCCCCTTTTTAAAAAGGGGGACTGGAGGGTGTGCTCCAACAACAGGGTATCACATTCCTAAGCCTCCCTGCTAAGGTCTGTTCAGCAGTGCTGGAGAGGGTCCACCGGGTCGTTGAACCTTGGACCCATGAGGAGCAGTGTGGTTTTTGTCCTGGTCATGGAACAGTGGACCAGCTATATACCCTCAGCAGGGTCCTTGAAGGGGTATGGGACATTGCCCAACCAGTACACATGTGTTTTGTGGATCTGGAGAAGGCATTCGACCATGTCCCACAGGCAGTCCTGTCGTGGGTGCTCCAAGAATATGGGGTGCTGAACCCCGTTATACGAGCGGTCCCAGTATGACTGACGTCGGAGCTCCACATTGCCAGTTGTAAGTCGTATTAGTTTTCGTTGAGAGTTGGACTCCTCCAGAGGTGCCCTATGTCAACAACTCCGTTCATAACTTTTGTGGACAGAATTGCTTGGCGTAGCCGGGGCGTTGAGGGAATCTGATTTGGTGCCTACAGGATCAAGTCTCTGCTTTTTGCAGATGATGTGGTTCTGTTGGCGCCATCAGTCCATGATCTCAACCTCTCACTGGAGCTGTGAATTTGGACCTCCAAATCCGAGATCATGGTGCTCAACCAGAAACAGGTCAAGGAAGAGGTTCTGTCCCAAGACGAGGAGTTTAAGTATCTTGAGGTCTTGTTCACAAGAGAGGGAATGAAGGAGCAGGAGATCAACAGGCATGAGGGGGCAGAGGCGGGACTAACTGAGAAGCACTCATCGGATCATGACAGTGATACCTCTTTCTTAAACAATATCAATACATAAAGGAGTAATCGTGCTTTGGAATTTAAAGCTGCTTTTGGCCTATGTTCCCACTAAGGCACAGTCTGTGTTGGAAGCTCTCAGTCAACTTACTGTATTATTCTTAAGGAGGTTACTTGAATTTCATTCAAAAATCATGTATCGCAAAGTTGCTTAATTATGTAGTTGTACTATAAAAGCTTCATAATTTCTAAAAATGCCCATGGCAATGATCATAGAGTGTGCAAGCAGCTATTTGCAATTAAAATTTCTGAATTTGCTATAAATGGCAGTATAATAAATAAAGGAACAACAAGCCTACTGTGTCCTTTGTCCCTAAAGACTGTCCACAATGTGTGTCTCCCCAATTGAAATCAGAAAACAAACAACTTTACACACATAGAAATGCACTCTCCTTCAACACAGCATTTACAATTAATTTATGTGGCATGGATTCTCTTGGAGTGGCTCTGTTCCTTACAGCCTGATGAACCAGAGGTATTTGACAGTCTCATGTGAAATGCTCGAGATTGCTGCTGGCAACCATGGGCAAAAAAGACACTTCAATGAACCACCAAACCATCATGGGAAAAGTATGGGGGAAGTGCCATACTGATACTGACATGAGTTAACCTTACAGGGCAAAAGTGCAATAGCCTGCAAGGATGTTATTGAGATCTGGGATCAAACTATGGCTGATTTGACACAGTGCTTGAATGTGAGTGTGACAGGACTCCAAAAGGACAAGCCTCTCCAGTCATGGAAAGGATACTTTGGCCTACAGTAAAACAGACCAAACGCAGTGAGTCTGTGAGACCTAATTATAAATCTTGGGAAGCACACTCACACCTTAAAATGATGCAAATACCTCTTTAGAAAAGCTTGGCTGAAAAACTGTGTACAATGGGAACCAGCTGACCTGGCTCAAAGTCCTTGAAAAGAGAGGCTATTAGATCTGACAATTCTTTCTTGTAATGTCCAATGCTCAAAGGTGTTTTTAACCAGATCATACCGTATCGGTCGAGGCCTGTGTTCACAACGACCGCTATTGATACAGATGACCTACAGCGAACCGTTACTGTAGGTCAAAGAAGGAGAGGACGAAGGTGTGTTCGGAAACAGAGAGAAGAGGAAAGGCAAGAGTCTGGGACTGAGAGTAGGGACTTTGAATATCAGGACTATGACAGGAAAAGGTAGAGAGTTGTTCAACATGATGCAGAGAAGGTAAATGGATGTACCGTGTGTCCAGGAGACCAGGTGGAAAGGTAGTAAAGCTAGGAGCTTCGGAGCAGGCTCTAAGTTGTACTATCATGGTACTGACAAGAAGAGAAATGGAGAAGACGTTATCTTCGAGGAGGAGTTTGTTAGGAGCGTTCTGGAGGTGAAAAGAATGTCAGATAGACTTATGAGTCTTAAACTGGAAATTGAAGGTGTGATGCTCAATGTTGTTAGTGGCTATGTCCCACAGGTGGGATGTGAGTTGGAGGAAAAGGAGAAGTTGTAGAATGAGCTGGATGAAGTGATACAGAATATCCCCAGAGATGAAGAGAGTGGTAATTGGTGCAGACTTAAATGGGCATGTTGGTGCGGGCAATAGAGGGGATGAAAAAGTGATGGGCAGATCTGGTATACAGGATAGGAACGCAGAGGGACAGATGGTGGTAGATTTTGGAAAAAAGGATGGGAATGACTGTAGTAAACCCTTTTTTCCAGAAAAGACAAGAACTTGTAAGAACGGGGGTAGGAGCACGCGGGTTGACAGCATCTTGTACAACATCATTTGGTAACTGTCCTACAGTCACTTTATTTTGCTCAACATTGAAATATGAACAACTGATGAGGCGTTGCATTGGAGGTGCAACACCTCTTGAACTGCCCCTTCAAGATCACTTCTACTCCATTTCTCTTTTTTTCAACACCAAGGTGACTAAAAAGCAGCCCAAAAGCTTCTGGCCTTGCCACCTCTCCAGCTGGATTTCCTGGACACCCAGTATATCCATTTTCTCTCTCTGTATGTCAACCAACTCTTGCCTTTCCTCTGTTCTCTCTGCCTGTGAACGCACCTTACTGTGTTCGACCCACAGTAGCCCAATCGCAACTGGTACCCTGAAGCTAAACAATATGCACCTGTGGCAATTGTTGGTAACCCAAGCCTTGACGGATTCAGTATGAAACTCACAGATTCAAATTCACATCTTAAGTTTCAGTTCAATTTTCACACCAATATTTTCAAAAAACAACCTCACTCAGGAACTCAAACTCCATCCATGAACACATCTCCAACATCAAAATTGTACTGGTTTATTGGGGGACTCTAACACCTAGCCCTAGCAAGCATTCTGTTTTGGAGCATTCTAGAATTGTTTTGAAACCAGTGACTGCTGTGAAAGGGTAGCTGACAACCAGGGAAAGACCAGGTGACAGCCTAAAGAGACAGCTGGCAGGAGGGAACAGACTCCAACGGCTGGGTGTGGCATGGGGTAGCATTCCAGTCAAAGTTCAGCCAAGCATAGTGCCACCAATGGACACAAGCCCAGACCCCATCCAGCCATAGCCAACAGTAAAGGGGAAAACGAAAGGACGAAAGCCTCAAATCCTGCTAGGCCGGTGGTACACCACACAGACTGTGAAAAAGTTGAACAACTCAGGCAAGATACCATCAAGCTAACTGACACCACTGCTTTCCTAGGAAAGCTGAAGTTCTGGTGCTTTCATTTCGGACCGTGGCCCCGCCTCATGCTGAGTCAACCATTAGCAGTTATTGTAATATCAACATCTATGAAACTAATTAAAATACTTAGGTTTGTGAAATAAGAAATGCACTTTACTACAATTTAAAACATTACAAATACTTTTAATGCAAAATAATTGGGTTTTCTGCACTCCAGTCTGAAGCTGCTCTATGTCACAAAACCTTTTTTTGTGGCTGCCTACAGTTCATGAAAGTCATGTATCCCAAAATCTCAGACGAACACTTATGAATGGATGCAAAGCAAAGATATTAACATATTAAATGTTTAAACGTTTTTGCTCAGCTGCCTTAAGTTTTAAATTAATTAGTAAAGGCTCAAAACATACTTGTATATGTCCTTCAATAAATGTATATGAGGATATATTGCTTAAAATACTTACTACAGGGATATCAGTGTTACCTCAAATCATTGTCACATGAAAAAGTTATTTTTTTCAAGAGATTTAACTGTATGGCAACAGTTATATGATCTTTATCGAGAAATGTATTATAAACTCACTCTGCCACTAGCCAAATACCAAGAATGCCACTGTCAGCTTTTTTATCTATGAAAGCTTCAACATCTTTGATGGCCTGGTTCAGTGTGCCGGGCTGAGGAGACAAAAAAAAATAACAACAACACATGCATCATTGTCTAATGATCTCCATTGTCACAGTAGAAACATGAGCATAAAAATGTTTAAGGGTTGATCTTTGAGACAGACAGGCAGGACCGGTATGCCAATGAAATGTCATGTCAGAGCAGCAAACTCAATAGCAACAATCATAACAATGGCTGCGAACGTTCTAGAATGAGTGTGTTTGAAGATATGAAAACAATACAAAATTGACATACCAACATTTTGTTTCTGTATGCAGTACATGTGTTTCTTTTTGTGAAATTGAAACACATAGTATAATTATTTCAAAAAAGGGGGGGTCCTGACAATTGATCTGAGCTACCCGGGAAAAAGAAAAAAAGCTGTTACTACCCACCTATGAAAAAAATACTGCTTGTTTAACATTGTTCGTAATGTTGATAACATTTAGTTAAATGATGCTGTGACAAATGAACTGATCTCAATACTGGCAATTCAAATCTTCTCAAATGAAGGACATTGAGAAGTAATATCTTGTTGCTGGTATAGATGTATATTTCTGATACTAGTAGGGATTATTATTATAAATCATACTTTTTAATGTAATTCAAAGACCAGCAGTATTTGGGTGATTTTAATAAATTCATTTAATAAATAATCACTGATGCCTGCAATACCAACATAATAAATTCAAAACAGATTTTCAACTTTAACAAATATTCCCACCTCTATATAATGATCTCCAGTTTGTTTCAAGCATAGTAGAATGCCACTTCAAATATTACATAATGGGCTACAAAAAGGCTGTAATGTGACACGTATCATTGCACATTTGCCTCACAAAAACATAATTCTAGGATATCTGTCGAGGTTCTCAGTCATCCAGGTCATGCTCAATGACCATGACCAATGACAATTCTGGAGTCTGGTTTTGTGTATAAGTTCTGCATGGGTTCTCTATGTTCCCACTGGTTTCTTCTCATAATCCTAAGACATGCAGTAGGCTAACTTAAGCCTTTAAATTGAGTGTCGGTATCAATAAGTGAATTGTTGTCTATCTGACATTTGATCCAGATTTGATTGGCCCAGGATGATTTTCAACTCTTACCAAATCGCCTATTTAGGCTTTATGTGCCTTGAGAATGAAAGAATAAAATGAAACTGGTATTTTCAAACTGTCACCTATTTTAATTCAAATATACAGGTAAGTTTGAACAGCTCTTTTTTAGTGGCTATATCAAGTAAAAGAATATGTTTTGTTATTACTGTGAGAAATTTGAAGTAATAAGTACTGTTTAAATATATATCTGAAGTCTGAAGTGTCCTAATACAAGTTTTGTAAATACAGCAACACTACTCTGTTGACATGCAAAGCTGGTCCCACAACAATCAATAATAATAATCATGATAATGAAATGTTGTTGTTTTTTAAAAAACAGTAAATTGTTGTCAATAAATGCTCTTATGTAGTGCACATCGTACTTGCAGTGACTTAGGCCTGCTTGTATTGATAGCATGAGAACGTGGCAGGCATGAATTGAAACAGGATGTGACACAATAAAAGTAAAGTAACGACACGGATTCAAATTAATATTTCAATATCTGACCTACTTATACTTTCTGTCATTAATGTAAGCGCACAATTAATGTAGTGTAACGGTACTGTACCCTCAATACGAAGAACTTTGAACGTTTGAACTGGTCTAGTGACGACTCCCCGGATAGAGCTTCGAGCTGGGCCGCCCTCTCCTGTTCGTCGGTTGCAGGCTGAGTGTCCTCGGGGGCGGCTAGATGGGGCTCCAGCCCATCACCTGCCGCCTCGCCCTTATCAGAATCTTCCATCGATCTTCACAAAACCTCCTGAGTCATTAAGAACAGCGATTTGGCTTTTTTTAAAATCAGGAAATGAATGTCTAATGCTACACTACTCGACCAGGGAGAGTTCTAACAGCAACTTCTTTGATCCTCCGCTGTTCAAGAACTTAAAAATCCTTCATAACACTAATAGAAATCTTGGTTTAACAATGTGAGTCAATTATTTTGAGAGTTAAACAAATACGTACTTACAAAATTACGATGCTGTCAAATGCTAACTGAGGGGGTATGAACAGGTCCACGATTTCCTTGTTCTTGTATGTTCTGTATTGTCGTTGTCAAATCACTTCACTCGTTGAACCTGTCTGACTTGATGACCAGTTACACCGTTCAAAAAGTTCCTGTTTTTATTTACAGCTTTTTAATACGGACTCCTAACTTATCACCGCAAATAAAAAAAGATTAAACTTTTATTTTAACACGTCACAGTAACCGAAAAAAATGAAAACTAGACATTGTATGTACGTTATCAAGTGATGAACTTCCAGAAGGTATTCGTATACATTGCACTGATCTCAGAACGGACTCTCTCCTCTGCGCATGCGTATGTGCGTGTTTAGGCAAACTAGGTGGACAGCTAGTCAAATCAAACAAGGGTGTCAGGTGAAACTGTTCGAGACTAGAGTCGATATTTTGTTTTAGAGAAACATTTTTGAAAGGAATTATCAGTAAAATATTTTTGAAAAATACATCCATTTTATGTAATCCAACTGATTATTTTTCCTTGTATTCCTTATGTCTATGTATTGACATTTATTCAGATTTGACGTTCAAGTTATCAGTCAGACACAATTAGTGGTTTGATTTAGGAATGATGACATTGATGGATAAATAGTATTAATTTTATGTATCATCAATATTTTGCACGTTATGTAGTGTGCTGAGGTGGGATTGAGGAAGCTATGACTGAGATAACAGGTTTCACTGATCTTGCCACTTGAGCCAGTATATCATTTTAATGAAAGTATGACAGAATCAGCTTGCATATCAGTCTATACTAGCACATGTGTCAAACTCACAGTCGGCAGGCCAAATGTGGCGCGAAATGTCATTTTATGTGCCCCCCGAGAAAGTCTTAAACAGTCTGATTGTCTCAAACGTGTGCGCTGACGATAAACTACATTTCCCGCAATTTATGCCGGTCATGTTACCCACGAAGTGATGGCATCCCGCCTTTAGATTGCAGTATATCCACATCGATGTGATTTTCAACAAGTGGGATTGAGAAATAAAATGATCCCTAAATGTCCATGAAAAGAAAAGTTGGTGCAGATGGAAGGCTGTTTCAAGAAAGATGGGAAGGCCATACATGTTTGTGCTTCAATAGATTGCATAGATTCTGTGCAAATGCATATGTAAACATTTTGGATTTGAATGAGTAATACATTCAGAATTATTTATCATTAAGGACTAGTTACATTTAATTTTCATTACTTTTGGTCACATTTAGTTACATTTGTACTGTTACCATTACATTTGGCCCTTTGAGGGCAAACATTATGCTGATGTGGTGATAATGAGTTTGACACCCCTGGTCTATAGTAATGTTTAATTGCAATAGTATGTTTATTTAATTGCTTGTTTGTCTGTACAGTAACAAGCTAAGAAATTATGACAGGTTGAATATTTAGGTCTCATTGACTATGGACAAAACTTGACAGCTGGTCAGATTAACCTTTCAAATTTGTAGATTTTATGGTTTTGCGTAACACTCTTTTTACTTTTTATGAGATCCTTATGCCTTGATTTTCTTCCCTAAAGCTGATGTTTCTGCCATGATATATTTTCCTAAAATACCAGTGAATGGTATTCATAATGCTTAGACAATAACACAATCAGACAATTGTGGGATGAAACAGATCATTCAACTTGAATGTGATTTTTCCTCCCACAAATCCTTGAATAGCGTTGCCATTTAAACATCAGGCTGTGTGTGAGCTAATGTATTTTAACAAGGCGTACTGTGAGGCCAATAATTCCCAATCACAAGTCTGTCAAGGAGCTCCTTCAGTGTCTTGTTGGAAGTTTCAAACAAATCCAGTAGTAATCTTCAGCTGTCAAAGAAATGGCGAGATTTCTAAAACTGTTCTTTCCGTTTGGCTGCTTAGCTACTCCCACGGACTCAAGTCTGGAATTTTCATGGTGTTGACTGAAGGGACAGTAGCTTTCACTCCTTCCATGCTTTTTTTCTACATTAGACCAGATGACCTGTTGATCAGAGGTTCACATACAGTATAAGGGACTACAACCTGTTACCCCCTCACTGTTACCTAGTTTTAGTCTTCAACTAAACTAGTTTTTGTTTTTGGTTGAGAGGAAACTGGGCAATCAGAAGAACATTCACACAGGAACGGGGAGGCAAATCTAACACAGGAAAACCCAAGTCATAGTAAAACCAGGGACCTTGTTACTGGGAGGCTAGAGAGATAACCGCTGCACAATGGTTACAAACTTCTAATCTTGTTTTTATTTTTAAATAAGAATTTAATCCAATGTTTAAGTCCTTAAAATGTGGACTTTAAATTAAATTTTAACCAAACAATCCCTCTTAAATCCAACAATGATGGAAGCATTTATCTCATGAGGAAAATCTGTACAGTGGTAACAATATTTTTTTCCACTTTCAATGCCTTTTGTATCACATGGCAATTAAATGTTATCTATATTTAATGTACATCAAGATCGCAATTTTGCTAATTTAAAACTTCTCTATGAAATCTGTAGATCTCCTTGCTTGTTTTTCTTTTTTCATTCTTTGACATCTGCATTGTACAAGAACATAGTATCACATCAATTGCTGAGCAGGGATATCTATTTAATATAGTGTCTCAGCATGATGGCACTGTAGCATTGGATTTCTGCTAGTACAAGCTTTACATAAAGCACTGAACTAAGAATCCCTTTGCCCTCTAATGCATCATTTCTCAAAGAAGCAAAGATTATTGTTGTATCTAGGCCAAGTAATCAAAACTGCACAACTGGAAACATTCACAGTTGCCAAGCTGTAAGCTTTTCAGTCGGTCCCTTTGTTCATTTGGGTTATGCTTTTCAGCCTCTATATGAAGCATTTTTTTGTGATTTCCCACCACATATATGTTTATCTTTGATAGGATTTATCATGAATTAATAAATGGTTAAATAATACATGTAAGCATTGCACGGAAAAGCATTATAATGGCTTTTGAACAGATAAGCCTCTAGTCTGTGTTGCTAAGTGCAGTTTGTTTGCCAGCAATGGGTCATCTTGCGGGTTATGAATTGCATCTCAGTCATACACTATTTATACTTGAATGATTTTATTTTCCCAATGGATATAAATGTCAAGTTGTGTGTTGTGGAGCACCCTCCTACAACTAATCAGAATTCTGATTAGTTGAAGGAAGGCACATTGGTAAAGTAAACTAATGATCATGTATAGCTATATTACATACTCCGGAGGATCTCATTTTTAATGTGGAAGGTTTATCTGACCGTTATGTGCAGAAGTTATTGCAACTCCGTTCTGTAATTGGTTTCATTGACAAATTTTATTTTGGGTGCTAATATGTGATCAAAGCATACAACTTTGTTGCAAGTTAGCTATTGTGTACTAGATAATCAGCCATGCTATTGTTGATGGCCAGACCCAAACACTGGGAGAGTTCACAAGTCACGTTTACTTAGAAGGAGAAGTGAATGAAAAAGGTGTAGACCGGAACGAGAGAAGCCCAGTGGGGGGGGGGGGCACGTCTCTACTGACAGGGAAGGGGACTCGAAGAGGCAAGGTGGGTCCAGTTGCAGATGAACAGTTGCTCTGACAGGTGAGGGCCGAAACATGTCAGGGTTGGGCATTTGCGAATTGCTGTGCTTTGGGAGTGCACGGCTGGTCCTGGTTCCAGGGAATCAGTAAGGGATTAAGTCCCGCAATGTATGCCAAGGCCTTCTGCCTAGTTGCCTGTATCTGCCCTGTTTCAAAGCATATCCTTTTGGTTGTGGAGTCCTATGCCTCCAAACTCCATAACACATGAGGCCAGGTAGGACACAGACCTGCGATGTAGGTAGGACTCTGGTAGTGCTGCACAACTGGGTGTTGGGCTGTCGGGAGGGCCCTGGTAGCAGGAGAACCGTTGGGCACTGGAGCAAGAACCCTGGTTGAATGGGGGCCTGGTCCGCACAGGTGGCCAGGCAGGATGCGCTGGTTCACAACGCCAAAAGGGTGGTCCCGTCAGGGAACCGGCAGCCAGGCAGGATGAGCTGGTTTACACTGCCGAGATGGGCAGGCAGGGCGGTCGGGTTTTTCCTCGCTGTATGCGTGATTGCAAAACTGTTGCAACTGGTGAGTTTATGCTAAGAAAGGGGTATAATATCGGTTAGGCAGGCGCAGTTATTGTTTTTCATGAAAATCGAACCAAAGCAAGGTGTGTTTTTCAAACGAACTGATCATTTAATCTTATCTAGTCTCGGGCATTTGTCAGCTTGCTATTTTATGTTATCTAGTCCCGGGATCTGATCTCCCCAATTTATTTAAGCTTGCACATTGATTTCACTCAAAAGACTAGTGTCTTTAACTTTCTTGCTATTGTAATCCATATACTTTTGGTATATTTTAATTTGCGTATAATTTTGGACTAATCTTTAAACATTTCAATCAGCAAACCTGAGCCATAAAACATATGTATAGGGATTTTGCTGTGAGCTTTATTCTCACACCAGTTGGCTCATTAAACTTTTTTTTACTTTCTATATTCTATTTACCCATTCTTAGATAGTCGTAGAAAGTTGGAGTTACAAATGGCTCCCATTACAGCAAGAAAGTAAAGAAACAAGTCAATAACTGTCAAATACAGTTTCCCGGCTGAGTCAGTGCTTTGCACGACCTATCAATTGGGCTCCTCATTTATCAAAGTAAACACCTTATAAAGTTTACACAAAAGAGGGTCTGTAGAAAATAGATGTGGGTATCTTTTAAGGTGCTGGTATTCTGATTTTGTTTTCTATGTGCAGAGTTAAGACTTTTCTCACGGGGTAGCTGCTGACCTATCGACATCAATTCCAAAATCCCGTGTTTACTAAAACTGCTGCCTTTTGGTCTTTAGCCAAGTAATGTAGAAAAAAGAGCCAGCAGCTGTCTTCACCTTTATTTTGTATACAGAACTATCAAAGTCAGGCCACTATGGTCCTAATTTTGGATTTGCCATAAACGTTTGTTTATATGCTTAAGGAGATGAACATGAGTTTGGTGAGTATGAGTCATTGTGTCCTCTGCCAGATGGCATCAGCTGACTTTACAACTCAGACACAGGCACAAACATGTCTAATGGCATTCAACCTTTATCTTGAATGTCCTTGTCAGATGGAATGATTCAATTACATCCGATCATGTTTGTTTGTTTATCCATATCGAGGCTGAGCCTGATTCAAAGCTTCGAAGATATCACCAGGGATCTGCAGATGCAGTGTAGACCTCCATGACCATAACTTCCATGGTCATGATCGCTTTGTGTGCATTGAATTGCTGAAGTGTAATAAGACTGGCGGCTTCTTTTTCCCCTGCCACGAGTAATGCTCTGACAAGAATGCGGGGGTTGGGCACTAAGGGTTCATTAACTCAGCTGAAGCCTGATGAGCTGGAAAACCCATAACCTTCAATGTTTTAACTCAGCTAATGCTCCACAGCGTGCTTAAATTTCATGGCAAATGGCCTGAAATTATAAAACCTACATATGTTTCAAGCCCTGATTAACAGATAATATAATTCAAGTTCCTTCTATATTATTCCATTGTAAAGCATATTTATTCATCACGAAATAAATATTGAAATAAAAAATACGCCCAACATTTGGGGATTTCAACTGAACTACACGGAATTCTTTCAGACAATAAAGTGTATCTCAGGACAACATGACAAGAGGTTAACATGCCGACCATAAACTAACCCAAATGTTTACTGGCCAAGACTAAGGCTTCTGGATGATTGCAGCCAACTGTTTTACTTGACCTTGGTCATGTGGGACCCGATGTGTCAGCTGAGGTTCAAGGGAGCATTTTGGGTCAGTGATGTCAGTTTGCAGAGTCACTTTGGTGTGTCGTTAGCCTGACAGTGATATTACACGCATAAATCACGACTGCATTCGGTCATTTCTCAAGGATGATAGGACATTACCCTATTTATGCAGGACAAAAGTTAACAGGGGTAGCTTGTGATTCACAGACCAATATCTTAGTGTGATAGAAACTTCGAGTTGTCAAATTATTCATGCGCATTTTTAAAAGCAACAACATCAAAAGCTGTATTTTAGAGACTTTTTGGAGGAAAAAGTTAAGCAAAGTGGACAAATCATATCTCTCGCCAAACTTCCTAAGAAAATCAATACAATAACACTCGTCAAGTAAAAGAGTGAAACAACATAGATAAACTTTGGAAAATTCCTCCTACAGTTATGTTACAGCCACAGAAACAGCCGCTCTGCACCTCAACAAAGAATAGTTTGCACCTAATTCACCATTAATCCAAAGGTGAAGCTCTGAGCTTTGCTTTGCTTTTCAGGGGGAAACAGACAACCTGGATTTTCCGAAGTTCAAGAATATGCCTGCGAGCAACTCTTGAACGTTAGTTACACGGTGTAAAGTTATAATTTTGCAGCCAGTTAATACCAACTCTTGCAACTGATGTCATCACAGTCATGGAATATTTTTTTCAGAAATGCTCACATTTGCATTACATTTGAAATTTGTTCAAATCTGAGCTGAATTCCAGGCAACACCTCTTGTTTGAAAGCGGTACAAACAAACAAACCGGAGTTAGGATGGTTACCCAAATAACACTGACAGTCTCATCTAAAGCTATATTTTTTACAGCAATACAGTCATCCTCACAGACCATGTAAAACTTTTTTCCTGTAGCAGAATATTTACCATGTAGATTCTTATTTGAAAAAGTTTGACGCTTTTCATTTGATTATTATACATTTACCCTCATTTTACTGGAATGTATTATTTGGGAAAATGGTCAAGGACAAGGATTGTACCATCAAAAACATTGTGTAATCATTGGCAAAAGCCATCCTCATGCCATTATTAAGCACAGTTCACAAACACTGTGAAGTAACCTTGTACAAAGCTAGAAGACATCATGTGTTAGTTTTTCAATGTGTAGAATTTTGAGAATATTTTCATACAGTCTGGATTAATCCTGTCTAATATAATTCCACAGGTATGACCTCAGATCTTCTGATAAAAATTTTCAGAATGCCACACTGAGTGAGTCCTTTAGACATGCATTTTAGCACTGACAGAAAATTACATGTGATAGAACTGAAAGGTAATTTTGGCTAATATGCAACCGCAACATTATGTTTATACCACTGATCTGTGCTTACAAGAAATATTAGGGAATAATGGTAACAATATAGCTGAAACATGCAGAATCTGAAGGAACTGTCAGTAGCACCCCGAGTACACGTACATAGACCGTTTTACTGTGTGACTCATGTGGTTTTGTAATAGAAAAAAAAGGATGTACTTTGTCAATAGAAGGTAAATTGAATTCTAAGCTCAGGCAATGACATACAAGTTAAACAATGTTCATAAAATGCCTTCAGCATGAGTATTACTACACGCTTTGCTAAATTAATATAAATTGTATTAACTTAGAATACCAAATAAAGATATGCAATTGATTTATGCTTTTTTTTTCTAAGACGTTGTCCCCAAATTCCTCCTCTAAATCGCACAATGAATATGTTACATATTTCTGCATCCTGCTCAACCTCCAGTTCATGAGTTCAGTAATCATATAAATATCAGAATGAGCTAAAAGCCATGTGAATGTGTTTAAACCACCAAACATGTCCTAAAAAAAGAGAGATAATCCAGCCAGTGAGTGGCAGTGTTGTTCTGGTGATGATCTACCGGCAGACTGTAGATAGTGAGACGATAATAAGCAGATTCATGCATGATCAAAACATGTTTAACATGTGTTAACAACTCATTTTATGCTGATTATGCAGAAAAATACAGGAGTATTATGATCATTATATAACCTCGACTAAAAGATTTTTTTTTTCTCTCTTGCATTCCTGATTCTGTCTCATGTCTCTCACAACTCCCGTAAAACACGACTGTAAAGCACAAGGAAGACGTCTTTACCTTTCCAGTTGGTTTTCACTGTGACACACAGACTGGATGACCAAACCATGCAGCAGAAAGCCCTGATCAGATTTAATGTAATTCATCACAAACAGTGATGTTTCTGACTCATCTGACTATAGCCTGGAGCTCATACAGATCATGTCATTGAAAAATGGCTGGAAATTTGCTTTGATTTGAAATACTAATGGAGGGATGAAAGCCAGATTTGATCTGATGAATTAATAAAGTAACACATTTATTTTCAACTGTTGCCTTTGAACAGGGGAAGTATAACTTTTGGATTTGCCGTGTCATAGTGAAGTTCAGTTGATATTTGTGTTCTAGATGATGCTTTAAAATGTTTGGGGACTTTTGCGTCTATAGAATTTACACAGTTACAAATTTGTAGACCTGTTTTTTGCAGGTTATTATGTCACAAAGATTTCATTCAAGGTGCATAACATCGGAGTTACAAATAACTTACAACTGGGTTCTTATTGCTGGAAGGATATAAGCGGAAGGCTGCTCAAAAGTGTACTTTAATAGCATTGGTAAGTCCTGACTCCTTGAAAAGCACTGTGCTTATTTAATCCTCGGTAACTGTTGAGTATATCAAAAAATGATTTTCTCCCAGTTTATCATTTATTTTGCACCTACACGTGGATCAATGTGTGAATTTAAAAAGAAAATCTTGGGAAAATCCAATGAGTAAATAAGCAGTTAATCACCGATTGCAAAATATCATGGGAAAATACATGGGGAAAAGAAAAACAAAAAAAAGGATATTACTTAAAACCTGTTCATTGCTTGCTTACTAATCATTAAAATTATAGTCATGGAGGAATTATCTGAACATTTAGAAGCAGAAGAAAAAGAAACCACTTTAATGTTGTATTCAATTCTACATAAAGCAAAATATCAGTAAATATTGTCCACTGCGTCAATAAACAGCCTCCTGTGAGCAGCTGGGGGCTCAATGTCTTTTTTAACAACACTTTGAAAGGCTTGGAGGAGTGCAGGAACCAAACCGGGAAAGTTTGGTTTCAAGACTCTAACCGCTTGAGCCACAGAACCCCAGGAAAAAAAAATAAAAGTTGAGGAATATAATTACAATCACTCAAAAATCGAAGGTAACATGAAAAAGTGAACATGAACTAGAAATAAGGCAGGTCTTATCATGGAAGCAGCATTTTTGATATTTGAAGCTATTATTAATAGCATTATTAGAAACAAATATCCAAATTTCATATTTTGTTTGTTCCTCGCTGTAGGATAACTCTTTTTTTAAGTATCAAAGAAAACCTTAGCTGTGGTATTAAATGAGCTAGAATTTAATGGACTTGTGGCCCCTTTGTCAGTGGTTTTCTGGGAAGATAACAACCACACAGGTGCTCATACAAACAATACTCTACCTCTACTTAGTGGAAATTCACACATTTGTCATGCAATGCCCGTAGGAATACAGTGGATTTTCTGCTCCGCTGCTAAATTGCTTTCTGCTCCACTGACAGTCGCTTGCCTGGTTGCGGAAGCAGAGCATGGCCTCATGTGATTTTTTTTTTTTTTTTTTTTTTTTTTTTTTGTAGCCCAATTGTAAGACAACGGTTCATTTACTTTTTCCATACCATTAGTATGTATGTAAAGCTGTAAAGCCTAATTTTGTTATTCATCCCCCCCATCTTTTACCAAAGAAAAGGGATTTTAGCACAGCTCATGCAAAGTACTTTCAACACATGCCGCTTTGCTCTCATGCTCTGTTTACTTGACAAACTTTTGTGTGCGATTGCAGAACATTAAACCAGTAAGGTGCATGTGAGGATGATGTCTGCTATGCCTCCATCACATCATCGCCCACAATGTCACTTCTAACAGGGGAGGAGGCAGCAAACACGCCCTTTTCAAGATGCTTCTTTTGGAATGAAAGGTAATATGAGAGAGACAAGCAGAAAATGAGGAGGAATTACAACAAGGTAGCCAGGCGGGTATCAGTATTTGGGGATGATGAAATGGAAGCCCACTTTAGAAATAGAAGCCCACTTTAGAACAGAGAGCCCTACAAATCTTACAAGTCCCTGGCTCATCAAAGTTGATCTAGGAAGCAAATACCCCCCTTTCTCAATCATTTCATGCCCTCACACAGCTTCCCATCCCCACAGGGAGGTGAAGTTTGAAACCAGATAAATAGCTCACCCTATTTACCTGCAAGTTGAACACCTTGATTTTCTCCAGACTATTCGTTCAGTGTCGCTGTTGTTTTTTCATTTGGGTCTTTGCTTGTTTGTAAAAAAGGGTGTGCAATAGCAACTAAAAATAGCACTATTGACCCACTTTCTCAATCTAGCTTGCTAGTATTGTCGAAAAGGATAGATCACAACATACAAGACCACTAGCAGAACCATCCAGCTATCCTCTTTTCTGTTACAAAGACATTACCTATAAAATACTATTCCTTTATTTACTTGCATGAAGAACAGTCTCTGATTGCATTTTTTTTGTATCAAGGTATGTGTCAATTTGGAGTCCTCATCCTAAATCATTCAAGAACGGATAAAAGTACAATAGAATATGTGTATTATTTACCAGCTCGATCATGTTTCTAACAATAGTTTGGTGGAACAAGACAACTGTATTGCTTGTATTTGACCTTATATTTGTCAAGGGTTTCACTTTCTAGACTAATTAACTCATCGTTTCCTGAAAATGATTACTGACATGCTGCATCTCTGCAGTTAATAATGTGTGCACATATGTATACAATTTAATCCAAAGTCTGTTCCTTTAACTGAAACTCAGCAAAATGTCTGCATTTTTTTACTTCATTATTGGAAAAAGAGGTCATTTGCAGGAAATTTGGGAGACACAAAATTGCGTGGTAAGGACAAACTGGCCGACCGGTTTTATCTTTCATTTCAGCTCCTCAGTTTTGTATTTGCCTTTAAGCCGTCAAGTACCTTTCACAGACAAAAACATTGTGGAAAGTAGATGTAGGGATGCTGGGGAAAATATGATTTTAAAAGTCAGGTGCTGCTGAGCTATAACCCCAAGATATGTCAATTCTGGTTGACCAGAAAGGTCCCAAGAAGTAGAGGGTAGACTCATCAACAGATATTTTTTTTTTGTAACTTAGAGGCTGATTCACAGAAATCAGCTTATCCTGCACTCACGGTCATGGGAGATGCTGGAGGTTATTCAAGGTATCATCGGGCGAGAAGCGGGGTACAGCCTGGACGGGTCGCCAGTCAATCGCAGGGCCACATATAGAGACAGAGAACCATTCGATCACTCATTTGGGGCAATTTTCCAATGAACCAACTGCATATTTTTTGGATTGTGGGAGGAAACTGGAGAACCCGGAGGAAACCCAACGCGGATACGGGGGAGAACGTGCAAACTCCATATACATATATATTTTTAAATCAATTAACATTATATATTGTAATCATAAACCCATTCTGTATGCTTAAAGTAGATAATTGTTAATGGCTCAACAATAAAAAAAAGTTTTCTGAACTATAAAGTAAGCTTCAAGTCATCTAATGGAAGCAATGATAAGTGTAAAATCCTGGACAACTCCCCTGACACCTTCTTCTAGATGTGAAACCAGACAGTGCACTCTGAAGTGCTGCACTTTCATGGGAGGAAAAAAAGAGGCCTGCTCCTATGGCAACAGAAAATCAGTTAAATGAAGACAAACAAGGGGCCTCTGAACCTCCACCTACGCTTGCGCTAAAAACACAACTTCTCTTCACAAATCCTTCAATGTGGCAACTTTTTAAACTCGCTGAATGCCAAAGGCTCATTGCATGAACTGCTTAAATAGGTCACGACTGGGAATAATTATATTAAATTCTGTAAATAGAAATAAACAAGGGAAGGGAATGTAATTGCTTGTTGGGTTCTGTAAATGGCTTTCCCAGAAAATGATGAAGAATTCTGGAGGGAGGTAGTCGGTGTCAGAATTTGTATTTTTGTAAAGATTGCCATGTGCTTAAGAAAGTCAATTAAGAGCAGAGAAAAGAAAAAGTAAAAAAATGTCTTCCGTCTCGAGGTTTTACTCTGATAACATTCTTCAGAAAATTGACTTCAAGGATGTAAGCCCATATCTCTTTTCTGCTTTATGAAACATCTGACTTATTGCACAGAATGGATTAACTATGAGTGATTAAGTGGAGCAGGAGATGAAGAGAATGAGAAATAAAGTTGAAACTGTCTTTGTGTCAGTCAAGTCCATTTGAATTGGATTAGACTGGATTGTCCTGACACACAATTCCGAGAGTGAACTGCTTGCCGAGAGGCTCACAACATACAAACTAGACCCTTTTACTGTGAAAAGAGCTCACACCAGCCGGTTATTGCAAATGCAAAACATGTGTTTGCACAAATTCTGTAGAAAAAGCATCACAAAATCTACACATATCTCTACATTGTCTAATGCATGCTTGCCATTGATTCTTATCCCCGAGTTTCATTCAAAACAAAATCTTTTGGAGCAGCACATTCACAATAGTTGCTTGTCCAGCTTGTACATTTTAGCTGGCAAGGGGTAGGTAGTTGTTAAATGTTTGAACAGATGTCAAGACGACTGGGGGTAAAAATAAAAAGATGTGCGTGAGGCTTGAGAGCTCTGAATGCCATTTATTTAGCATCGCATATCTCCTCTGGGATCCTGGCCTGGGGGCTGATGGTTTTTGAGGCACATGCACACATGGCCAAAAACAACAGCCAAATGTTAATATGTAATTTTGAGGTTTGCTTCAATATAAATGTATTCCACTGTGAGCAGTGGTGTAAATACAAATTATGGTTTAATGTGCTGAAATGCATTTTGAATGTCCTCAAAAATTGCGTGTGTGTTTGTGCATCATTGTTTTTCTACCTTTTCGCCCCGCTCGGCTGCAGGGTCCACTTTTCTGTACGTTCATTTCCACGTCTTTCCATAATTGGAGTCGTCAGGGGCGACATTTGCAAGTCGCATGTCTTCTGTAAGGCAATCCGGCCGTCGCCTCTCAGGACGTCAAAGGGTTTAAGCGTCTGTCTCGGGCATGGCGCAGGCCTAATCATAGACATCTTGTCACTTCGCAAGACATTGCGTCGCCGTAAATGGATGCATGTACATGCATGTGCGTATGATATGTGAGTGCATCATGTGTTATGCTGTATATGAATATATATGTGTGTGTAATGTAGAGTACATGTATCTTATGTATCTATGCGTGTAAATAGAAATAGTAAAGATGCATGAAGGCAAAAGTGGTCACAGGAGTGGATCACTTTTAGCAGAAACACCCAAAATAGGAGAATGGAGGAAGTAAATCTGAAATCTCTGCACAGTCCTGGGAACAGTTAGGATTCTGTATAGACCCGCCACCGACAAAGGACCCAAGCTTGATGGAGACACACCCAGATGGGGTGAGTAGGGAATATTTTTAATCTCTATGTACAGTGTTTTTTTTCTAAACTATATAAATGCCTTGCAGAAAACCTCCAGCCCTCTGCATTTAACCCATCATATATGAACTCGCGCCAACTGAGCGACACCTGAGGAGTAGTTTGAGGTTCATTGTCTTGCTCATGAACATTTTGACAGGGAGAGAGAGAGAGGAAGACAAAACTCCTTTTCTCTTTCAGATTACACTGTAAACTATGCTTGTTTATAATGCTTTATCAACTCACCCTGCAGAATTGCTGCCGGCCTGGACTAACAAGCATTTGTGCTGAAAGACCAAGCTTCTGTCTACCCCAAATCCTGATTCATCAAGCTACCCCGACTCTACCCTGGAGACAACATCTGACACAAACAAAATAACATCGCTGTGTGTTCCTCTTCTTTTCTTTCTCTGCATTGGCAATACGCAATGATGAAGGCGTAGTGTGATGACATGCATCAACCAAATAAAAGACACAGAAAGAGAGATGGAAAACAAAAAAAAAAAATAGTTTGTGTCTGAATTTTGATACCCTTACCTTGTAACCTGATTAATTTATGCCTTGACTGTGGCAATTTAAATATCCATTTCCAAAGAAACTACTGTACATTAGTTCATATAGCTTTCCCTAAATTTCCTATTAGTTTAAAATACGTATCTTTTTATCCCTATTAAACAAGCCCATATAAAGAAGCAGAGCGAATCCTAACCCAACACAAGCATAACGTATGTAATGTCTGTGTATGACTGGATATTCCCTTTTGGTTTACGAATGTAATTATGAACATTTTCTGTATTGTTTTACTACTATGACAAGTCTTAGCCACTCAAAGGTTCTGGTATGACAGCTAGATGGGCAAATACATTATTATTTCAATGACTGTTGCTTTTTCCATGTGGCTCTGCAGGGATTTTACAGATCCCTAACACCAGCACTTATTATCAATGTTTTTTTTTTCTAGTATAAGCAGATATCACTCATACTCTCCCTTTCCAGGTGACACACAATTTGCAAAATGCTTTGTAAACGTGGCCTTTTACAAAGTGTAAACTTTCTAGGAATGAAGTCTGAGATTAAGCGACACAGACTTTTGTCGGTAAAATGAGGGTACTGTGAGAACAGACTCTTCGCAGACACATGAAAGAGCTGCATTTTACATGAAAACTTCACACAAGATCTTTAAATTGACATTAAATACATAGTTGTAAATCCTTTCCTACAGTGATAGCAAACATGTAAAACTGAATGATTCAAAGACAAATTGAAAAAATACGGAAATTATTCACAAAATGGTTGATGAGAATTAAAGAAGAAATGGCAAGGTAGGGAATGTTTGTAGATAGACACACATAATCAGCAGGATATTTTACTGTTCAGGATCAAGAGGCAAAGTGGGCAATTCTTAATACGTTTCTTTCTTTAAGTCACAAAGAAATGTATGCTGTTGATATTGTAAAACACCAACAAAATCTGTTTAAAGGTTAATTAGGTGTTTTGCTGTCCAAGAACATTTTGAAGAATATTTCCATTTTGCCCAGTTCTTGGAGACACATGATCAAAATACAATATTTGAAATGATCTTTCTAAAGTTACGTGACATATCCTTTGGTTTTGGACCCCTCAAAATAGTAATTCCAAATTTCCAACAAAAATATCTAAAATATTCTGAAATGACTATTTGAAATTCCAAATACATCTCTGAAATCATCGACACAATCTTACCATTGTAATGCTGAATAAACTCTATTGGTATGTATTTGAAAAAAAAACAAACATAAAATTTGACCTCAGTTTTCCATTAGTGCTACTAAAATAAGTTTTATTGCTTAAAAGTGTTAAACAAACATTTGAAACTACTGAGTACAGATTTTCAGTATGCATAAAATGTACGTGAGTAAACATGTAATCGTGTACAATGTTATTGTGGCCACAGGACAGAAGATGAAGCAGAATGAGCAATGAGAATAAGTATGGAGTTATTATATACTACTTATTAACACTTTACAGTAAGTATTGGTACATGAATATGTCATCTCATTATTAAGTTGATAAGGGATACTTGTATATTTTTTTTACAGTGTACAGCATAACACTGCTGGAGGAAGAGCAGTCAGAGGCCTTTGTAAAAAAAATAAATAAAAAAAAAAAACAAAAAACATATTCCCCAGTTTTAATGGGTGCCATCTCAGAATGAGATCAAATCAGCCAGTTGACATGTTGATGTTCTAGTCCAGGGGTTCTAAGACATCTTAGATGCC
The DNA here is from genome assembly GCF_037954325.1 of Fistularia commersonii. Classification (NCBI taxonomy): domain Eukaryota; kingdom Metazoa; phylum Chordata; class Actinopteri; order Syngnathiformes; family Fistulariidae; genus Fistularia; species Fistularia commersonii. The sequence continues at coordinate 3,184,583 of NC_141299.1, read as the reverse complement.
ACCCCCAAAGTACCAAAGACTCACTTGAACAATTTGAAACATGCATGCACACACACACACACACACACACACACACACACACACACACACACACACACATACGCACACACACAAAGCCTGAAAACTAAACAAGAAAGGTAGCTTTACTTTTTGGCAATCTTGCCATGTCTGGATGGAATAGGCATTTAGGAATGATTTGAAAATGATATTTGATTTTTGAAAATTACCTTCAGGATGCTTTGAAACGGCTGAAACAACGCAACAGATGTAGGTTAAAAGAGATCCTCCTTGACAGCTTCACAAACACACAGGAACAACAGTAGAATCTGCTTTGACTTATCGTGGCCTCACTAACTCCTGAGGCTAAATATATGGCAGCTGCTAACTGTTGTACTTCTTCACAGTGTAGGGCCAAAAAAACAAGTGATGTTACCGAAGAGTTCCAGAAAGGAACTGTGAAGAACCTGACTTAATAAATAAACATCTATGGGTTTTTACCAAAAGCAACTTCTTTCAGATTCTACACAGTTATTGGAGCTTTGATTTGTCGAGGCCGTATCCTGATCCTGACCTTGAGCCACCTCATCTGGTTCCTCTTGATGCAGAGGAGCAGCAGTTGTACTCTGAGCCCACTCTTGGATAAAGGACTTTCTCTAAAGGACAGCTAGGACTCCCTGCGGAGGAAACTCATTTTGGCCGCTTGTATCTGCGATATCGTTCATTCGTTCAAAATAATTTCTGTCCAAATAGGTTGAGACCAGGATCAGTAACCAAGAGCAGCAGTGGTGGAGTCCAACAATCTTTGGAAACTAATCCATCTTACTATTAACAATGTAGACCAAGCTCTCACACCGACAGGGACCAAGCGGCTCGTATCACAGCATCTGGTCCTTCATACTTCCAGAGAACTCCCCAAGGACTCCCAGAGGGAAACAAATCCCTTCTTCAAGTCTAAAATCGCATGTAGACTGATTGGGCAAATTCCCATGAGTGTCACTGCTCCTCCCAAATCTCTGCTTCAACTATCCATAGGATCCTTCTTCCCAGCAACCGAGAATAGACCTTCCAAGAGAGGCTGAGGAGTGTGATTCCCTCTTGTTGGGACGCACCCTCTGTTCCACCATTTTTAAGAGTGGGAACACCACCCTGTTTTGCCAATCCAGAGGTATGGTCCATGCAGTGTTGCAGAGGCTTATCGGTGAGGACACCTCAACAATGTCCAAAGCCTGGAGGAACTCTGGGTAGATCTCATTCACACCCAGGGTCCTTCCACCAAGGAGCTTTATAATCCTCTTGACTCCTTCAGCCCCAGAGATAGCGGAGCCAAACCCCAATCCTAAGATTCTGCAGCTTCATTGGAAGGTATGTCAGTCGGATTGAGGAGGTCTTCAAGGTGCTCTGACTCCAAACCCCTCAAGTTGTGGTCAGAAGTACACCATCCTCAATATAAACAGTGATGACAGTGCACTGCTTCCCCCCCCTGAGCTGCTGGATAGTGAACTAGAATCTCCTCAAATTCTGTTGGTCATTCACCACGGCCTCACTGTACTCCTTCTATGACCATGTTTATCCTTGTTGACTGCTGAATCTGGACTTCTTTTGGCCTGCCAATACCTGGTAGCTGCCTCTGGAGCAGATCTGCTCAGGCTCCTTCCAAAGCCAGAGAGGTGTCATTCCACTTTGCTCGAGATAGCTTCTGCGGCAAAGTGAAATCCATAGATTTTTTGCATCACAAGGGGTCTTCCCTTACCTAGGAACTGTTTGTCTTGGGTGTCTGTAAAAGCATAAAACCCCTGACCATCATTTGGACGCAACCCGCCCCTTACCACAACAAGGTGGCAAGTGGAGAAGAGTTTTTTGTTTAATATATTGGAAGACCTTTGACCTCTCATCAAGTGGGGTTCTTCATCTGAGAACTGGCATCCAGTTACTATGAAGAGCTTAAACATATAATTAAAATATATACATATCGTACATGGCTTGGGTTCTTCTGCATAAAAAGTGTTGACTTATTTCATGTGTCTTTATATTTTGATTTCATTTCAAATATGGTCATAGTGCACTCTAGTCAGTTGGGAGGACACTGCAGCACATGTTTTCCAAAATTCCACTGATTTATGACTGCAAGAACAGCTGAGATGTTGCGTTTAATTTGGCATTAAGGATAAAAACTGCTAACAAAATGTATTATAAACTGAATCAAAAACTGCTAAAAGTAGATACTTGATGTGTTGTGTACTACCAGGTACTACTAATGGACAGTAGAATTGTGTGTTATGTTCAGGGTCATACACAGATTCAGGTACCTTATAAATGACACTCGGGACATTTTGCTACCAAAACCATCTCCAGCATGTGACAATGTATAAATCTTGTTAACTATGAGACAGGAAACTCATCAGACTGGCTTCTGGTAAAAAGCAGTGATCTTATAATCTTGCAGAAAGAAAAGACTAAAACCTGATACAACTATCTCATGTGCCTCATTTATGGACACAGATGTACAAAGAAATAAACAGTCATTCCATGCTGATAAATTACAGGAACAGATAGAATCCTGCAAGAGTCAAGTGATTAATATTGCCAAGATAAAACTGTGTTGATCCCACAACGCGAAAATCCAACAATTCAATTCAAAGAGATGTCAGATCATTAAACTCTTACTGTCAGCCTTAAATGGCTCCTTGATGTAATATAATCTTATAATTCAAAGAACACTTGGACACCTATCAGCTGGTTATGAAACCTTGGTCACTTTAATTTAACTTGAATAAGTTAGCTTACGGATATGTTGCTAAGAGACCATTGCAGAAATAGTCGGGCATTAGTATTGACCTTAAGCGAAAGATAAAGTAAGCGAGTAAAAATTATGTATGCCTTTGTTCAAACCATACAGAAGAGGTTTTAATAACTTGATTTGAGATCTCTAAATTATGGTTCCATGATTTAAAAGCAAACCGCATACACAGACCTCTGCTGCAGATAGAAAGAATGCTATCTATTTAATTGGGTAAAAGTCAGGTCAGAAGCGAGAAGAATATATATATTAAGCAATTCCCTTGTTAGTGACAGACATGTGAAAATCACTTGTGGGTAAAGCATCACAGGGCTACCTTGTCAAGGTGATAGCTTCATTTAAAAAGATAAACAGTTATAAGTCTCAGTTGTCTTTAGAGACTTTTTAGTTTGGAGAGCCCCCATTGGAGAGTATTTGAATTCCAAATCCTAAAGAAAACATTTTAAGAAGACAGTGAAGATCCAAAAACATTTTGACAAAACTTTATTTTGAAAATAAGTATGCTCATCAACTATTAATTTTGAGATAAAAAAAAAATCTGGGATAAAGTGGCCATGATAGTATGCAACCTGTGAAATAACAATAATAATAATGATAATAATAATAATAATAATAATAATAAAAATGATAATGATAATAATAATGATAATGATAATAATGATAATAATAATAATAATGATAATAATAATAATATTTTATCATTTATTAATCCCCATGGGGAAATTCATTCTCTGCAATTAACCCATCATGGATGAGCCATGAGCAATAGCTCAAATTCCTGAAATCGCATTTAATCCAAACAAACACATCCATAGGTTTCACTTCCATAGGAGTGGAGAGGCCTGCAGGCATCACAAAATTGTCATCTGGCCATCAAGCTAAATGAGGTTTGAGAACACTTCAACAACCATCACCTGCTACCCAATAATTCGCACCCCCTCCGTCCATGTCCAAACAATCTCAGCCTGGCCTCTGACTTTATCTCCAAAACATCTAACGTGTGCTGTTCCTCTGATGGACTCCAGTTCCTATCCATCCTCTACATCCCAAAGTAAACCCCAACACCTTCATTTCTGCTACATCCAGCTCTGCCCCCTTCATTGCCACGGTCTCAAAATCATACCTAGTTGAATTTCCCAAGCGTCTTGTACACCTTTCCTTTCATTCTTGGTGATCATTTTTTTTTTATCACAAATTATCAGTATCACTTTATTCCACCGGTTTCAAGTTGCTCGCACTTGTTTCTTCACCACTTATCCAAACTCTCCATTTCTCTGAACTGTAAATACTTAAAATCCACCACCTACTTTATCTCTACTCCCTGTAGCTTCACCATTCCACTTGGGTCCTTCTCATACGCTTGTATTTTCTTGCTACGGCTCACTATCATTCCTCTGCTTTCCAGAGCACGCCTCAACCTCTCCAGATTTTCTTCCACCGACTTCCTACTCTCACTACAGATCACAATGTCATCTGGAAATATCACAGTCCATGGAGATTCCCATTCCCGTTCCCATCTCATTTGTCAGCCTGCCCATCATCATTACAAACAAGACGGAGCTCAGAGCTGATCCCCTGTAACAACTACGGCACACCTCACCATTGACTCACACCTCCCATACATGTCCTGCACCACTCTAACATACCTCTTTGCAACTCAAGACTTCCCCTTACATTATCACGGCTGATTTCTTGGCACCAAAACATATGCTTTTTCGAGACTTGATAGACAATCTCTGCACTCACCCGGTCACCCAATATTTCATCTGTAGCACTCTTTCTGGGA